>NW_026251407.1:0-443945 GCF_025118155.1 Cokeromyces recurvatus | reverse complement strand
TAATTTGATTAATTGAACTGAAACGACAATACAGAAGATTGTCAATTAAATATAGAAACAGTAACAGAAAGAAATATCAATACATTAACGACGACATAAAGAACAAAAGCAATATTCAACTTACATTTATACCTTTGTCTCAGTATAAAAGTAACTAGAAGAAACATTAGCTTCACAAATAGAAAAAAAAATAAAAGAAAAGGATTCTACTGTTAAGCACCACGAACATATCACAATTTTGAGACAATATAAAGCATTATAGTGCTCGATGAAAATTTTCAAGTCACGTGATGCATCCAATTAAATTGATCAGCCTTTTAATTATAACTTCATATCGTATACTTTTTTTTTTTGAAAAGGAATTTTAGGTTGATGAAAAAAAACAATAGGGAGAAAAAATTCTGTGATAATCTATTGTATTGTTTTATTTTTTATTTTATTTTTTTTCTGTTATATTTGAAAAGATTGTCATGAGCTGACTTATAACGTCATTGTTGATAATGTTATGATTGTAGTCGTATTTACAACTAAGTTAATAGAAATAAACTATCATTTATTTAAATAATAAAGAGTTTATTCGAATAAACTAGTGTATTGTACTTCACAGCATAATATTCATTCTACACTCAGTTTTAATAATAGTCATTGTTAGAGTATTCGAGCATTAAAAATAATTATATACATTGTATTATATAATAATAATTCAATAGATTTATGACTGTTTGTTGATTAAGAAGAAAAATAATATAAAAGAAAAAAATATAAGAAACAATAAAAGTCTGTGAAAACTTTGTTTAATTCTTTTTATTTCAAAAAAGCTGTCTTTTTAAAATTATACAAAATGGATCCTTATTTATATCTGTTATGATTGTAGTCATTCTTATAACTAAGTTAATAGAAATAAACCATCATTTATTACATAATAAAGAGGTTATTCACATAAAACTAGTATATTGAACTTCACAGCATAATATTCGTTCTACACTCAGTTTTAATAATAGATATTGTTAGAATGTTCGAGCAATAATAATAATTAGATACACAATTCAAACAGGATTATGACTGGTGTATTCAATTACATAATTGTTCTTGAGTGATACATATCAGATATACATTGATAATATCGAATATTGTTAAACAATAAAATCTTATACAATGATAATGATAGTAACTCATAAATAATTGGTATTGTTGCAGCTAGACATATTCACTGAGAATTAATATTGATGTGTCGCAGTCCAATAATAATGATTCGTTAGGTTTCTAGGAACAGCGACAACTCAGGGAGAAAAAAGAAATAAAGATATATCTTATTGATCGCAGAGTTATTCGGAGACAATGTTTTATGTAAAACACTTTATTATAGTAAAACTTGCTTATCTGAATCATATTTTCATTGATAACACTTACCTTGTAAAAACATATAAATAACCCTCAATTTCTCCATATAATTTTCGTTGTACAATTTTTGTATTATCTTTAATAAACTATACGAAGTTTTCACAGACTTATCTTCTGTCTATTCTTCTTCCATTTTCTTTTGCTGATCAAAACAATATCTTCTGGAAACGGGTAAAACTTCTTGATTTAATATTATAAAACCATAGACATATCCAATAGATAATTATGAATCTTGTTTAACCTTGATAATGAAGAACCTGACTGATCAATTAATCTCAGCTGTCAGTTATGTTTCAAATGCTAATCTGATTCAAATAATTAGTTACCAATGGTATCTCAAATTAAACTAAATATTTTTTTTTTAGAACTTCAGAATGATCTCGAATTGATACAATATTGTTTCTTTATTGAAACATATATCTCTATCATCTTCTAATCAACTCCTCAAGTTTCTATTCTATAACTCTTTAGAGATTGTTTATAATTGTGCATAACCATACTGAAGATAGTGCTTCTTATAGGTAATTAATTTTCAATATTAAGTATTTTATACATTGATTAGCAACTATTCTTCTTTCATGTTTAAGACATCTATTACATAACATCTCTGTAATTTTATAGTTTCATTCTAACACAAGTGTGTCTCATATACTAAAGTAGATTAGTATCGTGTACATGAAGTGCACCACTAATATATGATAACATCATCCCACTTTGATAATGATTGAATATCTATACTATATTTTGTAATACATCATCATATATACAACACTGTTATATTCAATTACATAATTATTTATACAAGTCATACATATTATATATACATCCATAATGTTGTATATTGTTATAGAGGGAATATTCACTGTGAATTAATATTAACGCGTTGCTTATCCCAAAGATAATAATCGTGTATATTTTTAATATCAGCAACAGCTCAGGCAGAAATCTGCATACTGCATGCAGAGTTATTCGGAGACAGAATTTGTGCACATTTGTGCATATTTATGCATAAAGGCTTTATTATAGCAGTATTCACTTATCTAAATCACACTCCTATCAATATGACTTACCTCATAAAAACATATAAATAGCACTCGTCATTTTTCCATATTATTTTTCTTCTTGTACAATTTTTGTATTATTCATCTTTAATAAAACTATACAAAGTTTTCACAGACTTGTCTTTTCTTCTTCCTTATCTTTATACTCAAAACAGATAAGACAAAGATAACAAAAGAATAAGACAGAATAAATCTGTGAAAACTTTGTATAAAACTTTTATTATCAATAAATTTAAAAATTAAAGCTTAAAAACTGAATTTTCCAAAAGATGAGTGCAAAATGGATCCTTATTTATATCTTGTGGAGAACGGGTTACTTCGCGACAGGAATAGAATGAAGATATCTTGAAAGAAGAATATTTTCCCATAGAATTGTGATGGAACGTAAATAAAAAATAAAAGAGAAAATAGAAGAGAGAGAAAGGGAACAAAAGGAAGTATAGTTTGAGACTGTTTTTTATTCAATTAAAAATAAAGAATAAAAATTGAAGGTTAAAAGAAAGTTAAAGATTATTTTGTGTCTACACAACTGCTTGTATTTATATTAATGAATCCTGAATCAAAGGAATAAAAATAACCGTCAAAGAACATGAGTCATGAAACAGTGTTAGTATTCGGATATACGTCTTGTTGATTCAAGAGACTGATCTATGGATTATCTATTGGGTGTTATAATGATCTGATCAAGTTTTAAATAAAAAATTTATTGTTTAATCTGAGTATATGTTCCTGATATCTTTTATGTTTTATTTTATTGGATCAAAGACGACCTGAATCCTTCGTCAAGGTTATAAAAATAAATATGTAGAAATGATACGATGTCTTATAATTGATACATCTAGACAATTGGATGTCAATGTCGTGAGCTGACTTATAATGTCATGTTTCATGATTAAACATGCGGATCATAAATTCATTTAAGAAATTCTATCCTAACTCTCTCTTGATCCGCTCCATCTAATAATATTAAAATCACTAACACTTTGTTGTCAACAATATACCTAATTCGGTCGTAACTAATACTTTTCTGATTCACATCCTATCCTCAGACCTCTTTAACAATTCTTATAAATACCCCATCAGTTTAAATTCATAAATAAAACAATTGACTTTAGAACTATTGTTCGGTCTCGTTGACTCTTTTTTGTCTTAATATTATTTTTATTTTCTGATATTTTTTATTTGATATTTTAAAAGAAATATCACAGTCAATTAGTTTTATATTATTTACAAGATGTTATCTACAGAGTTTTATTTTATATTCAGACTTATAGTTTATCCTTTATTATGTAATTCATCTACTATGATATTACTTTGGCTTATATCCAGAGCTTGTTCTATAACACTTCTGTCTATTTTATTTTATTTCTCTTTTATTTCTTTTATTTATATTTTAATTCTTAAACTTACCTAAACTACAACACTGTGAATTAATATTAACGCGTTGCTTACCCCAGAAATAATGATTGGGTATATTTCTAGTAACAGCGACAGCTCAGAGAAAATAAAGATAAAAATATATCCTATTATAAGCAGAGTTGTTCAGAGACAACATTTACACATAATGCTTTATTATAGCAGCGTTCACTTATCCAAATCATACTTCTATTAATATTACTTACCTTGGAAAAAAATTATAAATAGCCCTTGTCATTTTTCCATATATTTTCTTATTGTACATTTTTTGTATTATTTTTATTTCAATAAACCGTACCGAGTTTTCACAGACTTATCTTTTCTGTTTTCTCTTTCCTATTCTTTTACACTCAAAACAAAAGTGATTGACATTAGAACCATTGTTCGGTCTCGTTGACGTTTTTTTTTTTTTTATTTTATAATATTTTTTTATTTGATATTTGGCAAGTAATATCACACTGCTTAAAAGTAGTTTAATAACGTTAAACTAATATTGATTTTTTGCTAACTCATCTTTACTTTGAAATTACTATTTGAATTAATATTGATGAATTTAACTATGCTAAATGAAAGATAGTATAGTATGTAAGAAGCCTTTATTATTATTGCTATTGTTATGTATGAGTATGTTGATAAAGATAATTCAAGAATGATTTTTGTATGTTTAAGTTATTTTGGACAACTTATTATAGTAGTAGCAATTTAATAGAGGCAGTAATGATAGAGACAACAATGAAAGTAGTAGTTATAGTAGTAGCAATTTAATAGAGGCAGTAATGATAGAGACAACAATGAAAGTAGTAGTTATAGTAGTAGCAGTAATAGTAATAGTATTATTATTAGAAGTATTTTTTTTTCTTCTTTTATTTTTTTTTCGGTTTGATTTTGGAACTTGTTGGGAAACAGTAATCAATCCATAGGCTGAAATACAACCCAAGATACTCAGATTGGTCCCTTCTGCTTCTACATCCACTTCTGCAGGCTCACCTTTCTTGGACCATGCCACGGGATGTACCATGTTTTTCTTGAACTCGCTTTCGTCCACAAAAATGCATTTTCTTTTGTAAAATGTTTCATCATTCATTGCATCGATATATTCAACAAATTGTCTGCATTATTCAAGAGTGTCGTCAGAGTTTCGGTTTATAAATTTTGCTTGTGTGCGAGTCAAAGTGAATTTCAGCTTTTCAGTAATGTGACAATATATAGTGAATTCATTAATTGTTAAGCCATAAAAAGTCTCACAAAGGGATTCTGTAGCATCTTTTACAATACAAGTAAAATGCTTTTCAACAAATTCATTTGAATACTGCGAGTGTTCCTCTATCAGTTTAACGTTATTTCCTTTAGCTTAACTTCGAAAACTGGTTTGTAACCAGGTAAGATGGTTCCTCCATTTATTCTCCATTGATCATTAAATCCGTAAGCCGCTTTTAATCCAATGCCATGCCAGCTTCCTTTGCAGCTTTAGAAACTTTGTAATTTTTGTTCTGCAACAGAGAAAATGTGGTACAGTGTGGTTGGTAAATTTTGTCCGTTCTGAAAAAAATAAATGGCGCTACGTAGAAAAGCCGTTTGTTAGCAAATGATGTCGTCTTCAAAAGTTTACTTTGTCTTTCTGGTCGAAGTCAAATTGGCGTTAGTGAGAAATTATTGTCGGCTATGATATAGTAAGATATTTATTTCTTTAACTAAATAATATGATAAAAAACACTTTTTTTTATGAAAATGAATACGATAATGTTTACAATGAGGGGGGAGAGAGAGAGAGTTTTTGATCCGATGGGAGGTGTGTTGACCGATATTAGTAATACAAGCGTAGTACTCGAAGCCATAACGAGCCAAAAGTCCTATTTGAGTCTCAAACCAGCAGAGAAGGAAACTACAGCAAAATATACGACAAAAAGGGCTGTAGAAGTGGTTAAACCAATAGACAACAGCGTCTACAAAGACTACAATTGTCTATAATCTTTCCGAGCTCAGACTGTATAGAATACGTTAGTGTACTGTTGCTAAGATTAGTTTGTTTGCAATCAATACCTTCACATAATAAACAGCCTCAACAATCGAAGGCAAGTGTACAAGCTGATGAATTTTTTCGACCAAAAAAAAACGTTCGGATGCTGTAGACATGTGAATTCCATCGGAAAGAAGCTTCATTTGGAAAAGTGTACATTTAAAGCCTATCAAAGTATCTGCATTAAATAACATGTTTTTTTTTTTTTTTTTTTTTTTTTTGAGTATGCGACACACAAAATGAGGGCGTACCTTCAATCAACAGACCAGGACATGTAGGGTTTTTTGCCCCGTAGTACAGTTGATCATCCACAGAGCCTTTCATCTGCTTCATTAGCTTTGTATAGTCGTCTTCGGGCTGATACTTGCTGGTCGTTTCCGATTTTTTCACATCAACAAAAAAGAAGTAGAATTCTTTGCTTTTGACCTTTGCACCAATCATAAAGTCTAGCTTCTTTCCATTTTTTTTCAGACTAATCGATCCTATCTGTGAGTGGTTAGTATAGTAAACAAAAACAATTGGGTATACATTCACATGGCATAAAGAATATCTTCGCTTACATCTTTCAACAATACTCTTTGAATAGCGGATATTAAATACTTTTCAATAAATGTAGCTTCGGAGGTATCCGCAACAGAAGCGCGGTACTGCTTTTTTTATCTGACAAAGTCTTTGACCATGCTCATCATGACCAATTTTCCTTCTTCCTCACTATTGTCATCGTAATTATCGTTATTATCATCATTATTATTATTTCCCTCCTATTTGCAAATATTGTTAAAGAAAGCTATTTTCTTAAACTGGTTCAACTTACACCAGCTCTATTCTTGCAATACAAGACTACCCTGGTAGGTGCATGATTGATTTTAGGTTTCGTACCGCTAGCTACTGACTTCAAAGCTTTACGAGTATTGTTGTCGAAGCATCCGGTAACACATTTTCTAACATCAAACTTATTAAAAGGGAAAATGTGTGAGAGAGAACTAGGTTGAAAAGATTTGGTCCAGTTGAAGTTAGTGTCTGAAGAGAAGGATGGAAAATAGCTCTTTAAATACCTACAGAATTCTCAAACAGTTTATGTCATTATTTTTATTAACTACGGCTATCGAATGCTTTCTGAATCTCTTGATCACTTCAGTGATATTGATGTTTTCGACAAGAACCTAAACGTAATGGTTAGACGTTCTTCAGCTACAGATATCCATGCGCCCATTTACCCCCCTCCTTTGGCTTCCACTCCTTCTTTCCTCCACACAGAAAGTAATTTTTTTTTTCAATCGCTTCATCTCAGCAGAAGAAATATATGAGTCTGACAATTCCGGGCTTTAGCTAAAAGTATATGAGTAAGTATAGATTTGGTTATCGCAAATAAAGATCTCTTTGAGCATACATCTTTCTCTCTTTACATTTATTGTAATGTGGACATCACCGTTAATGCTGGGTTGGTTGAAGGTGTTGGGCATTTTAAAGAATACGATCAGAACACTAAGAAATATGAAGGTGAAGAAGAGGTCTTGCTGTGCACTCTCTTAAATAAAAATAGGGTGCTTGGCTTTTGCGACTTTACTAACTTGACATGAAACACTTGCAATTTTTTTTAAGTTCAAGTTAAAATATCGTCTTGGAAGAAGTGTTGCCTTTTTTTTTTCCTGCTGTTTGCGATCGCAGATTGTTTCCAATCCATGTATGTTTGCATCAGCACTAGGAAGGCTTCATTATCGCCGTCATCGTTCGTCACTTGGCGCGTTTTTTTTAGAATTAAGTTTTATTTGTTTTTTATGCAATTAATTAGTGTTCGATACCTTGACATATAATTCAAGGGATCTCGTAACAGTAGTTCAATGAAATAAGCTGAGACCTTTCTTTTACTCGTAGCTGTTTGCTATATGGTAAAATGGAATATCTTGTACAATATGTTAAACTCATTTATTTTAAGGATATACGTCAGTAATTTGTGATCACCTTCCTATTTCAGGTGACATATTATGCTGAAGATATGAACGCTTTTATTCTTTGAGGTTATCATACAAGGATCAACTGAAGTTATTCCACAATATCAATACATATTTTTCTTCCATAAATTCAAACGTGCAATACTTACTTGAGTAAGCATTTGTATATGTTAGCATCCCGGTTGTTACTCAGCGCAATCTTAATAACATACAGTATGCTATAACCATTTTTAAAATAAACGAGTAGTATCTCTTTGTTTTTTAATTGAAAGCAATTGAAAAAATAAGAATTTTATTATAAATTTATATAGTGAATAGTTTCAATAAGGTTCACAAATGAGAGTAGCTTATTTTCAAAAGCTTGAGACCAAAAGTGACAGCAGAAGCAATTCTAGAAGCAGTGGCGATTCATGTAGTATACCTAAGCCAAGCCTACAAATCAATAAAGAAACTAAAAGCATATACAGTTCAGCTAGAAAAAAAACTTGTTCTTTTTTTTGGAATAGAGTAAATTATTTTGATTCAACATGTTATCTAAAAAAAAAAAGGAAAAAATAATACAGTAGAGGAAAGTATCAATCCGGAGGCTACCAGACTCAAGAAACAGCAATATATGCTACCGCAAGAGTATGGAATAGGTCAGGACAAGGACAGCCCCCAAGCCAAACCAAGATTGAGCCAAACTAGCTTACCCCTGCCTTACAAAAGTCCTTCAACAGGAGGAAGCGTTGGTCACCTTACGGCCAAGTTTTTGTTCCTCTTGTGCATCTGAATCGGAAACAGTATCAATCTGGAGGCTACCAGACTCAAGAAACAGCAATATATGCTACCGCAAGAGTATGGAATAGGTCAGGACAAGGACAGCCCCCAAGCCAAACCAAGATTGAGCCAAACTAGCTTACCCCTGCCTTACAAAAGTCCTTCAACAGGAGGAAGCGTTGGTCACCTTGCGGCCAAGTTCGGTTTTCCGTACAAAAAAAAAAAAAATAAAATAAAGTAAAATAAAAAGGTATCACCATAAATCAGAAGCTGCATTAGAGATGAAAATATACATAAAAACAGTTGGAATTAGTAGCACTATAAAGAAACATTTAAAAATTAACTACTTTACATTCAATTTAAAAAAACAGCTGGTTAAAAGAAAAATAAAACTGGAAAGAGTTTTTTTTTTCTCTCATGAAATAGTGTGATCACCACAAGTATTTTTTGATTGGATAAAAAGAAAATGACGTAAGTTTTTTTTTTAATAATATTCCTAGCCTTTTTTTTTTTTTTTTTTTTTTTTTTTTTTTTTTTTTTGAAGTGTCCCATTAATTTCAGGAAATAGTATACTTAATACAACAATAAATCGATAAAATAAATTTTTTATTTTATGACACTTTTAATTGTTAGTGATCAACGTTTTGGAGAGTAGAAGGTGGGAGGAAGATATTCCCGGCTGTCTTCTGTGCTGGCCACCAGTCTTCGTCTTCGTAAAAGGCGGCACTTCTGGTCAATGGCTCCTGCTTGCTTTACAATATAATTCTTGTAAGCAAAAATTAGCGCTAACACTTCTTCACAATTATCCATAAATTCATCGAAATCTACAGTATCGCCAGGGAGGTAAACGTCGGCTTCTCTAGTTATAAAGACGGCACTTTCAAGATATTGCGCGCTAAATAAATAACCAGAAAGGCCGACAAAATCCAAACCGATTACTGGTTCACCAGAATTCAAGCTAAAGATACTTGATAGTATACTCTTGCTGGTACGGATATTCTTATTTTGTTGGATTGTAATAAAATCATCATCTACATCCATTTTCTTGAATTCCGCATTAGATAATTCAATTGTGATTGGCATGTTTTTCGTATTGACTGACTTTGTTTCAACAATCAAATCTATTTTTCTGCCGGAAATATAGGTGGAGGTTTCTCCAAATTCTACTTCGTTTATCATTCTGTCGAATTTAGTTGATGCTGACGTGCTTTCTCCGATTCTTAACTTGATTCCTTTGCCGCGAAAAGTAACAGCCAGCACATTCTTCCAATAGTTCAAATAATTGATCTCCGTTGTATTATTCTTGCAGTCGCCAAATGCAACTTCATTCAGCATTATTTCGAACATTTCTAAAATCATGTATTCTTCATCTACCATAACATCTTGAAATGTTCTACCCAACATCATTTCATACTTTCGTTTCGCAATGGCCAATCTTAAACCATCAATTCCATCGTCCTTGTAGGCATTATTTAAATATGCAATGTGATTTCGAATGTCTACCTCTTCAACATTTAACGCTTTATTACTGAAAGCTTTATCAATGTATTTTTTTGGAATGTGATTGGTAAGCGAATTATTGTTCATATGTAGGCAGTTGATGATGCCCGACAAATTGCAATGGTAATATGACCTTTGTAGTTTAGACATACTCTTGTACTCTGTAAATAATTCATAGCAATGCTTATAAATTATATCCTGTAATGTATTTCCACAGTATTTAGGTTTGATATCTTTGATATCAACAGATTCTCCTCGATAAACTTGGTAAATATACGGATATAACGATCGCAATGAAGGGTTTACAGCATAAACACTGGTTTCTTCTTCTATTTCATTATCTTTTTCTTCCTCCAATTCGTGGGCTTTTCTCTTGTTATTGACATCATTGATTATAACATTTCCACTATTTTCACCAACTACACCAACAGTGGAATTAACAATATTAATGGTTCTAGCAACCTCTCTATTTTTTTGTTTCTTCATATTCTATAAAGTAATTAGAATTAAGAGAAGAGAATTATTTTTATTGCATTTTATTACCGATTTATTTGTATTGTCATTATATAAATTTCCAACATATCCTTTTATTGCATTTGGAACATTTTTTACTTTCTTAATATTTTGGAGTTCGTCGTGATAACATTGTTTTAGTTTGTTCATATTGCTTTGGACATTTCTATGAAAATTACAATAATTGTAGAAGCTCCAGTCAACAGCATTATATTGCTCAAAAAATGAGCTAACACCGCTTGTGTTTTCTTCTATTCTATATAGATTATATTCAGAAGGACAATTTACAATCATGATTGAAGAGTTAAAAGAGTTAAAGAGTTAAAGAGTTTCATCAAACTTACAAAATAAAGTCATTTGAACTTTACACCAACTTTGCTGTTACACGGATACATAAGTCAAAATGCCTCTTTGTTTGTTACAATGATGGAGGACCTGTTATTGGAGGTAAAGTACTGCTGTCACCCCAGTGAAATATTGGTGAATGTACCACTTTCAATATGGTTTTACCATGATGAAACTAGAACGCTTACCAGGATTTAACCATGGTAGCATTTAACACATTCATTATAGTTTCACCATGGTGAATATGGTAAATGCAACTATGGTGGTTAATTCCACAATCACCATGGTGAAATGTTAGTGAATGTGGTAATGCTACCATGGTAAAAAAACCACTTTTACAATATTTCCTTTCATAAAATACGCTTTTCATTGGTTTATATCTTTACATTTTACTATATTTGATCATGGCTTATATCGTTTTATTGGTCTTTACATTCAAAATAAACGTTTTTTTATTAGTATTTTGTACACTTCTTTAAACTACAGATAATAATGGGGCTTATATATTATTGATAAAAACGATTATAGAATATTTACTTTTATTATTTCCTTTTCGGGATAAAGAAATATATAAACAATTATAAAATGAATATATATAATATATATGAAATACATATAAAATGTATTAACATACAAAAATGTACACATAGAATAACAAAAATAGCAAAAATAATACGTAATGGATATAGCTCGGTACCATAGATATCCTCTTCTGAAATAATGTGAATAAAAAAAAAAGGATAATTTGGTAAATGAAAAAAAAAAAGATACATGTAATTGTTATTTATTTGCTTACAATTATAAAGTAGCCATCCTTTTATTAACGCGTTAAAAGCCAGGGTAGAATATATTCACTTACCTAATATACATCTTGTTAGTATTAGAATTAGAATCATCAAAGTAAAATGTATACATTTATAATTTTCCATCATAAAAGAATAGTATTTACCTTTAAAGATGTCCGCTAATAATAGTAACAACAAGAGAAATTATGGCAACATGTCCTCAGAGGATAGACTAGGTGACAATGCTCAGTATTCAGGCACACCTCTTTTCCCTGCCTTTATTAATAACAGAGGCAGTAACAATGCTGTTCAAAGGGAGTGTACAAGTGACTATTATTTGACGCAGCGAACAAGTCAAGAAATAGCTAGAATGGTCAGCATAATAAATTTGCAGGAATAGAGGATCAACCAACTTGTTGCTCAGTTGGAAATCGTTACGAAAAGCTTTACTCAGCTTCAACAAGCTCAAGTATCATCCTCTACTTCTGAACATGCTATTGGCGATCGAGAAGCTATAAAAAATCTTGAAGTAAATATTTTAACTATATAAAAAAAAGTAGTTAATGCTTATTTTCTATTATAATATACAACACTAAGCATTGATAAAGCAAGAACTTGAAAATTGGCCAATAATTAAGCAAAATGATTACTCAAAGACCTTCAAAGATGAGACTAATAAGTCTACACAGGATGCTCTACGTAGATTTGCACAATTAAATTCTATACATTATTCTGTGTCCAAGATAACTTTAGACAGTATACTGTCTAATATGTTTTATAACAAGAAAAAAGAATTGAAGTTGTCTGCTGAGAAAAAGGCAGAAAGAAATGCTAAGCGTGCAGCTTACAACAGAAAGACTGCAGTAAGTATACACATAAATGTTTTATTGTACATACCTTTTTCTACTATACCAAATAAATTCGTTCTAACACCCAAATATTAAATTAGAAACTTAGAAACAGAAAGTCTGTTATTGAAGACAATTCTATTGACTTTAATAGCAACAGATATCCTGGCCTTGAAAAGTTGATGGTTGCTGGTTGGATGTCTGATGAAGAGGAAATTGAGGACAAGGATCCTACTGATAATGAAATCATTAAGGTCCTTCGTCCTTCATTCAGAAGTAAAAAGATAATATAATTATTGCAACTGTAAGGATAAAATGCTGAATATTTACTATTTTTTTTTTTCATTTTGTGTAATAAAGTTCAATGATTTGATGAATGAACCTGACTTTGAGTAGAAAAATCCAGTAGACCGTGCCTTAAAGAAAACAAGAAATAATCGTGCTGTGAGACAGCACGTTGTAAAGACTATGACTCCCTCTAGTCATTTGAATAAAGAAGATTTTCCTGGTTGGGCATTCAACTCATATTTTTTTTGTATTTTTATTATTTTTATTTAATATTTTACAAGTAATATCACATATATATATATATATAATGATGTATTACACAGTATCTTATAATATAAAGATCAGAGTCATGAAAGACCGAATGATACTATAGTTATTAATTGTACACTTTATGCATACTATATTATTTGTTTTCTGTTTATAAGACATTCTTATGACGAGAAAAATAATAGTATAATAAATATTGACGTTACGAGATAATGATAAGCCAAACGTGGTGTAAACAGTTATTAATGATAAAGATATATGAATTATAGATTGTACCTATTAGTTATATATCCACGTTATTATCTAATACACTAATTTATAAATATAATCATATACTATCTATACACTATACACTATACACTATACACTATACACTATACACTATACACTATACACTATACACTATACACTATACAATATACACTATACACTATACAATATACACTATACACTATACAATATACACTATACAATATACAATATACAATATACAATATACAATATACAATATACAATATACAATATACAATATACAATATACAATATACAATATACAATATACAATATACAATATACAATATACAATATAATGAAATTCATTCAAGTAGTCCATTGAGGAATGAATATATAATACAAGAAATCTATATCAAAAGTATCTTCCCTATATCATTCACAAGTATGAACAAAGGAGATATCATTATTTGGTTTCAAGAAAAATAACTGGCTAGATCGAGCATCAATAATTTAATATTTATTAGAGTTAACTGAGATTAATTCTCGGTCAGGGCAAATACTAGAGAGCTCAGACACAATAACTTTAATCATTCTATGGGAAAATATTCTTCTTTCGAGATATCTTCATTCTGTTCCTGTCGCGAAGTAACCCGTTCTCCACAAGATATAAATAAGGATCCATTTTGCATTCATTTTTGAGAAATTCAATTTTTTATTTTTATTCAATTTATAATAAAAGTTTTATACAAAGTTTTCACAGATTTATTCTGTCTACTTCTTTTTTTTTATCCCTACCTTATCAACAATTATTGGTTAAATGCTATATATAACTTTTCTAATTAGATATGCTTAATTGTGTAGTATCGTTTGCTTGTATTAAGTTTTGTATATTATATCATTTAAGCGTATCAATAATAATAAACGATATCTTTAACACAAAAGACACATATATAAGCTATCTCTATATTGAATAAGCTTCTCATAGATTTTATTTTCCTGTATAATGTGTCATAAACTGGCTTTAGAAAATATTAAAGATAAAATGTAAACCATATATCTCTGCGACCAACTCTCTTCTCTAATATAAGTACACGCCGAATAAAAATTGTATCAAACCTATATATGAAATAAAATGAGATTTTTATTCAATCAAGTATACAGAATTCTCATTTCTATTCAACAATAAGGATTCAATAAGATTTATTACTGCTATGTTTAACTAATTAATTATTTATGTAACTATACATGTTAAATATATACATACATATTTGTATATATGTATATATTAATTATGTAATAATATCTCATATAAATCATTGGTATTGTTATAACTGGAATATTCATTGTGAATTAATATTGACACGTTATTTACCCCAGAAATAATAATTTGTTATATTTTTAGTAACAGGAGAAAAATAAAATAAAAACCACATATATTCTTGTATATTATACTAAAAAAGAAAAAAAAAAGATAATAATAAACGCTATAGTGCTTAGTCATGTATATACATATTTGATCTATTGAATGAATATAAATATAACTAGCAATTCAAATTAATCTAAAGAATATATATCCTAATCTCTCTCTGATTATAGAGACCTAATTATGAAGATAATATCAAAGAGTGCATAATACAATATTAAATCCTCAGACTATATTATTTACAAACTAGTCAAAGGATTATTTAAGGACTTTAAAGTTAGTTGTGTAATACGTGCTCTATGGCGACTATATAATATATTGCTTTTATATAAAAAGTTTATTCTGTTACTATAACGTTGGTATACATGTTTATATATTATTCAAAATAAATCGTAATACATAGTTAATTTAATTTTACTATTATATTTTCTATATTTAATAGATACGATACAAAATACTAATCTTGAACTCTACTCATCTATTTTCTAAATATCTAAGCTTTTACTTTTCTTTTCTATAATGTAATAATGATGAATTATTAGCGATATAACCAAAAATGGTTTTCTATAGCTGAATTTCTTGAAGCTGAACGTTTTATTCTATTACTCTGTGTGCTTTTATTACTAGTTGTAAGTGGGGTTGATAATTTTTGATGATGATGATGAACAAAACTTTTTTTATAATCAAACTGAGAGGTCGATACAGTAACTGTAGTAGGAGTCATTAACAATATACCGATTTCTTCTTCTTCTTCTTCTTCTTCAGATGATGATGCAGTATTAGAAAGTGAAGCTGATGATAAAGATGGTACATTATTTGTACTTGTAACAGTACTTTGACTAGATGAAGGACGGAGCTGTTGATTATATTTGTTTGCATTTATGGAATTAGGATTAGAAGGGGTCATTTGAGTATTAATGTAATTAGTAGAAGATGGTTTGATTGAGCCATTTTCCATAGTGGTAACATAATGATCGTTATTTATTTTTGTTACTAGACAAGCATTCCTTACCCAATAACGACGTCGAGTAAAGCTACAAAAACTAGATGGTCGAGATATCCAAGCATTCCAGCCCCAGACACCATATTCCCATCCTTCTTTATCTACATTACGCTGTTTATCAATTCGCCATTCCTGTGAAGACCATTCCCAACTGTTAATCATTATCTTTTCGTTGTCTATTATTTTTGTAACTGGAGAAGGTAATCTAAATTTTTGAATACATGGCACTCTTTCAAGATATTCATCAGACCTTTGAAAAAAAAAGAAAAAAGAAAAGGTATATATATGAATATACTATTTAATATAATTCAATATTGTTATCATATACAACTATCATGCACAATTTACCATGAAGGTCTCTCATTTTTTAATAACAATGAACACCACCCTTTAAATAACCACCAACGCTGATGTTCAATTACTTTAAATTGATAATGATATTCTTGTTGATGATACTCGTGATTCATTAAAATTGAGTTACATGACTGTGATACAATATGATTGGCATGAATATGGTGAATCATTATCTTCATAAATGAACTATGCCAACTCAGTATAAAAGACCCAATAAACCAAATTAATTTATTAAAGCCCATGATGGATAATGAAATTCTCCAGATTAAATACGATAGAATAAAAAAGAAAAGATAATATAGTTGGCCACGACTATGATGATGTTTACGTATAGATAAGGATAATTGCTGATAATATTTTACAAAGGGTAATAAAGTAAGAGATAATTCTTCAAGTAATGAATCTTGTTGTATTAAAGAATCATCTTTTTGGAATCGAAATTGCCGAGAAAGGATTAAAGTGATGGGGAATAGATAAAGAATACATAACTGACTATGAAAGCAAAAAAGTGTCCAAATAAGTAATAATAAAATAGATTGATGACTATCTTCTTCCCATCTTAATAAACGTAAGAAATGAATCATATATTTTATAACTGTTTCAATTCTATTATTGTCCGAGCAAGTTGATACATGATTTGTAACTAATAATAATAGCCTATGATCTTTATTCATTAAATATAAAAGAAGAAGAAGAAGGAAACTAGGAACAATATAATATTTGTATTTATATTATTATGGGGGAGGGAATAGTGGTAGCAGCGGAGGAGAGAAGAAGAGTACATTAACCAATAAATCAAAGAACTAAAGCGGGATGATTTACAGACAATAATAAGGATAATTTTATTATTATTTATGATATACACAAAAAAGTGTGCCTCACGTGTTTTAGGGTATTTTTTATTTATGCTTAGCAACAACCCCCTTGTTTTTGTTCCTCAGAAGGTTGTGTGACTGTTATTGTTTGTCCAGCAGTAGGTCGAATCACATCATCAGATGATTCAAGAGCTTTGTTAGAGACAATACGATAAATTTCTATATAAATGTAAATGCATATATAAATACATGTATAAAATATCAGATTGTTAATGCATCTATATAGTATAACTTGGTGTTATTATTACCTGTCAAAATTCTTTGAAAAGCAAGTTCTACATTACTTGAATCCAAAGCAGAAGTTTCAATAAATGAAAGCCCATTATCGGCTATTCAAATAGTATGAAATAAATAAATATTTTTTAAAAAAAAAACCAAAGAGGATAATTCATTATCGTTTTTTTTCCCCTTTACCTGCAAATTGTTTAGCTTCTTCAGTAGGTACAGCACGTAAATGTCTTAAATCACTCTTATTTCCAACCAACATAACGACTATATTTGAATCAGCATGATCACGAAGTTCCTTTAACCAACGCATTACATTTTCATATGTAGCATATTTTGCAATATCATAAACTAATAATGCACCTACTGCACCTCGATAATAACTTTTTTTTTTTTTTTTTTTTTTTTTTTTTTTTTTTTTTTATCTTTAATAAATCATGCCATATTATATATGTATATATAAAACCCCTTATCCCCATACATATATGTATGTACACTTACGCACTTGTAATGGCACGGTATCTTTCTTGTCCAGCTATTATAACAGAGAAAAGTAATGGTTATTATTATTATTATTTCGGGAAATAAACATGAAAATTACCTGTGTCCCATATTTGAGCTTTTACAGTTTTATTATCTACTTGAACACTACGAGTAGCAAATTCAACACCAATTGTGCTCTTGGACTCCAAGTTAAATTCATTACGGGTAAATCTAGATAATAAATTGGTTTTGCCTACACCAGAATCACCAATAAGGACAACTAAAATATATAAATTGAAGTCGTTATTATTTATAAGGAGATGATAAAAACTGATTCAAGACTTTACCTTTAAAAAGATAATCATATTCTTCATCTCTACTCATGTTTTATAATATTAAAAAATTACTCTACTTAGTTTACTTTTACAGTCAAAAAAAAAAAAAAAAAAAAGAGGACAGAAAAAAAAAAGGAATTATTAGATTTAAACTTAAAGATACAGACATTCATTAAAAAAAATTTTGTCGGGAATTTAAACGATTAAATTATTGTTGCATTTATTGTCAATAAACCACATTTTTTTCATAGAATAAAATAGTCACTTATTATTAAACAAGTAAATAAATTCATATTAAAACTAAAAACAAGTAAAAACGACAAATATATAATGTGAACATGTAACAAATAGAATGATAGGAATAAATATAGAGGCTACAAGAGTATGTAAATATTATAAATTAAAGTAATAATATCCCTATTGTTTTACGTTTATTATTATTATAATATTTAAAGTTCTGTCAGGTATATACATTTTTTTTGCAAATAAAAATACTAAAGATTTGATAATTACTTTAAGTAAGATCAATTATACATATTTAGTTTGCACTCAGTTGGATTTAGAGGAGAAAGGCAAAATGTATTATAATGATTATTTATTTAATTGATTGAAGTTATAGAAAGACTATCAAGTAGCTTACTGATAAAGTAATTATAGAAAGAAAGCACATATTAAAGCTTAATTAAATTAATATTCTAACTCTACTTTGAAACGAAAAACACGTTAATAATAAAGTATAAAGTAAAACAGATATATTATTTCTAATTTAACGTTTTAATATTTTGATATGAACAATACATATTTCTATTTTATTAAAGAAAGCTAAAAAAAAAACAAGAAAGCCTTTCATTTGATTCTCCCAAGTAATGCTTTTTATACTACAACAATAAAGAAAGAGATAATGACGACTAAATTGTTCGAGTAAAATAATAATATAAGACACTATGTATTTACTTTAATATAAGATTGTGAATGATAAACACGCTGTAGAAACTGCATTAAATCTGATAGAATATACAACTAACTGTTTGAAAGTTTGGATTGAACAAATGTTGAAGATATTTCTTTTTATCGTTTCAAGAGGCGACTAATCCTGGATATACAGTATATTAACAAAATAATAACTTTAATATCCACATATATATTATCCGAGAAGAAATGTACATTGGTCAAACTAAGAAGAACCAAGACATCCATAAACTCGACCAAGAAGGAAGAAACATCAAATAAAGAGGATTAAAATTAGTTCTGAAGTTAGGTAATCAAGCATTTCATTAAATTAACAAACTTAATTATTTCTAATAGGAGTACTTGCTTCAATGGAAAGGTTTGAAGGAAGAGCCTGATAATGAACAATTTGATATAAACCCAGATAGATAAAAAAGACGCCTTGAGAAATAAAGTTCGTCTGTGAATTGCTATAATCTCCCTTTTCTTCCTCCCCCCCTTTTTTTTTTACCTCTATAATAACTATAATAATATATTATATGAATTATATATGCTGAACTTTATATTGTTTTAGTCAAAAGGGCCTGAATAATGAAATGTGTATGCTCAGAAAATGCTTCCTTGAATTTGAAAAAAATTCTCGTATTGATTTGTTCTAAAGGGATATCAATATCATTGGTATTAGGCATATTTAAAATTGCACTGTCAAAATTATAATGAAACTGTTCACATCTGTAGCCGTGAGCAAAGTTATGCTCTCCTCTTGAGACAAATGAATAAAATCGCTTAATTATTCAAGTTTATATTTCTCATTTATAATATTTACTTAATATATATAAATATCATGGCAATACTCTCTTTCCATTATTTTGTAGTTCCTGACTTATTGTCACAGCGACGGAATTTTTTTTTTTTAAATTTATCAGTACTCTATTCTAATTTGATCAACGATGCCTATTTCTTCTGAAAGAGCATTATTTGCTGAATGACGATAATTAAAAATAACCTATATTATTGAACGTTTCCATATCATAAAAAATTAAAAATTGATGCATATAAGCGTCCACAAATTCAACAAAATATAGTCCCTTAAAAAAATTTAATAATGTCTAAGCTCGAATCTAATTGGCCTATAACTTTTCCGAAAAAAAAAAACTGTACAACAGCAAAAGTTTAATATTCTCCCCTCTTTTTTTTTTTTTTTTTTTTTTTTTTTTTTTTGGGTTTAATTAGATTATGAATGACCAAGAAGAATCAGAATCCGCGTCTAATAATAAAAAATTAACAACCGTAGAAGGGTTACGGTTAGCTTTAAAAGAACTTGGTTTAAGTACAAAAGGACATAAGCCTGAACTAAAACAACGTTATAAAAAGGCAATAAAGAAAAAATTAAAAGAAGAAGGTTGTAAGAATGACAATAATGACGCTCAAAGAGAAGATCAGAAGAATGATCAACAAGATGAAGTTGATTCTAACATTAAAAGGAGAAAGTAATATACAATTATATAGTATATTTTAGCGCAAACAGTAAATAATTTTTTTTTAAAAAAAAATATAAATTAGGAAACAGCCATTTGATTATTATTTGTTTTTCGACGTTGAAGCAACTTGTATTGAAAATGGAGGCTTTACTTTTCCCAATGAAATTATTGAATTCCCTGTTGTATTAGTAGATGGTGAAACCTTCGAGATTGTAAGAGCTTTATAATAGATACACGTACCGAAAACTAACACACTCACACACACACATATAAATATATACATATACATATAAAGGTAGACGAATTTAGATCCTATGTAAAACCAACTATAAATCCAGTATTATCAGAATTTTGTATCAATTTAACAGGCATTACACAATCTGTAGTAGATCAAAGTCCCACATTTATTGAAGTATTAAACTCATTTCAAGAATTTATGGCAAAATATAGTCTATTTCAATCTTCTTCAGCATCCTTTGTTACAGGTAATGCATTTATGCCTATTAAACAAAATTGATTTAGCTTAACCTGTATTGAATAGATGGTCCTTTTGATATTCGTGATTTTATTACTAAGCAATGTAAACATAGTAACATTAATCCTAGACCTGCTTATTTTGATGTTCCTTGGGTTAATATCCGAGAATTATTTAAAAAATTTTATAAGCAAAAGGAAAACAAGAATATTAGTATGATGTTATCTCACTTGGGATTAAGCTTCAAAGGAAGAGAGCATTCTGGCCTAGATGATGCTAAAAATTTAGCTGCCATTGGAAAGAGGATGCATGAAGATGGGTGTATATTTAAAACAAATTGTAAATACTATAAAGACAATCGAAGAAGCAATTATAATGTACGAAGTAGAAAGAAGAAATAGATATATTATAAGTTTTGCATATTTTTTCTACCATCATGTATTTACAGCTCTTTTTGATTTCTTTAATGCTAGAAGTTTTTTCTTTTTTTTCTATTATTATTTTTATTTTTTATTTTTTATTTTTTATTTTTTATTTTTTATTTTTTTATTTTTATTTTTTATTTTTTTATTTTTTTATTTTTTTATTTTTTTATTTTTTTATTTTTTTATTTTTTTTTACTATTTCTTTTGTAAACAGACAAAGCAAGTAAAATGTATTCTAATAATGATAGTAAACTATTATCTTTCATTCCCCTGAACGAACTGTAAGCGATCATTATTTTGTAAGGGACATTATGTCATTTTTTAAACGTTGGTCAATAACAAAACGATATCGACCGTTCTTACATTCTTCGTTACCCATGCTTAATAACTGTATAAAACTAGACTCCCTCTCTACTTTTTTTTTCCATTTTCTACTATTTTTTAATCATTTATTTTTTTTATTTATCAATGATCTTAAGCCAAAGACAATATCAGCTGATCAAGCTAATACTATTTATCCCTTACTATGTCTTTATGTTACTCTTTACCAAGAAGAAAACATGTAATCATCATGATAATAATAATAATAATATTAGCAGCATTACTTGTGCTCCAAGACTTCTTACTTTTAACGACAAGACATCATTGAAAGATTCTGATCTTTCATTTATTACTCCTGAAGATCACGATAGATTTGATATTTGTAAAAGTTCAAGTAATGATAAATGCTCTTCTTCCTCTTCTTCTTCTGATAATGATGATTTTTATAAATCTACCGCTGTAATATTGAATAATGCAAAGCTTATTTTTTATGTAACGAGAACGCAAATGGAGGAATGTTCTGATATTATCCGACGTGTCTATCAGGGCTATCACGCTAGTCATCAACAAATTATCACGAAAGCATATTTTCATCCTTACCTTATGAAATTGACTAGTGAAAATATTGCTTTTGAAATTAGGATTTCTGAGCAGAGTATGAAGACGGCAATTGGCATTAGACCTAGTTATGTTACTAAATTTATGAATGATAAACCCAATGTTTATGGAAAGGATATTCTTAGACAATTATATTACAAGACTTTTATGTGGAATGCTCACTTTAAGAAAAGAAACTGAATGATGGTAGCATTTTTATTTTTAGTAGACAATAACCATTTTTTTTAATATTCACAAAATCATTTCTGTATTTATGGATGGCTCTTAATACGCCATAAAAAGGAAAAAAAAAATAGTATATTTTCACTCATTCAATACTACTTTTTTTTTTTTTGTATCCAAGCATAATCCCTTTCTTCTGCTTCTTCTTCTTTTTATCTACTATTTATTTTTCTCCTCTTAATAAAACAAAAACTTTTGTTGTTATAAATTCTAGCAAATAAAGAAAAATTATAAAATCAGCTTTGGTATGTCAGAATTAATTTTTTATTAAATATGTAAACATGGATGCTATATTAATTTTTTCTTCTTTTATGCTCATATATTTATATTCATTTAAAAGACACGTAGAAATAGATATTATTAGAAAGGCATAAATACATTATAACAAAATGTAGGTGTAAGTATCTAAGATAGAATTTTGTAAACACATAGTCGCTATTGGTGTATTTATAAGAATATAAAGCTTTATAGTGTTTTTATTATTATTTCTGTTTTATAAAAAACTGAATACAATATCTGTGCTGTATATACATGGCATAAGCAGGAATAAATAATATTAAAAAGTAGGTAGGTGAAGGAAGGAAAGAAAAAAGTATGTTATAGGTATACCGATTAAAAGAAAAAAAAAAAGGATTTATAAATCTAACCACTACAACTAACACAAGCATCTTTGTTATCAATGGAACAAACCATATCTGCTTGATTTTCTTCTTCAGTTTTCTTTTTACGAAATTCACGTAAAGAAAGTTGATCAACTGTAAATTTGATAGCATCTACAGCAGGACGTGTACGCAAATAGTACATACCTGTTTTTAGCCCCTTTTGCCACCCATAAAAATGCATACTTGTCAATTTACCAAAATTAGGTTCAGCAATAAAGACATTTAAACTTTGACTTTGGTCAATAAATGCACCACGGTCAGCAGCCATGTCTAATAGTTTACGTTGGCTAATTTCCCAAACGGTCTTATACAAATCCTTAATTTTTTGAGGAATGCCAGGAATATTTTGAACAGATCCACCATCAGACATAATCATATTCTTAACATCTTCGTTCCATAAACCCATCTCTACTAAGTCTTTTAATAACCAAGGATTTACTACTTGAAATTCACCAGCTAATACACGACGTGTATAAAGATTAGAGGTATATGGCTCAAAACATTCATTAAACCCTAAAATTTGAGAAGTAGATGCAGTAGGCATAGGTGCAACTAGTAATGAGTTACGAACACCATATTTAGCAATCTTTTCTTTTAGTCCTGTCCAATCCCAGAGAGAAGTAGGCGTCACATTCCACATATCAAACTGTAAAATACCCTTTGAAATAGGACTTCCAGGATAAGTTTCATAGGGACCAAGTTCTTGTGCAAGCTCACAAGAAGCTTCCAATGCAGCATGATAAATTGTCTCAAAGATTTGAATATTAAGTGCTTTGGCTTCAGAAGAATCAAAGGGATATTTCATTAACATAAAAGCATCAGCCAAACCTTGGACACCTAATCCAATAGGTCGATGTCTTTTGTTAGAACGTTCTGCTTCAATGACAGGATAGTAATTAATTTCAATAATTTTGTTCAAATTTCTAGTAACGACCTTTACAACGTCATGAAGTTTTTGAAAGTCATATCTTTCTCTATTAATCACAAAAGTGGGTAAGGCAAGTGAAGCCAAATTACAGACAGCAACTTCATCAGGACTAGAGTATTCCACAATCTCAGTACAAAGATTACTGCATTTAATGATACCCAAGTTTTGTTGATTGCTCTTTCTATTACACGCATCCTTGTAAAGCATAAAGGGATTACCTGTTTCAGTCTGGGCTTCTAAAATAGCATACCAAAGCTTTTGAGCTTTTATTGTCTCTCGAGCTTTACCTTCACGTTCATACTTTTCATATAACTGAACAAATTCTTCACCCCATACATCACACAGTCCAGGTGCTTCATTAGGACAGAAAAGAGACCAGTCACGATTATCTCTCACACGTTCCATGAACAAATCAGGAATCCAAAGAGCATAGAATAAATCACGAGCTCTAATTTCATCTTTACCAAAGTTTTTGCGAAGGTCAAGAAAGGTAAAAATGTCTGCATGCCAGGGCTCAAGGTACATCGCAAAGGCACCAGGACGCTTATTACCACCTTGGTCAACGTAACGAGCAGTATTATTAAATACACGTAGCATTGGTAAAAGACCATTAGAATAACCATTGGTACCCGCAATATATGAACCAGAAGCACGAATATTATGAATATTCAAACCAATGCCACCTGCTGATTTAGAGATTTGAGCACAGATCTTCAAAGTCTCATATATACCTTCAATAGAATCATCTTTCATCGTCAATAAAAAGCAGGAAGAGAGTTGAGGACGAGGTGTACCAGCATTAAAAAGAGTAGGACTAGCATGTGTAAAGTAACGTTCAGACATCAAATTATATGTCTGAATAGCAGCATCAATGTCTTCACCATGAATACCAACTGCTACACGCATAATCAAATGTTGTGGTCTTTCAGCAACTTTACCATTAATCTTAAGCAAATAAGAACGCTCCAATGTTTTAAATCCAAAGAAGTTGTAATTGAAGTCACGATCATATATAATAGCAGAATTAAGACGATCAGCATTGGCCATAACAATTTTGTAGATGTTCTCTGCAATCATGGATGCACGCTTCTCTGTTTTGGGATCAACATAGGAATATAAATCTTCAATTACTTGAGAGAATACTTTTTTAGTTTCTTTATGAAGATTTGAAATGGCAATACGTGCAGCCAAAATGGCATAATCAGGATGAGTAGTAGTCATATAAGCAGCAGTCTCCGCAGCAAGATTATCTAATTCTATAGTAGTGACGCCTTCATAAACACCAGAAATAACCTTTATAGATACATTTAATGTAAGTATACACTTTGATTCTAGTTATTATTATTATTATTTTTTTACATACCTTTTGGGTAACAGAGACAGGATCAACATAATTCATGTCAAGACCATAACACAATTTATTAATTCTAGCGGTGATCTAAGGGAGTTTTTATTAAATGAGGAATTATGTGGGGATTGTTTCATTTTCAAATGTATAATCATTTACCTTGTCAAAAGCCACTCTCTCACGTCTACCATCTTTTATAGTTAAACAAAGCATAAGGATTAGTATATTTAAGACTCATATCAACATTTGATTAGATTGAAAATAGATTCTGGTACCTCTTTTATAGACAAACATAGGCATTATAAAATTTTTGGTTTCAAAAAGAAAAATAATAAAAAAGCAAAAATATTTTTTTTTTTTTTTTTAAATTAAAACACCAGGACCAAAAAAGAATTAAAAAAAAAACAATTTTTTTTTCTTTTTCTATACGCGTTTAAAAGCGCGTTCGTATTCTTGTACAACAAGCGACCAAATTACCTTCTAACCTCATCATATAATATTATACATACTATATTTATTCTCTCTTTTTCTCTCTCTTTTATTAATCATAAATTACATATTAGTCCGTACATAATATTTCCTTTTCCTTCTTCCTCTTTTTTTTTTCTTTTTTATTTTAGAAAGATATTTGCAGTCCATTTTTATTTTCTATAAGGGGCTAAACAGTTTTGCAAATGCTGGGCAAATCTTTGTTTAGCAATAGCAGACATTTCTAAATGATGATTCTTTTCAAACTTATTTACAACTTCCAAGGGATCATCATTAATATAGACTGCAAACTTAGCATTAACACCAGGGGTCAATTCAATATTGAAGTTAAGAACTGGTGCATCTAATCTGGGGAATACTGTATTTTGTTCTGTGGCATTGGATGGAGTAGGTTGTTGGAAAGGATTTGTAGGTTGTTGGACGGGCTGTGTGGATTGAGCAGGTTGTGCAGATGATGTATTTTGCACAGGTGGAGGTGAAGCATATTTAGAAGCAAATGTGCCCTGTGTAAATGCTGATGAAAGTGCAGGCTTAGGAGCAGGTTGAGATACAGGTGGAGGATTAAGAACAGTAGGTGCTGCAGGAACAGCAGGAACAACAGGAGCAGCAGGAACAGCAGGAGTGGAAGTAGCATATTTAGAAGCATTTGTACCATTGACTGCACTCTGGGGTTGTGTCCAGAAAGGAGTAGAGGCAAGTTCACTAGTAGCCCAAGGACCCGTTGCAATCATTTCTCTACTGCGATATGCAGAAGATGATGGAGGTACAAGTGTAGAGCTTTTTCTAGGTGTAGACGCACCAGAAGATGGTTTTGATTTTCTACCTCTAGATTTTTTTTTATTTGAACTTAAACCGCCCTTAGGTACAGGCTTACCTAAACGTCTATTAATAATGGCTTCTTCATCAATGGGAATGTAGTTGTTGCCTTTACGATGAAGTTGACCACTACCAACACCATTTTCCTTAATCTTAATATTAGGATCAATAAGGGCTTCCCAGCCGCTTACAGTTAAACTGACATTAGTGGCACCATCATTACCAACCGTCTGACTTCCCCAAGCGGTTGCTTCAATAGGAGCATAGTCATCATCATCACTATATTCTTCTTCATCTGAATATTCTGAATTATTTTGATTCCATTGTGTTAATTGAGCCTGTTTCCAATCAGCCATTTTTCTTTTGTATTGTTATAAATTTTAATAATTTATATTTAATAGATGTAAGAAGAAAAACGATTAAAAATTTTTTTTTTCAACAAAAATTTAGATAATCAAAATAAAGGGTTACCAAAAAAAAAAAAAAAAAAAAAAAAAAAAAAAAAAAAAAAAAAAAAAAAAAAAAGTCAAAATACAAGCAGAATGTAAATTTATACATAATAAATATATTACATTGATTTCTGATTAATTGGTAACACATTAATTGAAAGCGTCTGTCTCTCTTTTTTTTTATAAATTCACTAATTATTTTTAGCCCATGAATATGAACGTTGTCTATTACAAGTTAATACCTCTTTATTTCTGAATATTAATTGTTGCCTTTAAAGCGATGAAAGTTTTTATTAAAATGTTCTACTAGTTGGCCAGCTATGATAGTTTTAATACTTAAAATAAGTTTTTGGCGTCCTAGTAAGCTTACTATTAGGTTTGATAATTCTGTCTTGACCCAATCTATTGACAAGTAAAGCAAAATTATCTTTTCAAATCTTTTGCTCTCTTTTTACCTTCCATAATTGAAGGCAGAGTTTTGGACTTACGGCTCTCTTGTTCTGTTATCCTGTTATATATAAACTACAGACGGTTAATGCCTATATCACATCTTTTGCATGCTTCTTTTTTCTTTATTCTCTCTCTTATATATAACAATTCTTGAATTCTTTTCTCTGATTTCATTACCGTCTTTAACAACTTTACAAATCCTAACTTCTATTACGACATATCCAATTTAAAAAAAAATACAACTTCTCGAGTTTGAAAGGATCTTCACCTTTACATTTTGTATAACAATTATTATTTTAATTATAAATATTAACTTATTCATCTTCAAAGTAATATTAGAAGGTTGTTATTAATAACAAACAGAGTAAATTAGAAGTATGATAGCTGATAAAGAAAAAAATCTATTGATATACCCTCATTTACGAGTATGATATAGTTTCTTAAAATTTGATTACATATATCGCTTTTCTGATTTATTTAAGCTTTCAATAGTACTGCAGCTCTGTATGTGTATCCAATAATATATATATATATACACTATACTATACATATTTATTATGCTATACACTCGGCTTTGCTATGCGAAGTACATAACACACGAACTATTTACGGTATTAAAGACAAGTTCTCACTATAGATAAGCTATTTAGAAATATCACAAAAATGTGAAAAATATAACAGAAAAGGTTTCTACTTGAAGTAATATAGTGCACAAGGAGTTATAGTAGACATACAGGAAGGTGAAACTATCTAGGTGGTTTTTTTATCTAATATTTATATACCATCTAAGTTTTGTATATATTGTAAATAAATAAATTTTATATATAAAAGTAAAATAACTATTAAAAAGAAGTTAATGTAATATATAGTGATAGTCAAATCCTATCCGCTATTGTAATTAAAGGGCATTCTCTCTATCACATGTTAGTCTAAACAGAAGGTATTGAGACATTTGGATAAAATAAAACTCATCTTATTTGACTTCTCCTGATCTATTATTTTTTTTTTTTTTTTTTTTTTTTTTTTTTTTTTTTTTTTTTTTTTTTTTTTTTTTTAGCAAAATACAACTCAGTATTCATAATTATTCTAGGATTGTGAACTTGTAGCAATCTTAAGTTTTGTTTTATTTTATTTTTTTAGAAAAAAATGTATTTAAACTACAAGCAACTAACACTTTTAGCCAAAAAGAAAGAAAAAAAAAAAAAAAAAAAAAAAAAAAAAAAAAAAAAAAAAAAACTGAACAATTAGAGACTTGCCAAAACAATTATATTGGAAGGGTCTTTGATAGATTTCTTCGGTTTCCAGTAACTCCAATCTCTTTTCCATATTAATAAATTACCTACTGACACATTACTTTCTACACTGCTTCTCCATATCTAAAATTCAAATATAAACATTCAATGGTATAAACTTAAAAAGACTCCGTGCTGACAACTTTATGCTACAGAATCTAGTACTTTAGATGGGTATTTCCTGAAAAGAAACTTTTACAACTGCGGAATCGCCACCACTCCAAATTACTTATTACTTGTTGATCTTGTACTCTGGCTGCCTATGCTCTTTAGCAAATTTAGCTGTATAATTTGATAATGTCTTAATTCGTAACTTGGTGTTAACCTCAAACATTGTATGTATCATGCGTGCACTCATTTCAGTAGACTACACGCCATTTAACGCCTACATATACATACTCGTTCATATTCGTTCAAAGCAATTAAGGACCCACTTTACTATCTTTTGAACTTTTTGCCTTAGATAAACTAAGGGAGTCCTTAAATATATTCGCTTGAATTTACCGTTGGCTAATTACCTGCACCATCCTACATGAAATATGTTATTTGATATATGATAAGATAACCCCCCCTCCTCTCCATTCAGGCAAAAATCTACTTGATTAGCTGCCCAACTGAACTTGATTATACAATTTCTTGCCTTCCCTTCTCTTTCTTATTTACCTCTTGATTCTTAAGAGGGTTTTTTAAAGCTTATATATATATATCGTAAACTTGTCTGGGCAATTCGATCTAATATCAATATTATACATTCACTAGTCATCTTAATAAAAATATTTTATTGTATTTATTCTAAATACATATTTATTTAAACAGGAGCTATTTGTACTACTAACTATTTAAGTTTTATTTTAAAACGAAAGGACTTGAACACGTTTTAAGATAAGGTTATGCCTTAGTGAAGAGAGTTAAAAGAATAGTTTTTCGTAAAAAGAGTTTATCATTCAAATAAATAAAAGCGAAAGTGACAAATAGTTTATTCATAGAAATTAAGCTTTCGAAGAAATTCATCCTCTGTAATCTGAAAATCAAACCAACGGATCCTTTTTTTTTATAAACTAAATGTCATTCTTACTGAGATGTGGCTCTAAGTATCACCTAATCTAAATAACTTTACCTCTCTATACTAAATAGCTTATAATATGGAAACAAGTAGACATTATTATGATTGATGGCTCTATATTTCATCTAATGTACTATCACTGGGGGTCGACTAGATGATAGACACTTTACAAAATTACATTAGAAAATATTCAGATGAAAAAAAATCACTTGAAGAATAACTGAACGTAGAATAAGATCATAAAGAACACTGGGATACTATTAAAGCCCTAGTATCTGCATTCTGTAATATTTGAGAATTAAGTTAAGAGTCTACAGCTGGAAAAAAAGTTACTTCTATATAGCATTATTTAGAAGAAATAAAGGATTTTATGCCATCATTGATAATATGCCTATCAACAATTCAGTAATCAAAAATTGGGAAATAGTTATGATTAAAAAGCAATAAGAATAAATACTTCTCAACTTATTCTCTATAACCTAATTTCATGAAATAGTTTCCGATTTTTGCGGAACACAAAATTATAAATATTACGGAAGAACGCATATTAATTCAATTTTTATTAATTTTGTTTAAAGCTTAGCTTAAAAAAAAAGTTAATTGGGCTTAGGACTTGCCAATCAGAAGTCAACATAGTCGCTATTTGAAAACAGCTGTACCACTTTAAGTTCCTAAAATGCATGAAACTATGTCCCTCGTAAAAACTATAAATAGAGTTTTTAAACATTTTCTTTTTTTTTTTTTTTTCAACAACTATTATTTTTTTTTATGACTTTAGTTTCTCAATTAAAAGAAAGCTTTGCAATTGCTCCCATTAAAGACCGAGAAGAAATTGTTAAAAAGTTAGCGGCTGATAATACAGAAGATGCATTCTACTATCAGGGACTTATTATACTTCAAAAGATTTATGACCAAGTGATGAAGTATGAAGACCCAGTCAAGCCTCGCGAACCAAATTCAATTGAAAAAGAGTTATCATGTGAAATGAAAACACTTTTAGCAAAATTTAAGACGCATAATAATCAATTTTATGAACTTAATGCTCGTTTTCATCTTTTGATTTATCCCTTTGATACCGCTGCTTCAGTCGAATTTATCAAGACATCTTTACATCTTGATTTACAACAATCTACTGATAACGATAAGCCTATCCTGACAATCGATAACTATAAGGATCAGAGTGATAGTTCTCCTACAGATGTTAGAACACGATCGACTACACCATCAATTTTTAACAAGCAACTAATTGATAGCACAGAATTAATCAAACAAAGTTTCAAAAGACTATCTTCTGAAGATACAGTTCTCGATATTAACTCGTTCGCATTTCCTTATCTTGAATCCTTTTGGAAGGATTTGAATGAAGATGAGGAGACTGCATTACTGATAAGAATTTTTGATTTCCCATCTGAACACGTTTTTGGTCCAAAAATTATAGATCGATTAGCTAAACTTTGGAAAACTCAAATAGATCAAAATTCTGCACCAAGCAAGAATTTTGAAAATTTACCTTTTCAAAATCTTACCATAGCTCAAATGGAACAACTAATTGATACTATTCCTGATATTGTGTTCTTATATGAAAACTTCATCTTGACTTATCTTGAAAAATTAGCTCCTACCGAATATTATGATATTCAGTTTGATCAACCAATTTCATTTTGGGATGATGATGGTAATATATTAAACTCTTATTTGGAGCGCTTAGATGCCTTTGTGAATAAGTTACCACCAATTTATTATCAACTCAAGTCGGCTGTAAAGTTTCACAGACTAAGAGTTGATATTGTAAGAAAAGCATTTGATATGGAGCGATTTATTAAGTAATAAGAATAACATAAATCATTGAAAAAAAATATACTAAACCCCTATTTATTATTATTATTATTTTTTTTTAAAAAAAAAGATATTTATCTGGTGCTACTTTAAATACCTCTGCCAATCTAACTCCTACTCCTTCTCACATTGGCTTTAGACAGGCTTTCAATGATAACAGAAATATTAATAGTGAACCTAATCATAACTTATCAATCCCATTTATGGGTTCTTGCAATATTAGTGAATCTGATAAACATTCCATGATCAAAGATTACTTAACTGGATTAGTTCAGCAAAACAAACTTACCATGTCTATTCAATCACTTGGTGCTTTCATAGATTTTCATAACTTTTTAAAACCTTTATATGCTAAAATTATGTTAACAAACGCTTCTTCAACGACTCAAGAATCATGGATAAATGATCTTGGATTTGACGAATACAAAGCTTTAATAAATAAGACTATAGTCTCATTTTCCCCTTCTACTTCAAAGAAATCTTATAAAAGAAAACCTACAGATGACATTTGCTTAGAGGTGATCACTAAAAATATATCCTGTTTAACAATCCGTGTTTTTCAAATTGAAACAGAAAATTACTGGCGGTTACATTTAAATGATACAATAGATGATGAGACTACCGCTAATAACAAAATCAAGTTGGATGGCCTTCAACCTACTTTTGAAACAGATATAAACAGTTTTAGTTCTGTACCTGCCCTACATGTAGAAACAACAAAGTTTGAATTTGGTGGACAAAACGGTCTTGCTCAGGATGTGTTTAATGGCCGTGGTCTATGGGTTATTGATTTTGTTGGAGGTCAACATCAATGTAAAGCTATTGTTCAAAAAGGTTATTTGAAGTATGTTATGCAACAGACTTGCGCTGGCCATGTTTTTAGAATTTTGGATGAAGAAGGCTTTACTATTGAAAAAACAAAAATATGGTGCAACAATCAATATTATGAGGTTAGTTTTTGTACACAAACTCCTCATATACGAAAAAAAAAATAATACTAAATAAGCATTTCTATTTACAATATTTATATTATACTAATAGTCTGATGATCATAACAATATTTTGATTCCTTATTTACCTCCAGATGAAGATGCAAAAATGACTAAAATGATAATGATGTCTTGTAAAGATGGATTTTGTGAAGTTGGAACGTTCTATCATTTAACTGAGCAATACAAATTAGAAGCGTCATTCTATGTAAACCCTGAAATGACTTACTCCAATAAAAAATCGAGAGTAATCGTTATTCCTAAATTGACACTCAATGGTTTAGCTATTCCTCTTTCACTAATAGAAGAAAGGATGAGTTTAGTTGTGGAAAGTTCCACTGTTAAGGATGTTAAGAAAAGCTCTACTTATCAAAATATACCTTACAATACTAATCCAATAATATTTGAGTTTGTAGTTCCTGATCAATGTAAGTACTCCCAATCAATCTCTCTCTCTCTCTCTCTTTTTTTTTTCTTATCTAACTTATTTCACTAGTGGTTAAACTTAATTTTCGGCTTGTTGCAAAAATCAAGACATTACGTGGAACATTACAAAATCTTGAAGCTTCACATACTATCCTTAATAAGCCAACTATTAATAATTCTGGTATACCTGCTAGCATTCATCTTAGTAAATCACGTAATAATACATATACACTTCATGCTTTTGGAAAGAATGGTGAAATTAGAAAGGACTGTGAGGTTTCACTTAGACTTAAACATTTATGTGTTGATCGTGTTGTCGAAACTCTTTTGAAAACGAATGAGAAAGGGATTATTCAATTAGGCGACATGAAAGATATTATTTGGATAGAATGTAGTTGTGCTCGAAGTACTTATAAACAATATTTTCTTAAAGATACTTTCCGAGCAATATTACCATCATCTTTTTGTATATCTCCTAATACTTTATTTAAAATATCATGCTCTACTGACTTTCATGATGCAATGTATTCACTTTATGAAATTGGATTACAAGAGTAAGGCTTTATATATATATTTATATATTGCGCTTGTTTCTTTTATTTAAATATTTATATTCATAGAATGATTATCAAAGATTTGACTAGTCATATTGTTAAAGAGGACAACTCTATTACTATTCAAGGTTTACCAGAAGGAGAGTATAGGTTATACATAGCCTCTCCAATAGGGCAAATAGAGGAAATAAATTTCACAGTTATCCAAAGTCAGCAAGATTCTTCTGAAAATCAACAAGACCTCTGGTCCGAATGGATTATTGGTGATAACAAATACGCAAAACAATGCAAGACTCTCTTGCAACGGCCTCTTGGTATTTCAGACGTTAAATTATCTGATGAAATAATCAAGATTAAACTTCGTAATTGGTCATCAAAAACATTTGCTATTGTTACTACAAACACCTTTGTTCATGCACATAATGAAACTATAGCCAACTGTATTCTAGATCGGAAGCAACTTCCTGATTATAATACCTATAAGAACGGTGTATTGGCTACTCGTTCTATAATTCTAGATGATAAGCTTATTAGTGATGAGTATCAATATATTCTGAATCGATCTAGAGCAGAAAAATGGATAGGCAGTAACTTGACAAAACCCTCATTACTTATATGCCCAAAGGTAAAAAAAAAAAAAAAAAAAAAAAAAAAAAAAAAAAAAAAAAGTATATATAAGAAATAGAGTTATTTATGATTAATATTTGTTTGGACATGCAGAAAAGAACAATTACTGATTCTAATTTAAGACATATAAATCAAGAACGAGTATTACTAAAACAAAAAGGAATACAAAGATATGCTCATCCTGCTTCTTTACAATCAAGAATGATGAAAACTTGTGATATAAATCCTGTATCTAATTGCTATGACATATTAGATAATAATAATACTAGCGATTTAAGTTTAGACTTTTTGGATCATAATTCTTCTATATTATTATCTTCTGTTTCAGATAACGATGGTTTCATTACTATTGACCGTAATGCTTTAGGTCAGGGAGGTCAGATTCTTCAGGTCATCATTATATCTGATGAGCAAGCTATATCCTATCAAACTGTATTAAATGATGAACAGACATTGCGTTACAAAGATCTTCGTCAAAATGCTGATAGTAATAAGGCCCTTATTTGTGCAAGAACAATTTCTAACCTACTTCCTGGTAATACATTGAAATTAAATACTCATGAATATGAAATAATTGATAGTGTTGAAAAGCTGTTCGATACAATTAAGCTTATTTCCCCTGTTGGTAAGGCTTTTGCTGAAGAATTTTATTTTTTAAAGACATGGTCTAGCTTAACATTAGAAGAAAAACTAAAGATTTATGAAAAACATGCGTGCCATGAATTTAATCTTTGGTTAAAGAAAAAGAATAATGCGTTTTTCAACAATTACATAAAATTCGCTATTCAGGTATATAATTCAAAATTGATTAAAAAAAAAAATACTATATTAAAAATCATTCATATAATTATTTTATAGAGTAAAATTCAAAAATCATTTATGGATTTGTATCTTTTGGACGAAGATCTTTCAACATATTGCCAAAGTATCTATAAATTTAATCAACTTTCTATGGTTGAAAAGACACTTTTAGCTACTACCCAATCTAAAGAGTTTTTACAAATGGTTTTAAAGATTTTTAAAGAACAATTTGATGATAAAGAATTAAATAATTCATCAGACACTATATTTGATTCTATTTTGGCTCACAGTACTATTTCTGATGAAGAACCTATTCATACAAATGCTTCTAAATCCTTTACAGAAAGTGAGGAATGTATGACATCAAATTTCATGGCTCAAGAAACACCCTCTGGTTCTTTTTATCCATTTTTGAACCAATCATCTGCATATCCATCTGCTGCCTTATTTGGATCTGCTCCTAGGACTGCTATGCCTTTGCCAAATAACACTTCAAATCTATTTGGTGCTTCATCTACTGCTTCTAATACATTATTATACTCTAATGTTTCTACTGATGATGATGAAGGGCCTGTTGATAACTTACAATTAAATAATACCGAAGATGAAGTTTACAAATTAAGAGAAAAAGCAAGAGAGGATCAGAAAAAAGCATCTTATAAGTTTATTGGTTCTACTAGTGAATGGTCCGAAATTGGATACTATAATGATAGTGTTCAAGTTGCTCTAAAACAATTTTGGATTGATTATCTTAAATGCTATAATGCCAGAAATAACCGTGAATCTCTTTTATTTTTGTCTGGAAACTTTATACACGCTTTGGATAGCATTACAGAGGTTCTGTATGTTATGAGTTTGATTGATTTACCCTTTTCTTCCAAAACTAATTGGAATATCGAAGTACACGATATGTCTGATTTGATTATATCAACTTCAACTTATCCTTTAATGGTGTTTCATCGTACTCTAACTGAAAGTCAAGAAAAACATCTTGCAAGTAACAATCAAAATAGCTTAATACTTTGCCAAGAACTTTTCATTGTTGATGATTCTATGTCTATTCAAACTGAAGATTTAATTAAAATTAGTCCTGAAAGCCAACCCTTAGAAACACAAGTTGAGTATGGAACGCATCTTATTCTTAGCAATATTTCTTCCAAGACACTTGTATGCCAGATACTGGCTCAAATACCCGTTGGCTCTGTTCCTAGCCAGAATACTCCTTATTGTAATTCCAAAACCATATCTATTGAACCTTACTCTTCGTGGCATGATGTCGTTGGCACTTTTTATTTCCCCGAAGCAGGCAATTTTTCTATGACACCAATTACTGTTACATCATCTTCAGGGGACCAGTTTTTGGGATTGATAGATTCCGTAGATATTTGTGTCATTAATCAAACTACTAATAGCAATGTTACTTCAGAAACAAACTCTACTCCTTTAATGTCATGGGCGATTATTACAGCTAGCAATGATACAAACATTATAAAATACTTGGAGACATGTCGAACATTAGACAAACTTGATTTTACATTGATTGGGTGGAGAATGACAGATAAAATGTTTGCTCGACACGTGTTTGATATACTAATAAAGCGACGCTTTTTCTCTCGAGATCTATGGAAATATGGAATCTCTCACCAATTTGAAGATATCATACGTGATCTGCTTTATTACGAAAAATATCAGTTACTAGAATCAGTTGGCCATGTATTTGAGTCTCCATTGATTTACGAGAACAAAATGGAAAATCAGGAGTTGAAAGTTCTTGATTATTATCCTCTCCTAAACGCTCGTATCCATTCAATTAAGAACTCAACAAATGAAATTTTAAATCAGCAATTTTTTAAGCAATATAATGAATTTCTTAGCTATTTGTGTTTGAAATCTACCCCATGTACTGCTAATGAGCTTATTATCTTAACTTTATATCTACTTTTACAAGACAGAATTGGTGAAGCTCATTCAACCTTTGCTAGAATAAACAGAGAAAAGATAGCATCTTGCCAAGTACAATACGATTATGTTGATGCTTATTTAAAAACACGCATACCTATCAATGCAGATAATCAGTTACAGATATTAGATCTTCAATCTATCAAAGATACAACTCAAAAATATAAAGAGTTTGGCATTTTGAAATGGCGCAAATTGTTTACTGACTTGTATAATTTTATTTGCGAAGTAGAACAAGGTGATCTGGCTATATCTGATGATACCCTTAGTAGTAAAAATATTCATTCAGAACCTATTTTGGAATTTGAAATTGATCAACATAGCAATGAATTCGTTATTCAATATGCCAACTTGAAAACTATAGATATCAAATATTACGAAATGAATATTGAAGTTATGTTTTCGGATAACCCGTTCATGATAAATCAAAATGTTAGTCAACAATCAAGCATGCCTTACAACAAATTTAATTGGATTAAACCTAGTTACACTACAACCATAAATTTACCAAAACAAACAAATATGCTTGATGATTTTGAGGTAATTGGAGTAAGCCAATTAAACTCTCTTCAGACTGTCAGAATACCTTTCAAGGATGGACATAAAAATATCTTTGTAGAAGTTTCTAGTGACTCCCTTAAAAGATACCAAGCCTTTTTTTCAAATCGTCTAAGTATACATGTCGTAGAATCGTTAGGTGTGATCCGTGTGATGAATGAACATACCAAGTACCCTATTGCTGGAGCCTATGTAAAGGTTTATGTTCGTATGAAACAAGGCCATAAAGTTGAATTTTGGAAGGACGGATATACTGGTCTGAATGGAGTTTTTGATTACGTTGGAGTTACAGAAGGAAACGCTTTAGTGGGTAACCAACAAGACTTGAAAATGTTAATGGAGAATAAGATAGATAAATTGAGCATTTTAGTTTTAAGTAACGAAGACGGGGCTATGGTAAAAGAAGCTTATCCACCTTTAATCTCTCATTAAAGAATACATATATAATATTATCTTCAATACATAAAGAATAAACAAATAAAGCATTTATATAACATGATCTATAAATTATATATAATATGAAATTGTATTACAACTAAAAATTATATGGAAAATATCGAGGGTTATTTATATGTTTTTACAAGGTAAGTGTTATCAATGGAAATATGATTCAGATAAGCAAGTTTTACTATAATAAAGTGTTTTACATAAAACATTGTCTCCGAATAATTCTGCGATCAAAAAGATATATCTTTATTCTTTTTTCTCCCTGAGTTGTCGCTGTTCCTAGATGCATAATGAATTATCATCACTAGAGTGATCGACACATCAATATCAATTCTCAGTAAATATGGCTAGCTGCAACAATACCAATTATTCATGAGTTACTATCATTGTCATTGTATAAGATTTTATTACTTAACAATATTCAATATTATCAATGTATATATGATATGTAAGTATCACTCATGAACAATTATGTAATTGAATACACCAGTCATAATCCTGTTTGAATAATGTATATAATTATTATTATTGTTCGAACACTCTAACAATGACTATTATTAAAAACTGAGTGTAGAATGAATATTATGCTGTGAAGTACAATATACTAGTTTTATATGAATAGCCTCTTTATTATGTAATAAATTATAGTTTATTTCTATTAACTTAGTTATAAAGACGACTATAATCATAACAATAAATACTAACTTTACGAAAGAATAATAAGCCAAACATAGTGTAAAGAGTTATTAATGATAAAGATATATGAATTATAGATTGTACCTATAAGTTATATATCCACGTTATTATCTAATATACTAATTTATAAATATAATCATATACTATCTATGATAACTCTATTCTAATTGAATACACTATATAATATAATGAAATTCATTTAAGTAGTACATCAAGGAATGAATATGATACAAAGAAACTGGTTAGAATATAAATCAAAATGTCAAAAGTATCTTCCCTATATCATTCACAAGTATGAACAAAGGAGGATTCATTATTTGGTTTCAAGAAATATAACCGGCTAGATCGAGCATTAATAGTTTGATATTTATTAGAGTTAACTGAGATTAATTCTCAATCAGGGCAAAGACCAGAGATCAAACACAATAACTTTAATCATTCTATGGGAAATATTCTTCTTTCGAGATACCTTCATTCTGTTCCTGTCATGAAGTAACCCGTTTTCCACAAGATATAAATAAGGATCCATTTTGCACTCATTTTTTAGATATTCATTCAATTCATAATAAAAGTTCTATACAGATTTATTCTGTCTTCTTCTTTTTTTTTTTTCACAATAGATAAGCGCATCTACTTTGAGAAGCTAACGAGGTATAATGGTTCGATGTTCCGAACTATACATGCCCCAACTACTCCAAGAAAACTAGTTGAATATATACAAGAAATACCAAAAATTCTAGCTTGGAAAACAAGCAGTTGTTGATCATATACTTTAATTACAATAATTTTCAGGCCATTTTTTTTTTTCAATAACTTCAATACCTTAAATGTCGTTGTATGAATTAGCTGATAAATCTTTATCGTATATATGTCTATCACTCATATCAACGTCTTTCTTATCCAAAATACTGTTTGGCCTAATTGTTTAATAATAGATAGTAGTAGGAGTAATGAAAATAGTCTTTTTTTTTATGGATGTTATTAATAGAAAGAGCGATTAAAAAAAGTGAAGCATTTTTTATTGTTGATTTATAGCCAACCACTGTCAAGTATTATAAATGTGAGGGAGTGAAGACAGATCGTAAAGCTATATTATTATTTAAATCCGTTTGACCTCTTTATCTTTTTTTTTTCTTTATTATTTAAAACATAATTCTCTATGTACGTATTTTTATTCTAACATGATTGAAAAATAATGTAAAGGCATCTTTTTTTTTTTTTTTTTTTTTTTTTTTTTTTTTTTTTTTTTTTTTTTAAAAAAAAAAAAAAACTAGCTAGTAACTTCGAAATCATCCTTTTCTGAAAGAATCAAAAATAGATTAATATTCATTTGACTTTCAGGTGAATTGGTTTCTGCAGCTCGTTCAAACATTGCATCCATATCATCAAAGCTTACATGTGGACTATAAGTGGCCATTAATAAATAACGACGATTATTAAGTTTAGGTAAAGGAACGAAGCTTGGTACAACAAATAGTGTCCTATTATAAAGCCATTATCAGCAACTATAAATATAAATCAATGATCACGCTGTATTTACCTTTCATAAGAATTTTCTGTAGTTGATTTAGCAAATTCGATTTGTGGCTTTCCCTTTGTATGTCGACGCAAAGCTACACCTGGACTATTATTCAATTGTGCTATTGTTTTATTTAATTGACTAGAATAATCAAAAATATTGATGTGATTATTTCCATTTTCTATATAAAAAATATCACTTTATTTCATGAAAATCACAGCAAAAACTTTTTCTTTTTCTTTTTACCTTTAGGAATTACAAGTAAATGTCGAGGAGGCATATATGTTTTATAAAATACGATATTAGTTGTAACATTAAAAGGATTTTCACCAATATTTGTTAGATCTAAAGAAGAAGTAGAAAAAAAAATCAGATAAAGAAGAGAAATTTAGTTAGATCGGTAGTTATTATATTGGTAAATCATAAAAAAAAAAAAAAAAAGATATATACTTGATAGACCAATAGTGCATGATAAATCTCCAGAGTCAAGAATATGGCAATCATGTATATTTGTCGTTTGACGTTGTAAGAATCCCATTGCGGGCACAATACCTCCCTGATGAATAACAGAAAATATATAGGTTGTTACAATATTAAATATAATCCACATTGTCCAAAATACTGCAGGCAATTTTGGTTGTTTCCAAGTATAAATAAAAACAAGAGGTACTAATAAAGGACATAAAAATCTAGCTTCTTGATGAGGAATAATAGAGAGACCAACTACACCTGAAAAAAGGACGCTAACAAGAACTTGAAAGAAGAAAAAGAATATAAGTTATTTGTAGTCATTTATATATTTTTTTCATAAATAATAATACCATAAAATATGTGAGAGTTTGGATCATTCCAAGCTTCTACAATTGCAGTTGGAAGATATAAGAAAGCAAAAATAAAAAGAGGACCATAAAGTACAGGTAAATTAACAGCAAAATGCGTATATCTCGGATGAATACCATGCTCAGCCAAATTTTCAACATTTAAGTTATAACGCAAGTTATTAAGTGGTGTAATAACAACATCTCCATATGAACGAACAGTTGCTAGCGTAGTTGGATCGAATAAAGTCGAGATAACATGACCAACATCTCTAAATGGTTGGCCATTTACTGTAAAAGTTAATTTACCATAGTATACTGAATCTACAGCAATAATAACTATAGAAATACAAGCAAATCCGACCAGAAGTGAATAAGCAAATGTAATAAACTGGTTGAAGTTATTGCTTCTATAAATTGAAGCTTAATATAAATATAAATATATCCATCTATAAGTATATCTATTATTCGTATCTACCGTTGATAAGCTTTATATATAAAAGCTATGCCTATTGGAAAAGCGTAAAGTGGAAAAGTAATTCTAGTGAAGACTCCTAAACTAAATAATGATCCCAAAAAAAATGCACGCTTGCTTGTTGCCTAAGTTTCATTTATTAGAATTTATGCCAGCTTCATTTTTTTTTTTTTTTTTTTTTTACCTCACTAGCAAAGTCAGCATACAAGCTTAAACTTAAACAAAGTAATACACTCTCGAAAGCGTTGGAAAATGGACGCGTATGATAGGCTAATGTTACCTGACTTGTGGCAACTAAAAGCATGGGAATTGTAGGCTTTTTTAAATTAATTCGTTTACATAGTCTATAAACACTTAGATCTTTATATATGCAGGTAAGCATTATTATTCCATGTCTTTTTCTATTCATTTTTCAAAAATATACCAATAAAAAGTGACCAAATAAAAGCACTCATACGTTCCGTTAAAAATAAAGCAGTAGAAGATGGTACTAAAAAATGGAAATGATTAGTTATGTCGACTTCTATTGATGTTTAAATTACATTTGTCTTTAGACATCCAAAACTTTAGTATCGAAAAAGGAATCCCAGTAGTAAGAAATCTAATTCAAGAAAAAATATATAGATGTATATACATTTAAGATTTAATCTGCAAATTTCATTTTATTTGAAAGTTATTCATCATACGGTGAAATGATCGAACGTGAAGCATGTTCAGGTTTGTACTCCCAAGGTGTCAAAGTGTCTATATTAAATATACTTGAGCTTGTAATCTCAGGGTTTTGAAAAAATTCATCAGGATGAATATATCCTGGTAGAGTAGCGGTTAGCCAACGTAACCATAATAATATGGATACTGTTAACACAGTTGCTTTATTAACCATTGATGTTAACAATAATAATAATAATAATAATAAAAAAAAAAAAAAAAAAAAAAAAAAATTCAATAATGTTTAATTTTTAATTGCAGATAATGATGAGGCAAGCTTATTGTAACCACTTTTAGTAGTTCTCCATGATACCATATTATTTTCTATTGAAAGAGCCAAGTACCACTAAATATCATATATCTGCATACACGCACTTTTTTTATTTTATTTTTTTTTATATAAATATTGTAAAATATTAAGAATAGAATTAAGATTTATATATATAGTGTGAATTTAATGAATAAATACTATTCTACGCGATCCTTTTTAAATCCATAACGTAAATTACTAACATGTAGACATTTATTTATTTATCTTTTTTTGTACATGTATTCAATTTAACATTTACATTGGCTAATAAAAGATACTTTTTATGATTATATTCTGTATTTTGCCTTTGCAATGTACTTGAAATAGACAGTAGTCAGTTTTTTTTTTTTTTTTTTTTTTTTTTTTTTTTTTTTTTTTTTTTTTTTTTCAACAAAAAAAGAAAAGAGAAGCTCACAAAACTCAAATGCTTTAACTAAGAGCACCCCACATAGATATTTGAAAAAAAAGGAGGGGAAATATAAAATCACAGTTAAATATTCTTTTGCTATAGACATATTAAGCATTTTCTTCTGAAGAATTAGAATATGAAATGGTAGCAACAAATGAACATTATGAACGAATTCCTTCATCAGAAGATAGCAGTGAAACTCAATTAGCTGTTGACAACAAAGAGAGAGGAACAATTTTTGTATATTGTCTTGTATTTTGTATATGTATAGGCGGGTTTTTATTCGGTTATGATACTGGAGGTATATGATATCACTCATATTATATGCAGTAATGATTTAAATAGTCTGATTTATAGTTATATCTGGTGCATTACAACCAATACAAAAGGATTTTATTATGTCTATACAACAACAAGAGTGGATTGTAGGTGCAACAACTTTAGGTGCAATTTTTGGTGGTTTTTTTGCAGGTTTTGTAAAGTACTCCTATCATACATGCATATACATATAAATATACTGACTTGTACATACTTTACAATTGTAGCTATCTGATAAATTTGGTAGAAAAGTAAGGATTTTTTTTTTATATATTGAATTATTAAAATTAGGGTATTCAAATATTACATAGCCATTGGTGTTATATGCTGCTTTTATCTTTATTATAGGCTCCTGTTCTATTGCGTTTGCTTCCAGTTATAATATGTTATTAATTGGAAGATTAATCGTTGGTTTAGGTGTTGGTATTGCATCTATGATTACACCTGTTTATATAAGTAAGCTCTTATACGATCAAATATTTATAAAGCATAAATAAAAATTTATCTATTTTATATAGGTGAAATATCCCCCAAAAGCTTACGAGGACATTTAGCTACAATAAATACCTTTGTTATTACATTTGGACAAGTCTTTGCGTATATAGTCAATATCATATATTCAAAGAAGGACAATGGTTGGAGATATATGTTTGGCATTGGCGCTATACCAGCTATCATTCAATTAATAATGATGCCCTTTATGCCCGAAAGTCCTCGTAGGATGATAGCTGAAAATAAACTTGTCGATGCAAAAGAAATTTTACAAAAAATATACGGCTCCTCTGTATCAGAACAATTCATAGATTATGAAATTGAAAATATTCAAAAAAATATGCTACAAAATGATTTTGGTTCTTATCGTAGCTTTTTAGAGTATCACAATTTGAAACCATTATTAATAGGTAAACCCTTTTAAACATAAACACATACACATACACACACACACACACACACACACACACTTCATTTATATATAAGCAAAATATTAATAATACAATATCTTTTTTTCTTTCTTTAAAAAAAAATGACTCTTATAGCTTGTATGTTACAAGCTGCTCAACAGTTATCTGGATTTAATACTGTAATGTATTATGCAGCTACTATCCTTCAAATGGCAGGATTTAAAGATCATCAAAATTCAACTATAGTTGCATTGATTGTTTCAGTTACCAATATGATATTTACTATAATTGCAGTTTTCATTATTGATAAAGTAGGCCGTCGACGTATTCTCATTATCACTATGTTATTTATGATTATTAGTTTATTTGTACTCGGCGGATCTTTCGCTATACAACAAGAGGGCCTTTTCTCAAACCAGTTAATTTGTGAGGACTATAGATACCACTGTTCTCGTTGTCTTTTAGATAGCCGATGTAGTTGGTCTATAGAAGAAAATGTATGCTTAGAATCAGATAAAAACTCAACCATCGTTTCAGCAATAATGACGAGTTGTCCAAAGAAATCGACAGATAGTATCATTCGATTTGTATTATTATTCTCGTTAACAGTATATGTTGCAAGTTATGCGTTAGGCCTAGGCTATGTACCATGGATCATTCAAAGTGAATTGTTTAGTGCATCTTTAAGAGGTAAAGGAAATGGTATAGCAACAGCGACTAACTGGATTTGTAATCTTGTCGTCGCTTCTACATTTCTATCCATGGTAAATACACTATCAACTGCTGGTACCTTTTGGCTTTATGCTAGTATTTCTATTTTATTATGGATTAGTATTGTCCGATGGGTTCCTGAAGTAAGTAGTTTTTTTTTTTTATTTTATTTTATCTTAAAAAATAAATATTAATCTCCATTTATGACTACTATTAGACATCAGGGAAATCATTAGAAGATATTAGTTCCTTATTCTAAAGATAGATAATATAAAAATTAACTGTCGTACTTTAAATAATAATAAGTTTTTATTATTATTATTCTTATGTAAGTTTAACTGATATCTGTGACTTATATCTGTCAAAAATAATAAGACGCATAAATGAGGGGTAATAGAGGCCAGGGCTAAGCTTATAATTATACATTCTATTTCTTTCAAAAAAAAACATGCTATATCGTTTATTAATACACCAAAGTAATACCGTCATACGTAAAGCACTAACTAGATCTATACTACTTTCCAGAATACCCATAAACAGATCAAATCATTACAATCATTATAATCACACTATACCCTTCATTATTCAAACATGTTCATTTTCGAATTCAAGCATCTTGTCCAGATATTTTCCAGTCTCAAAGATCGAAAATTACGATCCTAGTACTTACAAAACATTAGCATTTTATAAATTTTATCCCCTTCCACAAACTCAATTAGAAGCATTAAGGGAGAAGCTATTAGCTGATTTTGGAGAATTGGGTATTGTAGGCAGAATCTACATTGCAAAGGAAGGCATCAATGCTCAAATTTCTTGTCCTGAAGAATGTTTGCCCAAGCTACGAGAATATCATAAAAATTATTTGACACCTTTGTTTGGTGGTGATTTAATGGACTTGAATATAGGTACTGAGCATGGTAGACGAGCATTTCGTAGTTTGCATGTTCGAATTCGTAAACAGGTATATATTCAAAAAAATAAAAAAGTAAAAAATAAAATAAAATAAAAAACTACATTTGCTTATATTAATCATTATGGAAATATTTATAGATTGTTGCAGATGGTTTAGATCCCAGTACATATGATTTAAATAATAGACCTTCTCATTTATCACCTGCAGAATGGCATGAAAAACTAACTAACTATGAAAAGGAGCATAACAAGAAGCCTGTATTAATTGATATGCGCAACCACTATGAAAGCGATATTGGTTTTTTTGAAAATGCGATTTGTCCTGATGCAGGAACATTCAGAGATAGTATTAAAGCAATGAATGAAATTTGTGAAAATTTACCACGTGATGAAGAGGTATTTATGTATTGTACGGGTGGTATTCGTTGTACGAAAGCAGGTGCAATCCTTCAATCGGCTTCTGGATTTAAAAAAGTGCATCTTGTTGAAGGTGGCATCACAGCTTATGGTCGATGGATTGCAGAGCAAAAAGATAAGCAATCATTATTTAAGGGTAAAAATTTCACGTTTGATGCTCGTATGGGGGAAAGGATTACAGACGATGTCTTTGGAAAATGCCAAATTTGTGGACAGCCGTGTAATCGTTATCAAAACTGTGCACATTCTTCCTGTAACATTATGATGCTGTGTTGTCCTAGTTGCGCATCCCAGTTCTTAAATACGTGCGCTCGTCTAAAATGTTATGATACAGTGCATGACTTTTTAACGTCTACTAAAGAACATTTTAAACCAGCTGGACCTAATGTAGTTAATGGTGTACGTGCTTTTACTAAACAAGGTGAGAATAACATGGATGCTTCATCCAAGCGTATCGTTGTTGGAAAACAAGGTGAAAGCTGTGATAATGAACATAATCGTCGTATGCGTGCTATTGAAGTTTTAGGTGAACCCGGTGAAGTTTTAAAAGAATGGGCTAAGGCAGGTCGAGAATTACCGCCCAAAGCTGATCGATCTACATAGATATGTAAAATAATAATACTAGTTTAGAAGAAATATATTTATTTTGAATGTAATAATTTGTAGTGTAGTTAGATAAATTAATAAATGATGTGTAATAGATAAACTAACTAAATCATAATCCAGTAGTTACTATAGATTGAAACAATGAGGTTTAATTTTGAAAATACCTTGATAGATAACTAAGTGTACTTCTATATTACAGTGTTGTAAGTATGTGTAAATAGAATAGACTGATATTTGTAAACACATATGGCTATACGCATCTATTTTTATGGTTAAGTGTATCATTTCCTCTATCTTGTTCCTTTAATCCTCATAATCAATCTCCCTTGAGAACTAGAAGCTGGGGAGGGTAGGATTCCAAATTATTGCATTTAAATTACTACAAGTTGAACTACAACTCAAACAAAATATGAATATTTAGTATATTTATTGAATACATTTCTTTTTTTTTTTTTTCTTTGCTGATAAATTTTCCCCTCTTCAAAGAACATCTCGAAGTGAACAAAATGTACTATTTCCTTTTCGTGTGTATGTATGAGTGTGTGTGTGTGTGTGTGTGTGTGTGTCTCATGTCTTCAATCTGTAGTGGATATACTCAAACATTATATGCGAATTTTCAACATTAGAAATAATATATAAAGCATTTAACATTTTATAACAAAATCTATATTAGAAAAGATAATAGAATAAAGAAGAGGTATACAATACATAATAATGTTTTTTTTTAAGTACGGGGAGCACAACGAGAAATAGGAGCAGCAGATTCTCCATCCTGAGTCCAGAGACCAATAGTGATATATGTTGTATAAATCATGCAAACAGTACCAAAGACAATAATTGAAATATCAGTTACTTTTTGTCTCCAATTATTTGCAACTGCTTTTAAATGGAAGAGTGGAGGAAATAAGTAACAGAGTGGAATACAGCAAATAGAACCAATTAATGAAACAAACTTATCTAAATCCCCAGACCCTGCAATAGCAATTGCTGCACTTAATAAAACAGTAGCCAATCTAAACATATTCTTTTGCCATTTTACTATGGGGTTATATTTGCCTGAACGAGAAAAGAGACCCGTCTCGACAATACGAATAGCAGGGAAAAGCTGTAAAGGGATTGATAAACAAATAGCTATAGCATACAATCCTTGAATTGAATTGACAGTAACTGTAGCTGGTAAATTCAATAAAATAACAGTTTGAACATTCTCACCAAATGAAAGATAAGATAGAAGACCAATGGATATAAATAGTAATGTAATAAATAACATAGTCCACGATAAAACCTTTGGGAATTTCTTTGGCTCTCTCATTGATTCAGCAATAGGAATAACTATTCAATAATAATAATAATAATAATAATAAAATGTACTTTGTAAACAAGATAATAACTTTTCGTTTCTTTTTTTTTTCTTTTTTTAACTTACTTAACCCAACACCTTCAAATGTAAATACAGCAGTACCAATAAACATAGGAAAGGAGGAAGGATTGATAAACCATTCTACCTTACCAATACCATCAACTATTAACACAAACAGATCATAATAATACAAATACGATAAGCCAAGTAAAATGAAAACATCGGCGATCAAAGCAAAAATAGAAAGTTTTTGAATTTTTCGAATCATTGCCAGAGGTACGAAAATAGCAATTTGAACTAAAATAAGATAATGAAGTGGAACATTGATTTTACAGTCACTGACAGCTTCAATTAACGCATTCAAACTTTGTGCTACAAATACCATGTAAGCACAAACAAACCCTATCTATAATTTACAACACCAACATAGTTATTCAAAATAATGTTAGAGTAAAGGATAATTAGAGTATGGTTTATAATATACCTGGGAGATAGTGACGGCCGAGAGGACTAATATTCTCATTGACTGCCCAAATAAAATACCACCAATATCGCCAAAGGAAGCAGGAACTTTATTACGTGTTCTGATCAGCAATAAGAAACAATATAGGGTGATTGAAGAAATAAAAAATAAAAAAAGTGTAGAAAAGAGTACACCACCATTGTGAAAGCTAGATATTCAAATACATTTAGATAGGCCCATTCTTTGTTTACAAAACAATATATACTTACGCCTTTGGTAAAAACATAACACCTAGCAAAAAAAATACAATAAATAATGCAGTTGGATTATGGGAACAAATAAAACTTATTCTATTACTCTTTACCTGTACCAATAAACGATTTCAGTAATAAAAAGACAGTTTTAGTCGGAGTTGCTGTTCCTTCAACTACATTTGCTCTTGCTTGACGTAAAAGGGCTGTTCTTTCATCGGAACCTTGAATGAAATCTTCTTCTTCATCGGAGCTCATACCTTCCTCGTCTCTTAAATCCTCGCCACCAAAATGGCCATACATTGCTAGGAAATCGACAAAAGAACGTGTGATCCAAGAAGGAGGCTTTTTACCTTTCTTTACCGCTTGATCAATGACATAATGACGTCTAAACCCCCCCGGATCTTTTAGGTTTAATAAAGCCGGATCAGATGGTTTATGAGTAGCTACCATCATAGACCTTGACCTTTTCATTTTGGCCTGTAAATGATCATGATCGTGATCTTCTGTCCATTTGTAGATATCGTGAGTGATAGCACCACCATGTAGTTGATGAACATCAGCAATCGATTCTTCTTCGTCTTCCTCTTTTGCAGCATGATGTTCTTCATTTCGATGAATACTAGTACTTGGACCAGGTGAAGTACTCAAGAAACTAGGGGATCCAGAAGGAGAAGCAGAGACAAGATGACGTCTTACTACCTTGGCTACTTCTTCATCATGTATATCAACTGATAAGTTATCACCGTAAGGCGAACGAGGTCTATCTTTAAAAGAGATATGATGGCTATTGCTATTAGTACCATAAGACCGTTGAGAACGAATACTTTTGGCAGGTGAAGTGCTAAAATTATAGGGTTGCGGAACGGGGGATGCATTTAGCCTAGCAGTAGACTCTGTAGGATCAAAGGAGCTAGCAAGTACATTTTCGTTTATATAAGCAGATGTATTATCTGAAGAGTTTCTAGAATGTTGATGTGGTTTGGAATTAAATGGTAATGAACTCGACATGTGTAATGACGATTTATTTATAAAATGAGAAAAGAAAAAAAAATGAAACAATTACAAATCAGAATATATTTTATTTTATTTATTTTTTGAGGTTACATTTAGCTACTAATTTAGATAAAAATATTAATTGTTTAGTAACGAAAAAAAAAAATATAATAAAGCCTGTCCTTATTTATATCAATATAAATGGTTATAAACTCTACATTATCATTCATTCAAGCTTAAAGCCTCTTTGTAACTAACTCAGAAAGACTTAGAATTAGCATAGTAATTTATTCATTATTTATTTTAATACGTTTAAGAATAAATTTATTATGTAAGAAATAAAATGTTACTACCAGTAGAGCTAACAAGCGTCCTATGAATGATATGGCCTTTCATTTTGCCTTTTTTTTTTTTTTTCATCAGACAGTCTAATTCTAAACATGTTATAAATTAACATCAACATGCTTAAGAGATACGTGTATCTATTCATCACAATCTATGATAACCAATAAAGAAGCATTGTAATATCTGCTCTCATAGATTTTTTAACTATATGTATTTGATCATTTCACCAAAACAATATCTAAGCTTATTAAAAAAGAGAAGTATTTATTTTAGTACTAAGCATAGAAAAAGTTCGTTTTAAATCTTAAGAAAAAAAAATTCCCTATTTGATTATTAAAAATCCAAGGTTAATAGGCTTCTGTTAACTATTTTACTATGTAAATGTTTACCTTTACACTTTTATTAATTTGGTATATAATATTAAATACTGGAATTAACTGTTATTAATACAGTTTCTTTTTTTTTTTATTAAATAGATACATGATTCTTTATCAAATAATACTCTATCCTTGTAAATCGTAGCAGCCTTAACATGTAGGTACATATTATAAACTATGCATTAAAGTTATTCTGTATTCATCAATAATAGATATTTAGAATGTTTATTAATGATAAGTTTGGTAGATTATAAAATACAACAAGTAGAAATATAATTGATAATTACAGTAAGGATAATGGCTTTACTATTTGCACCACCTTAATAAGGAGTAATGACAATACATAATAACAGTCTAATGTTTATAATCATATTTGATGTGTCCTTAAAGCAGTAGATCAAGATAAATAAGCCCTTTAGGTTTCCTTTATTCATACGATCCTAATCCAGAAATGATTTTCGTCATTTATAAAACAATTTTTTTTTTAATATTCCGCTAATTTGAAGGAAAAAATACAGCACAATGCCTTGTAGCGGAAAAAGAAAAGAAGGGGTAAAAAACCTCTTATTATTAACTATTTGTCCTCTTTTAAATAATATGAAAATTAATTCAGCAGCTATTTTCATTTTGCAAATGTCAGCAGCTGTTACAGCAGCTATAGTTAAAAACTTGGTTGTATTTGGTGATTCTAATTCAGGTACAACAAAACGATGGCTTAATTTTGTTTATTGTTAATTTTACAGATTGAATGTAAACAGATGTCGGTAATATTCAACGATGGTCTAACGGACCTTTATGGAGTGAATATGTTGCTCTTGCTTGGAATGCATCACTTTATAGTTTTGCTTTTAGTGGAGCTGTTTGTGATACTGGAATGTATAAGTCAATTATAAAAGAAGACAGAATGCCAAGTTTGAGAGACCAATTGGAAGCATATTATAATCTAAATCTTAATTTAAAGCCAGAAGAAACTGTTTATGCTTTTTGGTTTGGAATACAGGATATATTTGAGATGGCCAAAAGACACGGTAAAAAAAAAAAAAAAAAAAAAAAAAAAAAAAAAAAAAAAAAAAAAAAGGCTTTAGAAGTAATGTAGCCTCCCATTGTTACTTACATGCTTTATATATACATATATATATGCGTAAAAAAGGTCGTTATGAGCCTGATTATAAGGAGATTATAGACTGTATTGGTCAACAACTAGTAAGGTTAACAACGCTCTCTATAAATAAATAGACTTTAATCGAATTTTTACTTTCTTTCTTTAGAGAGTAGCTCGGAAAGTGTTTTTATCAAATCGGTTCCTTATATTAAATATACCTCCATTAGGACATATGCCTTATTATCAAAATACAGATTTGGCAGTCAATAGAAGCCATGCAGCATTAGAGATTAATAAAGGACTTGAAAAAGACGTTGCAAATATGAATAAGCATCATCATGCACTTGAAATGGATTATGTCGATATTTATTCGCTAATCAATGATATCGTCGTAGATCCATTCATTTTTGATTTTAAGGATCCTAATGCTTCTTTTTTGGATGAATGTTTTGGAAAAGAAGATTGCAGGTTCGATCAAGACGATTATATTTGGTGGGACAAAACTCATTTTACCACAGGTAACTTGTTCTCTATTTATTTTATTTATTTATTTAATTCATATTATTTATAGCTTTTCACAAGTCAATTGCAACAAGTATTATTGATTCTGAATCTTATACGTCTAAAATAACATTGACTGACGAGCTTATAAAACAGTTGGAGGATCCTAAATCAAGATTTCACTCAATGGTTTATACAGCACCACCTTATAAAGGTGTTGTTGATGAGCAAGCTGCCCTTTACGATACTGAAAAATCAAAGCCTCAGCAACCTCAGCAACCTTTGTTAGAAGATGACATGAGAGATTTAAAATCAAATTATACTCAAACCATGGGAACTACTCTTGATACGAATGAAGGTCATACTTTTATAGGATTTTTAATATTAACCTTAATTATTTTGGTTCTTGTTATTTGGATCAAGTTCCCCAAATCCGCTATTTTTGGCTGGTTTCACAACAAAGACCGTGGCAAATTTGTTCCTGTACGCAATGAGGAAGTATAACTTGTATATAAATTTATAGTTTTTTTAGTAACAACAAAATGTCAAGGAGTCATATGATAAATTCTTTTCTTTTAAAAGTATCAAAAGGAAAAAAAATCAAGCTTTATAATATACCTAAAATACAATAATAGAAACCATTCTTACAAACTAATTTTAGAGTCGTTTACTATAACATGCGATCTTTAAAATTAGAATAGCTCAAATAGTGGACATTATTTCTTTTTCTTTTTTTTCTTTTTTTTTTCTCTTTATTTTACAAAGCTTATTTAAATCTAATTATCGCGTTATATCTAAGTATTATATGGATCTATAAAATAGATCGACAATAGACTTGTTAGAATTAGAAAAGTTATAATATAATTTATAAGCAAGTGAAGGTGCTTGTAGTACAGTCCACTGATTGTTTGTATTACCTAATTTTGGTAAGGGTTTCTTTATAGTACACCTCCTTATTTATTTAATAAGTACTCTATTCCCCTTTATTATCTTTTGTTCGCTTAAAATGGTAAGCTATTATAATATAGGCTTGGATTTTATGAGCTCAAGTTGCGTTAGTATAAATACTTTAAGCTTTCTTTCTACTTTTAATACAATTCATAACTTATACCATAATAAAATTATAAAGCGTTTTTACAAATATATACATATATACATATACATATAAACAATTCATAACAGGTAAATAACAAGTTATAATTAGGAATTAAAAAAAAATAACTGATCTTAATTTTCATGCTTTAATAACATATATATTCAGTCTGACGTGTGATCTTCTGTAGCTATCAAAAAAAAAGTTATATTAAGCATAAAAGAAATAAATCAAGATACAGTCTCTTTTCTTTTCTAATATATTCATATACATATACGTTTTTAATCATGAATACTAATCAACTGAATTATAAAACGCCTAAACCTGGTAAAAATCAGAGCTTTGTCAGTGATATTAAGCTTCCTGTGAACGCGTCTTGCAGGCTTTCCACTCCTTCTGAATCTTCTATTGAAAAATATCCTTCAGCTGATATGGAACGCTCTTGTGAACTTCTTACTGCTGCATTTAGTCAAGCTAGTCTCGATAATACACCTTTAGATCTACACTACTCCTCTTCTGATCAAGATGAGTATGATACAAATGATGAAGACGAATATACCCACCCATCCCCAGAGACAATTCTTTTCTTTGAGATCCTACAAGACTTTCCTGATCTTTCTACTTTTATATCCCATCCTGATTTCTGGTCCTTTGCTCAAATTTGGCTAGAATTGCAACGTAAAGCACAATTAGCAAGAATCCCAGAAAACAGAACTATTATACAAACTTGGTTTCAAACAGTAACTCTTCAAATTCACTTCTTTATGGTAACGCTTGTAAAGTCAAATCCTGGTAAACCTGATAAGAACTCCTTATCCTTTCGTATGTTCTCTGCATTTAGACGCTTAAAGGATCGCATAGAAATTCTTCATCAGGTATTTCAAATAGTTGAGAATGGTCGTGTTCTTTTTAATCAAACTCCTACTGAAGCAATTGCTCCTTTGCTTAGAGCTGCAGAGGATATTCAGTCTAACTTGAACTACTTTTCACAAAATCCTCAAGTTATTCCAGTAATTGATCAACATACTAATTGTGTTGATTTAAAATCTTCAGAAGATGTATCTATGGAAGAATTATCCAATCAAGTCATGAATACATATAACATAGTATCTTATCAACACAATACAATCCATACTATTCTAAACAACGAAGGACAACAACAACAGCAACAGCAACAACAACAACAACAACAACAACAACAACAACAACAAACAGTCACTCTTGTATCGTCTTTAGAGGATTTAGCAAGTTTACAACCTGCTTCTCAGTCCTCACTGGAGACTTTTTCTGAACCTTTGAACACACCTGATGATGTGGTCCCCCTTATTGATCAGGTCTTCCCATCTCCTTTATTAGATACATCTCTACCGAACCATGTATTTCCTGCAGAATATTTTCACATTCGTCCTTCTTGGCTTTATAACTCTTCTGAAGCATATAGCTTTTCATTGCCTGTTACACCTGCAATTGGACATATTCAACAACATTTTTTATCCTTGCCAGTTACTCCCTTATGTATTGAAGCAGAAGAAGAAGAAGACGATGACGACGACGATGAAATTATTACTGCCGATATCATGTATACTCCTTGCAATACAATTCAAGATATATCTCCAGATGATATCCAGACACAAATGACTTCACCCTATAATACTACAAATGAAGATATTTCAGATTATGAATTAGATGAATCGGATTCATTTGAAGACATAACTACCAAAGATGATGAAGACTATGTAGAGCCTGGGGAAGATTATATTGAAGACAACATTCCATTCATACCTAAAAGAAGATCGAAGCGCACTCAGACTTCAAAGAAAAAGCAACAACAACAGCAACAGCAACAACAACAACAACAACAGATATTCGAATATGAACCTCCAATAAATACCATATCTACAAGTACTTCTGTAGTGACTACTCCCTCTACTTCAACAAGTTCTACACGTACTACAAATGTACGTAAACGAAAACCATCAACTCATTCCAAAGCTGCTGGAAAGCAAACCACATTTAGACAATATACACGCCGTACAGCGACATCATATGATGCTCAAACAACACATTATCTCAAGTCAGTATTTTTTGATATCTACAGTAGTCGTGACAAATTAACAAAAGAACAAAGAAGACAAGTACAGAAAGAAACAGGCCTTAAACCTCGAAATATTACTTACTGGTTTAGTAATCATAAACGTCGTTTTCAGACTTCTCTTTCTGTGTTTAAAAAAGTTGTAGAGGAAAGTGAAGGGAAAGTCAAGACGTATGACGACTTTTTGGTTTGGAGACGTGAACGAGGTCTGCCTGAAGATGTCTTGGAAGAGGAACTTTTAAACGAAAAGTTAGATTAATCTTTTTTTTTTTCTGTTGTTAACATTACCCTTTCTTTGCAGCAAAAAAAAAAAAAAAAAAAAAAAAAAAAAAAAAAAAAAAATAGCCGCATTTAGTGCTACATGTAATTATTGTTTTTTTTTTTCTTTTTTTTTTTTTAAAAAAAAAAGTAGTTGTTTAAAATATATAAATAATTATGTTTATAGTATGATATCCACAATAAAGTAAAATAGTTAATACAATAAAAAATCATATAGGATACACGATCTTATACATTTGACCAATGCGATTCGTAGATTTTGACACGTTAAACAATAATTATTATGAGAAAATAGGATAATAATGATCTACACGATATTAGGAGTAAGCACATAAAGCCAAAAAATATAGAATTGTTCAATTGTTTAACAACTTATAGGAGGGAATTATGAACATATATAAAAGAAGGATTTTATATATTGAATTTATTCTTATTCTTATTATTTATTCTTCCGTATAATGAAGGCTCAACAAGCTAAAAAATATTACATACCAATATCAATCCAATTAGGACTTTATATTCCTCTAACTCTTTCAGTTATATATATCATTCAATGTAGAACCAACATTTTAAATGTCTTATCTTCTGAAAAATATTACTCTCATTTCATATTTTGTTCATTCTTTGGGATAGCAGTCTTAGTAACATACTTCATTGCATGGGAGCACATTAAAACGCCTGTACAATTTATATATTCTTGTTTCTTCAAACCCATCAATTATCATTCTAATGACTTACAGAATAGATTGGAATCATTTTATCAAGACCAAGCTAAAAGTAAGAAAAATTCATTTTTTTCTCTCCTCGTTCTTCGTCCCCCTCCCTCCCTTTCTCTCTTCTTTTTCTTTACTCCCCCCTTTTTTTTTTTGACAAGACTTTTAAGATTTATATTCCTCTTTCTGATCGACTACTTACTAAATTTATATAGTTTATGATAAATCTCGGAAACAGTTGTTAAGAGGACGAAAAACGATGCTTAAGCTCTGTGCTGCTCAGCTAAAAGAACAGATTTCTACAGGTTTAATGCCCAAAAATCCTATTTGGGTTGACTTGGGTGGAGGAACTGGTAATATATATATACATATACATGTACATATACATATACATATATATATATAATTAACATTGTGATCTATCTATCGATATATATATATATATAGGCTGGAATATTGAGATGATGAATGAATCATTTCCAATTGAACAATTTGAACAAGTATTTTTGATCGACTTGACACCATCCTTGTGTAATATAGCTCGTGAAAGGTTTAGAAATAGATCATGGAAAAATGTTACAGTTCTTTGTCAGGATGCTTCCTCTTTTCAAATCCCCAACCTTGAGGGAATGTTGGAAGGAAGAGTAGGATTGATTACAGTTTCCTATGCATGTAAGAGTTGGTTATAGATACTTTTTTTTTCACTTCTTCTTTTTAATATAATATATATGTATATGTATATATATTCATTTGCTATTTTATAGTGTCTATGATGGATCCTTACTTCCCAGTTGTTGATCGAATTCATTCTTTACTGGCTCCTGAAGGTATCATCGGTGTTGTGGATTTTTATGTTTCGAGTCGCTCTAGCGCACCTGCTGAAAAATGGTCTCCACAGCAAGATAGACAATGTAATTGGTTTACAAGACATTTTTGGCAAGCATGGTTTGAGTTGGATCATATTCATCTTGAACCAGGACGTCGTGATTATTTGGAACACAAATTTGGCACGATAAAATCACTGAATCGACGAAATCATTTTTTAATTCCGTATCTGATTCAAATGCCATATTACATTTGGCTCGGATGTTCCAGTGCACGACAACCAGAATTATCTAGTTTGATGGAGATCTCAGATGATACTGATAGTGTTACAAGCAGCCATAGTCAGCATTCATCAATGAGTCATCTGAATAACTCTTCAGAATTAGTATATCGGTCGTCATTTAATTATCAGAATAGGCGATGGCGATTGGATTACAATCCTAACTTAGCTTGTCATGCTCAATTTCGGTCCTACATTTATGCTTTTACCTGGGAAGATCCTCGAGTGGATCTTGACTATCTTAAGCTTTCTAAAGATGATGTCATCCTTGTTATTACTTCTGGAGGAGACAATGCCTTAGAATATGCCCTTTGTGCACAACCAAAACGAATCCATTGTATTGATATGAATCCTTGTCAGGTAAAGTATGGGAATATTCCTCTGTTCAGTTTAGTTTAGTTTATACTAACAGGGACCTCATTAGAATCACTTGTTAGAGTTAAAATTAGCTTGTATTACCTCATTAGAATATGCAGACTTTTGGAAACTATTTGGTGAAGGACAGCATTCACAATTTGCCACGTTATTACATGATGTTATTTCACCCTATTTAAGTTCATATGCCTTTCAATATTGGAGTCAACATCAAGATCGCTTCAGTCATAAGTTTTATAAGACAGGTTATTCTGGACTTGCGTTATCTATTCTTGAATGGTGGATTCGTATGCAAGGATTAGGGAAGGATGTTGATGCTATGCTACAAGCCACAACTATTAAAGAACAAGAGGTTATTTGGCGTACTAAAATTCGACCTGCTATCTTTTCTCCTATGATTCAAAAGATACTTTTTAATCCTGTGTTTATGTGGAATGCACTAGGAGGTAAATCTATATTGGGGAATTAAGTTAGTATAGATCAGGCAAAAGCTGAATCCTCTTTTATTATTATGTGTAAATATCTTTGTATAGTTCCCATAAATCAAATGAATATGTTTTTAAAAGAATGTACAGCGCAGGAATATATTGAAAACACTTTAGACCCAATACCATCTTATTCTTTATTCAACCAGGATCAATACTTTTATTATCTTTGTTTAAAACAACGATATAGCAAAACAAGCTGCCCCTCTTATCTGACTAAAAATGGATTTGAATTCCTAAAGGTATGATAATAATAATAATAATAATAATAATGTAATTTTTCATTGGTGTCCTAATATCTATCTTTTATATATATAAATATATATATATATATATATATATAGGCCTCTAACGCCTTAAATGCGTTCCGCTTACATACAGAATCAATTTTAGATGCACTTTGCTCAATGTCAGATAATTACTTGACTCGATTAGTTTTAATGGATCATATGGATTGGTTTGACCCTAATTCTCATGAGGAGCTAGATAACGAGATTAAAGAAATGAAACGCGTTTTAAAAAGTGGAGGTCAAGTCTACTGGAGAAGTGCAGGTACAACTCCATGGTATAATGAATTATTCTTAAAACATGAATTTATTTCTATTGAACCCTTGAATATTCGTCGTCCTGGTCTAGCTATTGATCGTGTTAATATGTATGCTAGCTTCTATAGAGCGACTAAATCTTAAATATGTATATATTTTTATATGTATATATTTATAATGTAATACGTTATTCAGAATATATCAATGAAATATTTTATTTTATTTTATTTTTTCCATACATTTATATAATAAATAACATGCTTATTATTATTGTTTTCAATGCTTGCTTTTACCATCCTTTGATAGGGACCCACACATCTACAACAATATCACTCCCATTTTCAATAATTAAGTAAAACAAATGACATGCAGCAGCCAAACAACAATGATTCGGTATAACACGTATAACTTCACCAATTTGAAATTCAGGTCTTAGTAATATAGCTGGATCTAACTCTTGTAGTAAGCCATGCTCCTGCGATAACTTACTGACAGAAGCCAAGATTTTAGATTCACCATTCTCATGCTCCAGGACATAGCCATAGCCTCCCTGTGGTGCTGTATCCTTTGAGAATGCCAAACCACCAGCATCAATCAAAATACTATTTCGATCTTTATAATGACTTACAACTCGCGTAGCTACTGTAATCGCTACATCACAGTAATTACCTAAACCTGTAAACACCTGTTGTTTATCCAAAAATGCATATGCTCCTGCATGCACTTCATCAATCCCTTCTAGAACCCTTTTCATATCTATACTTTCTAAAAAAGCTATAATGGCTTTCACTGTTGGTGTAGCGCCAATAGAAACATAACCAATGTGAATTCCATGGTTTGTAAAATAATCACGAAATTGACGTGCTATATTACACTCCTCTTGTAAATATTCAAGTGCTTTCTCTGGTGTCTCTGACGAATAAGAATGACCGGCGTGTGTATATATGCCAATAAAATTAATATGAGGTGAAGCTTGTAATCGTTTAGCTAATTCAATAGATTGAACATCGTTTAAGGGAACTCCTGCTCGACTACATTGTAAATTCATTTTGTTAGATAATTATTCATTTTATTTGTTTAACTTTATTTTACCTATATCCACAGTTGACTTTTAAAAACGTATTGAACTTGTAATCCTTACCTAGACAAAATGCTTCTAATGCCTCCAAAGTTTGCAAATCATCTATGACAAAGTAAATAAATAAAACAGATTAATCATCTTATATAAATATATATATATATATAAAAGTACATGTTTTTTTTACCTATAAAGATTTGAAATGTATTTACTCTTTTTGAAAGTTCAATAACATCATTGAATTTATCTGGCGTAATAGGAAATCCAAGGAGAACATCTTTTAATAATCCGCTCTTAGTCAATGTAGAATCAATCATAGCATAAGCTTCTGCTAAGGTCGATACAACAATTGCATCAGTTTTGGTATTTTCAAGTTGAATACGTGCACCTTCAACGGTCTATGATTAAGCAAAAATTGGATGTTTATTTATTTATTTATTTTTATTTATTTATTTATTTTTGTTTAACCTTATGCGTTTTGACATGAACTCTCACTTTTGTATTCAGTTCTGTTGTTATTTTACTCAGTTTATTACAATTACGTTCGAGAATAGTCTTATCAATTACAAGAGAAGGTGTTCGAAGTTCTTTCAACTTCTTTCCTACCATCTCTTTTATAAGCTCTGATTTCCATTCCTTTAAATGAGAATAAAAAGGTAATAATGGTGTTGTTGTTTGCTGTATTATCATTGAAGAAGGTGAAAATGAAGTATAATGTATATTAGCCGGAGATTTAAAAAGGAGAGAAAAATAAAATAATAAAGCTTGTTTCTCAGGATGAACTATGTACCAGGGCAACACTTATTTTTTTTTTTTTCCTCGCAATTTTGAAGTTGTTCTTATGTTAACATGATTCAACATGGACAATTAGCTACACGAGTTGCACAAAGAAATCACACAACTTGTACCAATTTTTTACTTGTGAATAGATCTCCATCATTAAAGCTTGCACGCCATTTTGCAACATTGAAGCCTAAAAAGGAGTTTAGATCAACATACAATGCCAAAACAGTAGAAGAAGGATGGTATGAATGGTGGCAAACACAGGGGCTTTTCAAAGCCAGTAGTGCGGATTATTCTCAAATAAAGAGTGAAAGGAGATCTTTTACGATGATCACACCACCACCAAACGTGACAGGTTCTTTACATATAGGTCATGCGTTAACCTTCAGTATTCAAGACGCTATAGTGCGTTGGAAACGTATGAATGGTTACGATGTACAATGGATTCCCGGTACAGATCATGCAGGCATAGGTACACAATCTGTGGTAGAAAAGAGATTAATGAAAGAGAAAGGCTTAACACGACATGATTTGGGACGAGAACAATTTGTCAAAGAGATATGGGATTGGAAGGAGAATTATGGAAATCGTATCTTGCATCAAATGAGAAAGCTTGGTGCCTCTCTTGATTGGGACCAAGAGTTTTTTACAATGGATAAATCTCGATCAGAAGCGGTCAAGAATGCATTTATACGTCTTTATGAGGATGGATTAATTTATCGTAATACTCGTCTTGTGAATTGGTGTTGTGCATTAGAAACAGTCATCTCTGACATTGAAGTCGATTATAAAGATATTACAGGAAGAACTTTTCTAAATTTACCTGGCAGATCTAAGCCGTAAGTCATAAAAAGGATGAATGACATATTAATAAAGCAATTTATATATATATACATATATAGAGTGGAATTTGGAGTATTACATAATTTTGCATATAAAGTAGTAAACCCTGATCTAAAAGGAATTCAAGAATTAATTGTATCAACTACACGTATTGAAACAATGCTTGGTGATTGTGCAGTAGCTGTTCACCCTAATGATAAAAGATATAAAGTAAATATAAAAATTCTGTGGCGTATTATAATTTATTTATACATATTTACTTTATAGAGTTTACATGGTAAATATGTATACCATCCAATATTAAACAAAGAAATTCCTATCATTTGTGATGCGCAGCTTGTTGATATGAATTTCGGTACTGGTGTTGTTAAGGTAAAAACATACTATTTTTGTTTAAAAAAAAATACATGACTTATCAGTCTTATATACATATATATATCGTTTGTAGATTACACCTGCTCATGATCCAAATGATTATGCATGTGCTAAACGTCATCAGCTTCCAATTCAAAATATTTTTGACAAAAAAGGAAAATTAAATAAAAATTGTGGTGTACCTGAATTAGTGGTATGTAAAAAGAGAGAGACAGAGAGAGACAGAGAGAGAGAGAAATATTACCATATATATTAATATTTTCCTTTATAAGGGCTATGATCGTTTTGAAGTACGTGATATTATTATAAATAAATTGAATGAATTTGGAAGTTATAAAGGTAGAAATGATAAGCATGTAATGCGTATAGCTACTTGTTCAAGATCAGGTGATATTATTGAGCCTTTATTAGAACCTCAATGGTAAATATGTATATGTATACATATACTCTGTTTAATAATAAAATAAAAAAAAAAAAAAAAAAAAAAAAAAAAAAAAAAAAACTGACGTCAAATGCTTTATTTTTCTTATCAGGTACATTAAATGTAAAGAACTTGCAGATTTATGTAAGAAACAAGTAGAGCTAAATGAAATGAAAATTATCCCCGACCAATCAAAACAAGACTGGTATCGCTGGCTAGGTTGGTTAATATTTGTATTATATAATTTAATACTAGTTGAAATATTAATTCTATTTATTTACAGACAACATTCAAGATTGGTGCGTATCTCGGCAATTATGGTGGGGACATGAAATTCCAGCCTATCAAATTAAGTTTAACAATGAAGTAAAAAATCAAGGTAGAATAAAAAAAAAAAAAATCAATTATCGGCCCGAATAATTTTTTTTTTTTTTTCTTTAGAGGAATTGTGGGTAACGGGATCTGACAAAATAGAGGCTAAAATCAAGGCTGTAAACCTATTAAAACAGAAAGGTTATCCAGAAGCTACTCCATTTAAGCTTGTTAAGGTAGTTCATTTTTACATTTATACAAGAGTTATATTTCTTATTTTTATTTAGGATCAAGATGTATTAGATACCTGGTTTTCTTCTGGATTATTACCTCTATCAGCATTAGGATGGACAGGTAGAAAAGGAGAAAAAATTCCAGTAAGTGTATATTAGACTTACTACATTTTGTCGGCTTTTATTTATATATTACCAAAATATAGAATCGCTATCCACTTCAAATTATGGAAACTGGTTTTGATATATTATTCTTTTGGGTTGCACGCATGGCTATGTTGTCTAATCATTTTACAGATCATAAAATACCATTTGAAACAGTTTATTTACATGCCATGGTAACCAATAATATGTTGCTATAGTAAACAATACATTTATATATCTAGGATAGGTTAGAGATGCTCAAGGACGTAAGATGTCTAAATCATTGGGTAACGTTATTGATCCACTTCATGTTATTGAAGGTGTAACTCTGCAAGAGATGAAAAATAATGTGTTACACTCAAATCTACCTAAGAAGGAAATTGAAACGTGCGTTTCAACAATAATATCACAAAGTATAATTTTATTTTAATACATTCATTTATAGGAGTATTCGTAATTTAGAAAAAGAATATCCGAATGGAATTCCTGCTTGTGGTACAGACTCGTTAAGGTTTTCACTTATACAATATACACAACAATCAAGACAAATTAATTTAGATATCAATAATGTTATTCAAACCTCCTATTTCTGTAATAAACTTTGGAATTTGTTCAAGTTTGGTCTTAGTCGAGTAGAGCATGTTGATTATCATACTGATAACTTGGTTAACAATATTGATACAAATCAATTATCACTTGTCGATCGTTTTATTTTATCGCGTATGGCAAATACAGTATCAAGATGTCAACAAGGATTTGAAAACTCAAGACTATTTGAAGCAACAGATGCTATACGTCGATTTATTGTCGAAGATGTTTGTGATGTTTATGTTGAATTCAGTAAAGCAACTCTCAATAAATCAGATCTTAGTCGAAGTGAAAAAGTAGGTCTATTTTTTTATAAAAAAAAAAAAAAAAAGAGAGATTATCCTATCCTTATTGTCCTCTCTCTATATTATTATCATTATTATTCAACTACCATTCCCTTCTTCTTCAAATGAATTAGAAATTAACATTAGATGTTTTATACATGTGTATGGATGTATCATTACGTTTAGCACACCCATTTATACCCTTTGTTACAGAGGTAAAAAAAAAAAAAAAAAAAAGTAAAATTGGAATAATAATATATAGAGTATTTATTCCTTTTTATAGGAATTGTGGCAACACATGAATTCAGCACTTTCTATTAAAAATAGAAGTTTACCTTCCTTGATGGTAGAAAAATATCCGAGCTATCACACATTTATTCCGTTTAAAGATAATCAAGTAGAAGAGCATTTTAAGGTTATTTTATCTATTATCCATGCATCAAGATCTTTAAGACAAGGACACCAAATTAGTATAAGTAAAGAGTTACCTTTTATCATTTCATGCAATGATTCTATCTTATTGGATGAAAATGGTCCTTTAAAGCTTTATATGAAAGAGATTCAAAATTTTATTAAAGCATCGAATATCACAATTTATGATGAGAAGAAGGTAATGTAAAATAGAAGTACATAAATATGTATTAAAGCCATAAATTAAACACGCTCCTTTTTTTTTTCTTTTTTCTGTTTACTTAGATAAATGATTCTTTAGATCATAAACAAAGATGGACAGTTAAAATAATTAATGATAATTTAAAAATTCTGTTACCATCTACGGAAGTTATTCGTGCACAATTAGAAAGTGCCGCAGCAAAAGGCGCTGACATGAATACGGTCATTCAAAACAAAAATATGCAATTATTAAAAAAATTGAATAAACTTAAGCTTGATTTGGAAAAGTTGAATAACAAAATGAATAAATCAGATTATGAAGAAAGTGTACCAAGCCAAATCAAAGATAAAAACAGGTATAAATTTATTTGATTAGCTGTATTATTTATTTCTAAACTATTTTTTTTTCTTTTTTTAGTCAAAGATTAAGAATGCTTCTATTAGAAAAAGATAATCTTGAAAATGATATAAGCTTATTAGATTCAATTGCTAAAGAAAGTTATAAATAAAATGTTTGAGCTTATTATTTGTATGTTAATACTAGAAAATACTATGACGATGTTCTAATGTTTATATTCTTTTCTTTTTTTTTTTCCTTTTTTTCTTTTGAGTCATAAATTTGAAAATCAATGTGGAGACAGCGCCGAAATGGGTTACGGACTTTAAAGATAAATCAAATAATAGAATCCTTTGTTTGTTTAATTGGATAACACTTCTCGGAATTTTACTTCCACCGAATATATTATATTCGACATTTTCTTTTTTTTTGTCCTACATTTTGTGTAAAAAAAAAAAATGAATATATAAATATGTATTTATAACATTTTGATTCCTAGGTAGTTTTATTTTTTAATATATTACATTTCCAATTTATTTTATCTTTATATCTTTTTTCTTCTCTTTTTTTTATATACATATATCATTTTAAGCGCATAATATATTGAAATAATACATTATTTACATTTATAACCAATGACAGATCTGAGTATATCAACACGATCTTCGTCAACAAGCCATACGTTTCAAGAAGAAAGCAAAATAAAAAATGAAAACTTAGATAAATCAGAAACACCCATACAAAATGGAAATGATGAGAAATTATTAATGGAAGAAATTGCTGCTATTCCTATTAAACAAATTGAATCTATTCATGAAGCAGAAAAAAAGGATGATAAAAAGAAAAAGAAGAAGGAAAAGCAACCTTCGGTGGCAATTTTTAAATTATTCCGATTTGCCACAAAGATCGAGTTACTCATGATCCTTTGCGCTGCCATTTTCTCGGCAGGTATTGGTGCTCTTCAACCTGTTTCAATTATTATCTTTGGTAAATTTATGGGTACTATCGGTGTCTCTATGATGACTGGTGATTTTGAACAACTCGCTAAAGACGCACAACCCTTGATTTTGACATTTGTGTATATGGGTACAGCTGTACTGGTAGCTGCTTATATTACAAATTGCTTTTGGATCTTGACAGGCGAGAATCAAGTTCGTCGTATTCGTAGTCTTTATGTCCATGCTATTTTGCGTCAGGATATGAGTTGGTTTGATAAAGCTGAAGAAGGTTCCTTAACAACACGTTTAGCTACTGATACACAATTGATTCAAGATGGTATCTCTGAGAAGTTTGGTCTACTTGTGATGTGTATTGGTCAATTCATTGCTGGTTTTGTTGTTGCTTTCATAAAGGGCTGGAGACTTGCTGGTAAATAATGATGAATATTTCATACATATACGGTCATATTAATTAAATTTTTTGTTTTTTTATAGTTATTATTCTTGCTACACTTCCTGTATTAGGTGGTGTAGGTGGTGCCATGGGTTATTTCATTACCAAATATACCTTGAAAGCACAAGATTCTTATGCTGATGCTGGTTCTGTGGCTGAACAAGTCTTTGCTGGTATTCGAACTGTCTATTCCTTCTCTCTTCAAAAACGTTTTGCTACCCTTTATGAGGAAAAATTGCAAAAGGCTATGAAAACTGGTATTAGACGTGGACAAGTTTTGGGTTTCGGTTTTGGTAGTTTTATGTTTGTTCTCTTTGCTACCTATGGTCTTTCCTTCTGGTATGGTGCCAAATTGACCCGTGAAAAGTTAATGTCGGGTGAAGATGTCTTGGTTGTCTTTTTCGCTATGATCATGGGTGCTATTGCCTTTTTACAATTGCCTCCTAATCTTTCTGCCGTCTCTAGTGCTTGTGGTGCTGCTTATAAGATTTATACTACTATTGATCGTGTCCCTTCCATTGATGTCGATAATAACAATGGTTTACACCCTGAGAGAATCGTCGGTGAAATTGAATTCAAGGATGTAAAGTTTAGTTATCCTACACGTCCTGATATCACTATTTTGAAAAATTTAAATCTTAAGATCAAGCCTGGCATGACTGTTGCATTTGTTGGCCCTTCGGGCTCTGGTAAATCTACTTCCGTTCAATTGCTTCAACGTTTCTATGATCCCTCAAAAGGTAGTGTCATCCTTGATGGTCATGATCTTAAGGATTACAATGTTGCTTGGTTACGTAGTCAAATTGGTGTAGTCTCTCAGGAACCCGTTTTGTTTAATATGACTATCAAACAAAATTTGTTGATGGGTGTCGTTAAAGAAATAACAAATGACGATATTGTTGCTGCTTGTAAAAAGGCAAACTGTCACTCTTTTATTTCTCAACTTCCTGATGGTTATGAAACAATTGTTGGTGAACATGGTGGTATGCTTTCAGGTGGTCAAAAACAACGTATTGCTATTGCACGTGCTATTCTTAAGAATCCATCTATTCTTTTATTAGATGAGGTAATATATATATATAGATATATAGTATACAATATTAATATTGATATTAATTATTACATTATAGGCTACTTCTGCTTTAGATACTCAATCAGAAAGATTGGTTCAATCTGCCTTGGATGCTGCTGCTGCTGATCGTACTACAATTGTGATTGCTCACCGTCTTTCTACTATCCGTAATGCTGATCTAATTGTTGTCATGCAGGCTGGTGACTTGATTGAACAAGGTAATCACAATGAACTCTTGGCTCTGAATGGTGTTTATGCTGAATTGGTCCGAAAGCAAGAAATTGCAACTAAACAAAACGATGATGAGCCTGATTCTGAAGAATTGTTAAGACGTGAACAAATGGAAATCTTGGCTGAACAACATCGTACTGAAGAAAGTGAAGTTAATGAAAAGGAAACCACTGTTCATTTATTCAAAACTACTAGTCGTGCCTCTGTAGACGCTTATGAATTAAAGCTTCGTAAAGAGCGTGAGGAACGTAAGGTAGCCATGAAACAAAAAGTTCCTATCAAGAAGGTTTTAGATCAAATGCGTTCTGAATGGTATCTTCTTGGTATAGGTATCGTTGGTGCTGCCATTGCTGGTGCTGTCTTCCCTTGCTTTTCTTTAATTTTTGCTCAAGTCATTTCGCAACTTATTGACCCTTCTGATGTAGTTCCTGGTCCTATGTCAGGCACTAATCTCTATTCGTTTTTGTTTGTCATTATTGGTGTTGGTGCCTTTATCGGGTTTACTACCCAAGTTATTTCCTTTGAAATAGCAGGTGAACGCTATACGAAACGTCTTCGTGCTGCTATTTTCCGTGCTTATATGAAACAAGAAATTGGCTTCTTTGATGATGAAGATAATTCACTTGGTGCTCTGACATCAAAGCTTGCTATTGATTCTAAAAATGTCAATGAATTAGTGACGAAGACTTGGGGTGATATTACCCAAATTATTGTTACTGCTATCACTGGTTTAGCTATTGCCTTCTCTCAAAGTTGGATGTTGACCTTAATTATTCTTTGTATGGCACCTTTCATTATGTTTGCCACTGGTTATGAATCCAAAATCCATCGTGGTTTTGAAGATAATACCAAGAAGGCCAATGAACAATCAGGTGAAGTCGCTGGTGAAGCAATTAAAGAAATCCGTACTGTAGCTGGTCTTAACAAGCAAAACCATTTTGAGCGCAAGTATTTCCAAGCTACTGATCGCCCTCATAAACTTGCACAACGTAAGGCTTATATGTCCTCCATCGGTTATGCTCTCCAACAAGGTATTACTCTTTATACAAATGCAGTTGCCTTTTATGCTGGTATCCAACTTATGTGGCATCATAAACTTCCCTTTGATAAAATGTTTACCTGTATGATGTCCATCATGATTACCGCTCAAGGTGTCGGCCGTGCTTCCGTCTTTACTACTACCTTTGCTAAAGCCAAATACTCTGCTATCGCCGCTTTTGAAATCCTTGAACGTGAACCATCGATTGACCCTGACCTTGAAGGTATTGAACCTACACGTAATCAAGTTCATGGTGAAATTGATTTCGAAAACATCACTTTCCGTTATCCTGCACGTCCTGATATCTCTATCTTTAATGGTGAATTCAACCTGCATGGTAAAGCTGGTCAAACTATCGCTCTTGTTGGACCCTCCGGTTGTGGTAAATCAACAACGATTGGTATGCTTCAAAGATGGTATGATCCTGTTAGTGGTACTGTTCGTATGGACGATAATAACGTTAAGAATTTCACATTAAGCAATCTCCGTAGTCATATGGCACTTGTCGGTCAAGAACCTGTCTTGTTTGATACAACCATTGGTGAAAATATTCGATTTGGTGTTGATGATGGCAAGGAAGTAACGCAAGAGGATGTTGAATCAGCTTGTAAAGCAGCCAATATTCACATGTTCATTACTAGTCTTCCCAAAGGATATGATACACGTGTTGGTGATAAAGGATCTCAATTATCGGGTGGTCAAAAGCAGCGTATTGCTATCGCACGTGCCTTGATTCGTAAACCTAAATTATTGTTACTAGATGAAGCCACATCAGCTCTTGATAGTGAAAGTGAAAAACTTGTTCAAGCTGCTATTGATAATATTTTAGAAGAAGGCGGACGTACGACGATTACAATTGCACATCGTCTTTCTACTATTCAAAATGCGGATCTTATTTGTGTCGTTAAAGGAGGTCGTATTATTGAACAAGGCACTCATTGGGAACTTCTGAAGTTAAATGGCACTTATAGTGAATTAGTGTATCAGCAATCCCTTAACTCACTCTAATCTATTTCGTTACTCTTATTATCTTTATATACTATTATTAATTTTATTATTTTACTCGTCTATTATAGAATATTTTGTTTTCTCATTTATTCCATATTTCTTGTAATAAATACTTTGTTATATATATCATGATGTACACTACATACAATAATCCTCCATCCCTCCTTTTTTTTTTCCTTATTATTACAATAAAACAAAACTGAAATCTACTTTTCTAAAAGAATAATATTATGAGCAACGATAATAAAGATTATTGACAGTTATTAAAAAGGTCTTTAACATTCTATTGAGGGATGTTCTTCTTTTTCTTTGTATTAAAAAGAAAAATGAACAAAGCTGGTATTAATTTGGCCATTAAATAAAAATATCATTTTTATTGTATACATATTTTTAAACAGTCAAAATAGAATAGGAAAATCCTTTGAAAATGTTTTTATATTTTTTGAGATGAATTTTGAAAAATTATTTTAACCTATGAATCCTCTACCCCTCCCATTATCATTTGGAATACTAATAAATAACCTCAAGGAGGCTCATTTCTTTATTTTCGGTTTATTTTCCAAATATAACTAGATTTATACATCAAACATATCACTAACAATATCATCTATTGTTAGAGTCGAAGCATATCAAATTATTCAGAACATGCTTAATGTTGATGAAAAGAAAAAATAGTTTAAAAAAGATATTTGATAGCAAAATGTACACCAGAATCTTTAAGTTGCCTTTTTTTTTTTGACAGAAATGATATTCAATTTAAGAGGCAAGATTTTATATATAGGAAAACATTGAAATCTAATACGCATAAATTGTAGAGTGATGACAACAACATGATGTACTTCAAGTTTGATTACAGAGTCGGCTTTTACTATCGAGACAGATATATCGATGTATCAAACATAAAAGTGGAAAGAGCCGCATCATCGATCAGGATGAAGGATTATTATAAATTTGATCAAAGAAGCAAAAACTGTCACGATCTAATATCAAATGAATTTTTATAATCATCTAAATATGGATGTTATACACTTCATTAACACTATCAAGTATTATTCGGTTATAACTAATACTATTTCCCCATCATTTAAAATCATAAGTAAAACAATCGACTATTGTTCGATTCCGTTAACTTTACTAGCCTTTTTATAGTTTTATATTTATCTTTCTAGAGATATCACAATTTTATTCAGAGAATTATGGACTGTTTCCCTGAAAGGAAAGGATGCTATACAGTAATAAATAATGCATATATTTATATTGCAGATGCAATAGATGTTATGGTTAGTAGTAGAAAGAGGAGGGGGGGGAGGATACACATGCGTCTATCTTCTGTCTTACTTACTCTCTCAAGCTTAATTTTATTAAGCAATTTTAGTCTATTGTTAAAAATAAGGACAAATGCGACTAGGAGGACTTAAGCTACCCAACATTGCTGAGCATCTTTAAAGTATTCTTATAACACTCAGTAAATGTATTTGAAAAAAAAAAAAAAAAAAAAAAAAAAAAAAAAAAAATATTGAAAAGGACAGCAACCCTATTTAAGAAACTATTCTTCAACTATTAATAAAAACTTGTCAATTAGGACTTAGAAACCAGCCTTCTTCTGGAAAAATAAAAATCTCTCTTTGGACGTTGTTTTCACTGTATAACTCAACCTTGTAATTTTACATGAAATCGTTTAATAACATTATCATTAGTAAGAACTGCTTGACAGTAGAACTTATGATTAAAACAGTACGCAAATAAACCACAAGGGTAATATGAAACAAATATACTTATTTCCGACTTTTCAAATATCAGCAAGCTGCAGACGAAGGAGGGAAACTTCTTTTTATTACGTAGTACAACCTATTCAGCATTACTGATAATTGAGTTGAGAGAAAATAACAAAAGTTTAAAATATATTAATATACAAGTCTTTTGCTTGAAATTTAGTCCTATTATATTTTACTATAGAAAAGAGGTTTTTTTTTTCTTATCAATAGACAAAACTAAGTTTTCAAACATTATAATTTTTCATTTTTCTTTAAAATAGATATAAAATAATAAAAAGAATGGTTTCGGCGTCACTTTGCGGGTAGTGTAAGGCAAAGGACACCTGTGGATTCCAAAGATAGCAAGCCAGAGCTTTGGATTCCAGGCGGAAAAAATTAGATTAACAACATTGAGGGGACATGCCCCTCGTTATAGTTGTTAAACTATAAAGAACAGATACTACACTTGATCTTAGCCAAAAGGCCTGAGAGGATAAAGATTCAATCACTTTCTGCATTTTGACCCTCCTTTTATAGTTTTTTTTTCTTTTTAATTCAGAAAAAATTTTTTTTCGAAGTGTGACTTATTTATTTCCATATTTGTTAAAAATGCTTCAAAATTATAAACATTACGAGTCACTTTTTTTTCTTTTTTTTTGTAAAACTTTATATATAATTTGATTGGATACCCGAGAAAAGATTTACCCATGCTAAAAAAAAAAATTATTCGAGGATATAGTAAAAGCGGTTTATTTATCACATGGAAATTTTAATACGATGAATCTGAATAACAATTATTTTGTCTTCTGCAAGTTTTTTATAGCCTTCATCATCATCTAGATTGCGGCCTTTAAAAATGCTATGCTTGCCATTGACAAATACTTTACATTAATGTATTTTTTTTTTTCCTTGATAAGCACAGGCTATTTTTTCTTATAGTAATCCAATGATTTTTGTACTTGAGCTTATCTATTCATCAGTAAATTGCCTTATAATTATATTCATTTAACAAATCTTGTTTATGTGAGTCAAGTAAAACATCATAAAGTTTTTTTTTCTTTTTTGTTTGATAGGCAAAGTGTATTTATAAAGTTTATTTACTTGCATCAAAGGACATTAATCGTTTATCATTAATTTTCATATAATAACATTTAATATATATCTTTTCATTAAGTTGGTGCATGGTTAAACCAAGTGTAAAATTTAATACTTCATTCTCTAGAAGATCATGAAATAAATACAACACAATGTGCCTGAATTGAATTTTGATTTTATATAGAATTAAAATTTCTAAATGCGTTTCTTCTCGTATTTTATTTGTTTTGGCCAAATTTTGCTGTCATCCGTAAGAAGAATATAGTGAATCATGTACTCAAGTAGTATGAGGAATTCTTCTCTAAAAAGGCGAAGACTTAGAAACACCCTCGATATATATTGTATTCTAGCTTATTTTCCTGCTCCAGATTACAAATTTGATTTTATTTAAAGCTTGCTTGTAGACAAAGGATATATACGCTTATGTTTGCCTCCTTATTCTCCTTTTTTTTTTCTTTTGATACCTATAAAAGAGTGTTCATAGTCGAAAGTAAAGTTTAATTTGCATCACAAAGAATTAATATAAACAAAATTTATTATAGACATATATTATTATAAGATAATTTACTTGTGAATAAATAAGTTCGAGTACAAAAATCATTGGACTGCTATAAGAAAAAATAGCCTGTGCTTAAAGTATTTTTTAAAGATCATAAAGTTTAAGAAGAGAAAAACTAGTATTACTGCCATGATAATAAAATGCTTTTTTTTTTCCTTTTGTATCGTTTTCCCCTCACCCCCTCCCTCATTATAATGATATTCTAATTAAATACATATTCTTCGCCATCATTTAAATAAGGTAGATGATGAATATCGTTTCTTTTATTTACAACAGATGATTGTCTTGTATTTCTTTGCTGCTTCTTATTATTACTAGATAATGTTTGTTGTAACCAATGACTCAATGTTGATTGTTTCATGGCCTTACACCAAATCTCCTGTTTCGTCTCAGGTCTAACCAACAACTTAAATGATGTTTCTCGACTCTTTTTTCTCAAAAACCGCTCTTCAGGTGTTAAATGAGCTGATGAACTAGGCGTTGGCTGATTATATCGACTTCTAGGAGTCATTGTATACGATCTAAGTCGTGATGTATATTGATTTCTTTCATTATTATTATTATTATTATCATCATCATCATCATCATAATATCGAATTTGACTTGTTGCATATGAAGAAGGTGTAGCCCGGCAGAATAAATTTCGATAAATAGTTGCATAAGCATTTTCTTTTGCTTCAAATGTCTGTTGTATTTCTTGTTTATAAGACTCAGCTTCTGATAACAATGGAGGTGAAGATATATCTCTTATTTCGATTTGTTCAGGCGTTGATTTATATGCTCTTAGCACTGTTGGTGTAGGAGTGGGTGAGGAAACTGTATAGTTATCTTGAATGCTATTATTTGATGATGATGATGATGACGAAGAAGTCTGCTGAGAGTTAAATCGTTTCTTTTGAAGAGGCTGCTTCTCCATTTTCTTTTCAGATACAATCATGTTGTTGGTTTCCTCATTAGATAAATTAGAAGAAGATACAGTAGATCGAATGGACTCTAGACATATATTATATTGATCCATATCTATATCTCGTAACAAGTCATCGTCTAATCTAGCTAAATGACTGTCAGTCCATGAAGAAGAAGAAGAAGAAGAGCAAGAACATAATGTCTTATTTTTAAGTTGATAGAGGTGTGCAGTCCCATCTAGCCATTTCGATCTCTGCTGTGGTTGTGGCTTATCAGTAAATGGAGGAGAATCACTATTCGTGGATAAATATTCTTTTTTTTTATGTTCAACATATTCTTGTAATTGAATTGCTTGTGTTTCTGAAGTCGCAAGATTATTTATTTTAAAGTTTTTTTTATCTGTATTATCTTTAATTGATTCAATAACATCATCTGTTGTATTTGGAGTGTTATGGTTCGTTAAAGAGTTTATATCAATAGCTGAAGAAGGCGCTACCGACACGTTACCATCATTGTCTTTCAGAGATGATGGTTGACTGGTAAAAGATAGATTTGAAACCAGTTCAATTTTCCACTTATATTCATTCAACACTTTATCTCGCCCTTCATTTATAAGTTTATCCATTTGAACAGACGCTAAATGAGATAGTGAATATTGATTTTCATTTGTATCTGCACGATATTGGTCAACTGTCTTTTTTGGGTTGATTTCATTATTAATGTCAAGATGATATATACTTGAGAATGAGTTCGATCCACTTGTTGGTAATGTGCTATAATTAGAATCTTCTAACTTTTCGATAAAAGAAAGGTTGTATTTATTATTATCAAGACTAAGTATACTTGTAGGCGATTTATTGATAAACTCATTATTCTGTTCAACTGATGACGTTCTACTTGTGTTATATAATGGATTTTGGAGATAGTCACCATTTTTCAGCGATGTAAAAGTAGTTGGAAATGGTGTTAATGGCTTTGAATCATGGTTGTTTCTAATACTAACTCGTAAATACAAATCGTATTGACTAAGTGTAATTTCATCCCCATCTACTAGGCAATGCGTATTTTCTACAGCATCATCAAGATTTAATAATACATGGTTTTGAAAGGATAATGCAGTTTGATTATTTTGAGTTGAATTAATTGTCCATTTACAATGATTGAAATCTTGATCAATGTCTTCTGGCTGGTGAGTACCGTTATTCATAGGAAAATCAGTCAACCTAATGTCCTGCATACCATGGTCCAAAATAGAGAGCCTAGACTTGTTGATTGTATCATTCGATGATAAACACAGAACTTTACTAGTACCAAAAAAGATAAAAGAGGATAGAGATGATGCTTTTGTTTGGTTACACTTATTCTTCGACATGACGGAAGTTGTTTTTATATTATCTTGGAATTCCCAATATATGCCTTCATTAAGCTTATCATTCACCACTGTCACCATAGTTTCTTCATTATTTTGTCTTTTTTTACATAAATAATTCCCTGTTTCGGCATTTTTTAGTTTAAATATGCTTCTTTCTGAAAGTATTAAAGATGAAAAGAAATATTGTATAACAGAAATGATGAACTCTTTTTTACTATTGTAAGATTCCGGGAAAAATTCATACATAGGACGTAAGTTAGCTCTCCATACAATATAATATGATTTTTTCTGTAACACTTGATCTTGTGATCCATATTCCTGCTCTTCTGACTATAAGATAGGAAAAGAAAAAAAAAGGTATAAATATATAAATATATATCTATATTAATAAAATAGGAATTCAACTTACTTTTATTAATTTAGTATACAAGTTTGAGCTATTTGATCTTTCTTCTTTATTTCTATAGTCTTTAGTAGAAGTTAATTTTGCAAGTTCTAAATAAATATTATGTCTTACCTAAATACAATTTTTCTGGCCACAAAAAGCCGTATCTATTCCAAATCTGATTAAGTTTGTCCCACGATAACTGTGAGTGATGTGGCCAGTGTGCTTGAGCTTCATTTAATTCATCCTCAAAATCCGTAGTCAACCTTGCAATCTTGTCTATCTTTACGTGTGCTTTAATTTTACAATAGTTTACATGATGATAGTAACATGAATTATTTTTTATCGTCAACAAGCCCTTGCTGCTTGATTCTCGAACATGATCTATAAACATATACTTGCATATTGATAACGATTTCAGTGTAATTTCATCATAAGGATTTGATACTCTTGATTGTCCTATTAAATTTTTCGTCCATTCTGATCTTGCTGTAATTGCTGTAGGTAGTAATATTTCGTGTTGATTACTGTTTAAGATTATTTCGGGTATTGCTTGGTGTACGAAACAAGGTAAAGATGCTAATTTTCCATTAGGTGATATGCCAACATTCCATTGATCAAGTTCATTAAGGATGTTTCGTCTTTCATCTTTATTAGAAATCAGTTTTTTTTCCATTTGATCAGTAATTGTATATAAATAAATATATATGTATGATATAATAGAAGAAGATTAAGAATGAAATAAGAAATAAGAATATATATTTATATTTTTTTTAAAGAAAATAAAATAAAGAAATGTAATTCTTCATGTGTTATTTATAAATGTAGGTAGGACATAAAATGTGACTCTATAGCTACAACTTTATTACTGCTCTATAATTCATTACAGTTGTATATTATCTTCTTTTTATGAAATCTATTCTATTACTGTAACAATAAAAAAATAAATTATAGACAATGATAATTTACTTTTATAACATTGTAGTATTTTATTTTCACATTGTATATTATAAATACACTTGTACAACTTTAAAAAGGTGTAAGCATAAAACCAGGATTACCTACAAAGGAATATCGCAAGTAATCAAGCATATACTGCAGATACATTACATGCATATACCCCATGATTATATAAATTGCGCCATATGATTTTTTTTTTCTATAGGGACAATAATAGCAGTCATTAAACGTCCCTTTCCTTTTGAATCCCTTATTACATAATGAAAAAAAAACAAGATAATAATATATCATATCAGATTAAATAAATTTATTATAGTTTAATTTGATGTTAAGTAAGAGAAATATTACTATGTATAACAAGAGAATTGCTATCTTAATTATCATGATTATAAAAGACTAATTAAATCCATGTATTAGCAATAAATATAATAGGTATTGTAAATATATACATACAAGTTTTTAATAGTAATGTATACACACAAGTTTATATAAACAAACAAAAAAAAAAGGTCTCCTATCCAGTTGCCATTTATATTTTTCTTTACGATAGTAATGACTCTCTTTAATAATAAATTTGATAATGAACTACTCATTACTAAATTCCGGCCGAAAAGGATTCATTTATTTATCAAACTTAATTTATTTCGTAGATCGGAATGCGTTAATAACTTTATTCATTAGCATCAAACTCAAAAATTTTGTTTACAATAAAAGAGGACTGTGAATGTGAAAACAGTTACACCTATTTTTGCATGTTTTATTTTAAACTGTCAAATAGACTTTTTTTTTTTTAAAAAAATAAAATAAAATAAAATAAAATAAAATAAATAAATAAATAAAAATATCATTCTTTAACCTCGACACTATTCTTTGGAATTTAATAGTTACGGAGTAAAATCCAAAGAATGTATTTCGTTAAAGTAAAGTAAGCTTGACCAGGAAGGGAAGGAATTTTTTATTTATTTATATTATAATTAACTATAATTAACGCCACATATTACACATGATTTACAACAGCATAAATCTATATTTATTTTAATAGATTTTATTACTTTATGAAAGTAAATATCTTTGATATACTTTAAATAAAAAGTAACAGTAATAAAAAGATATTATATTTGTAAATTCATGGTAACTTAGGCAACATGAAATAAACTATTGTTGCTATTAGTCTAATATTAAGGGGGTTATCGTCGTTGTTATCATCGTTATCGTTGCTAATGTTGTTGTTGTTGTTGTTGTTAATTATTTACCTTTTTTTTTTCTCCTTAATGATTGATTACACATGAAAATAAAGTATTGCGTCTGAGGCTAAAATTCAAAATAAAATTTTTTTTTCTTTAAGTTTTACTTTTCTGGCCATTTCTAAAAGAAACAACAAATATTTTAATCAAGATAAAATAACAGCAGCATTTTTATTTTTTTATTTTTTATTATTATTTTTTTTTTTTATTTTCTATTTCTTATTTTTTTATTTTTTTTCGTTTTTTTTTTTTCGTTTTCTTTCACTTATTTTTCTTTATAACTTTTATATTAAATTATTATTTAATATGTTTTTTCTATTTAAAAAAGTATTTAATATAACAACGTCAGTCATATCGTATACAAAGGATACAACAGTGTCAGCAACTACTAGTACACTAAAAGTAACATTATCTGGAACGATTGTTGGTCTTGGCTTCACTATTTTTGTACTTAACAAAATTCTAAAAAGTGAGTTACCATTTGAATTCATTTGAATCGATGAAACGATCAATTTTTTATTTTTTATTATTTTTATTATTTTTTATTTTATTTTTTTTGAAATTAATTTCTTTTTTCTCCCCTTTTTCAAAATAATAATAATAATAATAGGATTAGACAAAGAGTCCGTAAAGTTATCCCCTCTTGCTGAATTTGATAGTGCACAAGCACGAAATAGCCTTAGGGCTGGGCTTCATGTTTTAGATCTTGTAACTGATCCTTCTTATATCAATGCTCTTAAAGAATCACGTTTAAGTTTAAGCATGCAGCAAGTAATATTTGATGAGATCAATTCCCTTCCTTCTGAAGATAGACATTCTTTAATTGATACTATGGCCTCTTCAGGTTTATTTGCTGAGCTTGTTGAAAATACTGTTCATGATGAAGTAACCGGTTCTAATAGTACTTCTCGTCATATTGACAGTGATACTAATGATATTAACATTGTTTCTAATAATACTACTAATGTTACGGCTGTTTCTAATAATACTACTAATGCTACTGCTATTCCTAATAATACTGCTAATAATGCTATTGTTCTTAATGATCCTGAAACGGCTATTATAACTGATCACAATGCTTTGCTTGATTCTAATGGTGAACTTGATACTAATACTGGTCTTACTACTGATAATAAGCATGCTGTTACTACTAATGATAATGATGCCAATGAAAATACTACTACTGCTAATGATGGTCTAGATAACACTGATAATGATCTTCCTAATACTCATACTATTGTTGACGATCATATTGATGCCATTAATGATAATTTTGCTGGAGCTGTACTTGAAGCTACTAATGATATTGCTAACACTAATGTTGTTGTTGACAATGCCGCTGATGATGCTACTAACGCTAGTGTTGTTCTTGATGACGCCACTAATGATGCCTCACTTAATGTTGCTAATGATATTCCTCTTGACGCTTCTAATGATACTGCTAATGATGTTGCTAATACTGGTGTTGCTCTTGATGACGCCACCAATGATACTCCTCTTGACGCTTCTAATGATGCTTCTAATGATGCTGCTAATGATACTGTTCTTGATGACACCACCAATGCTGCTTCTCTTGACGCTTCTAATGACGCCTCTATTGACGCTGCCGATGATGTTGCTAACACTGGTGTTGCTCTTGATGACACCACCAATGCTGCTTCTCTTGATGCTGCTAATAATGCCTCTCTTGACGCTTCTAACACTGGTATTATTCTTGATAATGCCACCAAAGAAACTCCTCTTAACACTGTTAACGCTAGTGTTGTTCTTGATGATAACACTAATAATGCTTCTCTTGTTGCTGCTAATGATGCTTCTTCTGATGTTGTTAATGATGCTTCTCTTGATGTTGCTAATGATGCTCCTCTTGATGACACAACTAATAGCGTTACCATTAATAATGCTGCTGATAATATTGATGAACCTGAGCATATGAAAGAGGATACTAATATTGTCAATAATGGCTTAGATGCTGATCTTGATACTGTTACTGTTTCTCAAAAAGCTGATGATGATCAAGTTGACGTTAATAGTGAACTTGATGATGCTGATAATGCTTTGTCTAGTACTAGTGATAATATTGATATCCCCAATTCAGCTGTAGATTATCCCATGAAACATGAATTTGACTCTTTAAGTGCTTGTAATAATAATAGAGTTCTTGATGAATCAACTGAAAATGATAATATTATTATGATCCCTTCAAAGTCTATGGACACTGTTACTAGTATTGAATCTACCGCTACTATTAATACCACTGGTTCTCAGGCCTACAATAAGGAAATTACTAGCTCTCGAGAAGAATACATTTCTCATTTGAAAACTATTATCCCTAATGTTAATGATATTGCTTCTTGCGAAGAAGATGAACAACCTATTATCATTCCATCTGAAGTTACATCTGCAATGTCAATGGATGAATCACAATTATTGGAATACCAGAATCAAAACCAATCTTTGTTAAATAATACTCCCTCTTCTGATGCTAATACTGATTCCTTGACTAATGATAATAACCATATTCCTTCTCCTGAACTTATGGTAGATACTACTTATGATGCTGCTACTTATATCTCTTCCCCATCTGAATCCTCTAGCTTATCATTACAATCAGACAAGGATATCGACACTATGCCTATTTCTAATGTTGCTTACTTCATTCAAGAGGCTAATAATACAAAAAATATTGCTGAAATTGAAAAGCCAGTAAATTTAAATCTGATTGACACTAAGCCAACTGCTATTGTTCATTCTAAAGCCGAAGAAAATCTCGGCTTGTCATCAAAAGAAACTTCTACTACTGAGCCAATTACTGCTAACTGTATATATTATCCTCATTGTACAAACAAAAGATGTAAATTTGTTCACCCAGGCAATGATAATGTGTAAGTATATATATATATATATAAGTATTACGATTCACTTTTACTGATTTTATTTTTAATAGTATGCCACCAAAGAAAAAATCAACGGCTGGTAACTCCCAGAATGGGAGAAATAATACCAAAAAAACCATGACCTGGGCAGAACGAATCGACAAGCAAGCAAGACCACATCCTCCTATTTGGAAATCTCGTTGTGTACATTGGCCAAAATGTACAAATAATAATTGCAAGTATTCTCACCCAAGCAAACCTTGCAGGTAAAGTACTTTTTTTTGTTATATTAATATTTAATACATCTTTTTCTCACTTTATAATAATATTATAGAATGGGTGAGAGCTGCAATTTCAAGGAGAGATGTATGTTCCTACATCCTTGTGATTTAATGGAACCTATAAAACGTAATAAGAAGTAGTCTGTCTTGTTCGTTATATGTCTGTTCTTTTACCCCTTCCTTCTTCCTCTCCTCCTCTCCCTATGAAATTGTATTTAATTTTAATCTTTAATTTCTTGAAAAAAATATTTATATATTTATTCCCTTAAAAAAAAAAAAAAGAAAAAAAAAAAAGAAATAAAATTTATTAAAAAAAAAAAAAAGCGTTGCTAAATGACTTCATATTCATTTAACGATATTCTATTATAGAAAGCAACTACTCATAAATATAATATGCTTCGATATAACTACAAAATTCATATAAAATAATATCCCAATACGTTTCACATAACATAATATGCATTAATTATTATTGTTAGTTTAGTAATGGTATATGTTATATACAAAATTTGTATATTTTACTTGGTAACGGAAGATCTTTTATTCAAAGCGCGGGTAATGGAAAAAGTAGCTTGATTCACCTCCTTTATATATTATATATAATTGCATTATATTGTATATAAAATATAAAAAAATGGTCAACTAGACCAAAAATAGCGCTCGTATCTTGAATTAAAGGAAGGTTATATAAACAAGTAGAATAGCATTTTCATAATGTCAAGTATAATAGTCTTCTTTAAATAATTATATTGAGTGCTATACAAAACGTCTTACACAAAATAAAGAAAACCAGAATAATAAAGTCAATAAATATATATATACATGTATACACATATATTTTTTTTTAAATGAAGATAACAAAAGAGCTTTTTTTTTCTTTTATTATCCAGATTTATCACTACTACTTGTATCATTTGTAGTAGAGGAATTTAGTATATTAGGAGTAGATTCATTATCTTCATTAGCATTAAAAGTAACTGGTTGTTGTTGCTTTTCAATTTCAGGAATAAACTGTGATAGTTTATACCACATTGACTCTCCAAACGTTTTCCATGCAATTGCTGCACATATGAATTCAATACTTGCAAACATACACATAAATATGACAGCAGCTGAAATTCTGTAAAAGTACATGTAATATCTAGTGTAGTTAAAAGGATATAGGTGAGCACTCTTTTTATATATAATATATTTTGCTTTACCGAAGTCCTTTGAAATTGGCTAAAATAAATAACTTTGCATCATAGATTTGTATCCTTGGATCAGAGATCGAAACTGATACTTTGTTCAAGGCTTGAGACTATATATATGTATATATTGCGTTACTTTTAGTTATTTATAATTATGCATATTTCAATTATTTACTTTTAACTCCATGAAATCATCTACTAATTTAATATTTAAAACTTGACTCTCTTCACTTAAGCCTATAAGAAGCGGAATTGCTTTTGCAAATACTCGCATAATTCTTTGTGTTCTTGATTGATAACGTAAAATACTGGGTCGACTGGACTCCAATACAACATTGCCATCTTTACTATATAATTGAATTTGAACCATAAAATTACCTAAAATATAAGTATATTTTTTAATATATTTTTTTCTTTTTTCTTTTTTTTTTTTTTTTTTTTTTTTTTTTTTTTTTATATGTATATATATATATCTATATATTTATAAAGTTTACCAATATCAAAATTGATATCTGAAGTAGGTACATTCAATTGTACAGAAATATCATATACTTGTTCGTGTCTCAAATGCTGTTAAAATAAAAATTGTTTGAGCTCTTTTTTTTTTGGTGTTTTTTATATTGCTTATTATTATTATTATTACCCTTTTATTAGAATCAATAAGATTTACTATAGCAGTTGGACCTTGTGCTTTCTGATAATTAAACCAAATAGGTTGTACATGCATAATGGGAGGTATATATTGTTGATAAAACATGACATAGGCTATTAAACTAGTCACGATAATCCAAGATATACTAACAAATAAGACGGTTGTCTTGACAAATGTTCTCTGTGCTGCTGGAGCAAAAAGTATTTTACAAATAGGTAACAATAATGTTTTTAATATTTTTGTAAAAAAGTTTACAACTGGTTGAGATGGTTGCTGTCTTCCTTGCTGATTAATCATGTCCGAAATCTCAGGTATATAATTGTTTTCATTCATGACATTTATTTTAGGTATTCTATCAAAGAGCTCCTCCTCCTCCTCTTCTTCTTCACCCGAAGGAACTACATGAAAGTTATCAGACTTTTTTTTTTTTTTTTTTTTTTTTTTTTTTTTTTTTTATGAAATTTTTTTTTTTTGTAAAGGTTAGATTATGTATAATTAAACATCTCCCCTTCACCTCATCCTTTGACATGTCTTTTTTAATGATTTTACACTTTCTGGAATATCTGAAAGAATGTCTTCAGATTCTGAATTGTTGTCTTTCAAAGGCATTTGATTATAACTTTTTTTTTTTATAAAAGACAAAAGAATTATTTGTATCAGAAGAAATAACGAGTTTCATATATAGCATATATTGGGATATTTATGTAATATACAGCTGTCAGGTGTTTATAGTCCAGCACCCAATTAAAAAAAAAAATACATTTTTTTTTAATGTCTAAATTCGCCTGAATATTCAATACCCATTCCGTATTTCATAATTTCAGCCTACAGTTATAAAAATCATTAGTTTATAAAATAAATAATAAAAATAGAATAATCTAAATTACCTTTAAAAAGTCCATGTTATTAATAGCATTTAATCCAATGGAGCGGACCCAGGTAATAGGTGACGCATCTGTAGAAAATAGACGATGTAGTTTGTCACAAGTGCTGATCATCATAATATTACGCAAATAGCGAACAGATGCATATTGTCTCAATAAATGAATACTACCGATATCTTGTCCTTCTCTAAGCCCCTTTTCCAAAATTTGTGAAAGGCATTCAACGTCTAATAAACCCTGATTCATACCTTGACCTGCTAACGGGTGTGTGGCATGGGCAGCATCTCCTACAAGTGCAACACGGTCACTTACATACTGTTCTGAATTTCTTAACCTGAATGGAAATGAAGCTCTTGATTTTTCCTGCACATCAATGACTTCAGGAGGTAGTGAATATTCACGGTCTAGAATAGCTTGGCCACTCGTTAAAGCCTTTTTTGCTACACTTTCTCTCCAATTATATTCTTCTTGAATATCGCAAGCAGACTCAAATGTAGTAGGGTTGATTTGTTTATAAAGATATTTTAAATCAACATTAGACATTCGATAGGCTGCATTAATAAGACTACAAAAGTCTTTAGATGATACATTTTTAAGTGCCTTTGCAATAGATGGTTTAGTAGACCATACTAATGATGCATAATTTTCACTAAGCTATATGTATATACAAATATATAAAATTAATAACATTAATTCAAGGAAAAAAAAAAGAAATAAATTACAGGAAGCATAGCAATTGGACCAGTGGGTAGAAATCGTTGCCATGCAGTATTATTAGGGCGTTCAGGGTCTAGCTTTAACGTAGCTACAACACCATGTGTGTCATAATCCCATCCAAGCGAATCAATATAAGCAAATTTACGAACTAAACTATTAATACCATCTGCACCAATCTGTTAAAGTAGTATTGTTTAATATAGATGTTAACACCTTTTTTTTTTCTTTTTTCTTCCCCTTTTTTCATTACCAATAAACGGGCTTTTAATTTCCTTCCATTATCCAAGTAGACTGTGGGCCAATCTTGTAAATCTAAAGAGCTTACTTCTTCTTCCTTTTCTTTTGAATGTTCCTTTTTCTTTTCATTTTCTTCCAAATAACGTTCAATATTAGAAACCTTAACTTGTTGAATCAGGTCAACTTGAGCTCCCTCTCGAACACATTCGTCGAGACGTTTTAAAGTTGCGCTTTGGATATTAATATTTTCTACAATATATGAAATTGTATTTTCTTCAAGATCTTTATCAATTCCATAATTTTTTAAAAGGGCCGAATCTAGATGAATACGAGCATCTGTTATACCATCCCATACTTGCATATCACGAATTCCATTGACTCTATTTAAGTTCATGTGGTTTGCTACTCCAATTCCTTAAAATAAAATAATGATATAAAAAAAAAAAAATATCGGTGTTAATAACAGAACATGGGGTTTGCGTATAAACTGCATTACTTTTAAAAAAGCCCATTGAACCAGGTGTTAAAGAAACAACACGATTTGAATAATTATTTTCTTTAGGCTCCCAGTTTTTAACTTTTGTTAAATCCATAGTTTCTACAAGTGCTATACGATATTGACGCATAGTTTGACTAGAGGCTTTACATATACATATACATATACGTATAAATAAATAAATATATATATATATATTTGTATATATAAAAAGGTTATTTATTTATTTATTCTTGTCTACTATGTATATACCTAGTGAACAAGCAAGACTAACACCTGCAACACCTCCACCAATAATAACTACATCATAAGCATTTTCTATATCCTTAGCAACTGTTGCCAAGTTTCGTTTTGCAACATGTTTAACAAATGATTGCCGAATGAATGTTCGTTTTTGAATGGCACGCAACATTGTCTAAATTGAATTTATATAAAATAAAAAAAAAAAAAATAGGTTTCGTATAAACAAGCATACCATAAAATAAGATTTAAACGGACTCTAAATTTATCCTGTACATATCGTTATCGAGTAGTGGTAGAAAATCAAATTATGCTCTTATGTAGCAGAATGAAAAAAAAAAGAAAAAAAAAACAGATTTTGTGATCTATTGTACATCAATGATGACAACCCTTTAAATATACTGTATCCCTCAACTAGCTAAATAACCTGAATATCTGTACCTTCAAATCTCTTTGTTTATCTTTTCTTTTATAAGAAATCGTATGTATCTCATTCCAAATCGTCTCTAGTTTATTCTCTTCATCTTTCGATTAGTCTCATTCTATGGCTGTCCATGACAAGACTATGAATAGGATCATTATTTTTTCGATAAAGACTTGGCTAGCTACCTTTTGGTCAGAGTTAGCCCTTGCCCTCTTACTATCTAAACTATACTTTTTTTTTATCTAATTTTTATTTGCATGTGCATAATCGACTAAATATGTGAAAGAGTCACTTTTCGTTCCTTCTGCATATATTGCGTTCTCCCATAACTCTGGTTAATACATTGGCTATTTATATATTGTACATTATTGAATAAGTTAAACCATCTAGTTTACCGTAAAATCCTCCCCCCTTCATGTAATTCTGAGTATTGCTTGCTTAATTGATTATTTCATAACTAATCTGATTTATACCTGTATCTTTATTACACATGTGTATATCGTTAAACAGATTCAAGAATAAAGCTTGTATGAAACACAAATTAATAACTATGCCATTTCACTTTCCGATTTTTTTTTTCTATTCTTCGAAAGATTGGTTACTGATTTTTATAAAAAAAAAAAAAAAAAAAAAAAAAAAAAAAAAAAAAAAACTTTTTTTTCATCTTTGTACTATCCAATAAGTAGAAGAGAAGAAGATAGACGTTATTCATTAAAATCTAATGAATGATCATTATGAAATACTCTCTTCGCAAATAATTCAAGAAGAGGAAGATTTCTTCTTTGATGATGACGATGAAAATGATAATGATGATTCTATTTCAATGACATATCCTGATGAGCAGCAAAATAATAAAGATCAAGTTAATGACAGTAAAGATGATTCCTTTAAGCGTCTTCTTGCTGGTCCTTCGGTGAATAAGGTTTTATTTCATTGAATAATAAAATAAGGAATAATAAAATAATAAAAAAAGGATTTTTCTTTTCTTTTCTTTCCTTCTTTCTTTATATATATAACGTTATGTAGGCTGGTTTAGAAGGTGTTGACAAAGATAAAGTGAATAGTATCATCTATGAAGCATCTAAAGTGAGTTGGGAAAAAGCTAATTTTTTTATATTATTTCCTTGTTATCTTATATGTCTATACATTTTCAGGGGTCAGCATTTTTTGAAAGAGAGAAAAAGAGAGACATGGCAGTAACAAAACGTATCAATACTATATTAGCCAAATACGAACTGATAAAAAATCACGACTTAACATTTGAAAGAAACATAGTTGATAACATGATTGAAGATCTTGAAACTAAAACTCGTGATCTAACACAATGCATTTGTCATATGGATATGGATGCCTTTTATGCCTCTGTAGAAGAATTGGAAAATCCAGAGTTGAAAAAGATACCAATGGCAGTGGGTGGCATGTCGATGCTTTGCACAAGTAACTACTTGGCACGTCAATATGGAGTTAGAAGTGCCATGCCAGGGTTTATTGCCCTAAAGTTATGCCCTCAATTGAAAATAATTCCTCTTCACTTTCCAAAATATCGTGCTGCATCAAATAAGATAAGAGCTGTTTTTGAGAAATATGATCCTCATTACTTGCCAATGAGTTTAGATGAGGTAAATATTATATAAATATAAATATATATACACATATATACATATAAATATATATATTATTTGAACATACTTAGTATTGATTTTTTTTTATCATTGTTAATTATTATATATGCATATGTATATGAATATAATATTTATTTATATATAGGCTTACTTGAATTTAACAGAAGTAATAGAGAAAATAATATATTTATCAAAATTTACTAATCGGTCTATGTATACTATATAGTATCTGAAAACAACTGAATTGACACCAAGTGAGTTAGTGGAGCAAATAAGACATGAAATATTTGAAGCAACACAATTAACAGCTAGTGCAGGTAATATATAAATATTTATATCTATCAAATAAGTATATGTTTATAAACTCTTTTCAATTTTTTTTTTATCAAGGAATTGCTTGCAATCGAATGCTAGCTAAAGTGTGTAGTGATATTAATAAGCCCAATGGACAATATTATTTACCAATGGATAGAGCTTCTATTATGTCCTTTGTAAAAGATCTTCACGTAAGAAAAATCCCCGGAGTAGGACGAGTAACAGAACGTGTTCTTGAAGCTCTAAATGTGAAAACTTGCGGAGATATTTATCCTCATCGTGCAATACTTTATAAACTTCTTAGCCCTTCCAGTTTTCAATTTATGCTAAAAAGCTATTTGGGCATTGGTTCCACTTCCGTCAATAATGAAGTAGAAAGAAAAAGTGTTAGTGTTGAACGTACCTTTTCGTCTATGTCTGATCCTATTGAGTTATTCAATAAAGTTAAAGAATTATCACAGCTTCTTGAAAAAGATTTAGAAAAATTAGGATATATGGTAGAGTATGATAAATTACAGGGCCATATTGAATTTATTACGTTGATTTATAATACTGTGTTTTTTTTTTTTTTTTTTTTTTTTTTTTTTTTTTTTTTTTTTTTTTTTTAAAAAAAAAAAAGGGAAGGAATGTAGGTATAAAATTAAAGTCGGTTACTTATGAAGTTCGAATTCGTTCAAAAACATTTCCTTCCTATATATGGAAAGCAAAAGATATTGAAAGGATAGCAAAAGAATTGTTGATCAAGGAACTTCCAGTGAATATCCGATTAATGGGAATTCGTATATCCACGATAAAACCGAGAGGGAACGAAGATGAGAGTGTTATGAAGGTTTGCTATTAGAGGATATAGATAATATGTATATAGTATGTAACTTATCTCACTCTTTTCTTTTAAAGTACTTTACTAAGCTTACTTCTCAGTCAGATGATAATGATCAAATAAAGCAACAACAGAGTATAGAAAAATCAACTAACACAACCAAGTTAATACACAATAAACAGTACGAGCAAATTGGCAGTAATAAAAATAATACCCCACATAGGATGATAGAAGAAAGAAGCAAAATGACATTGCCTGCACTATTAATGCTACCTACTTCTTCATTCCAAATATGCCCCATTTGTAATTGTCAAATTGCTACGGAAGATAATTCAGAATTAAATCAACATATAGATATATGTTTGAGTAAAGTGGAAGTTAAAGCCATTTTGAAAGATCAAAGAAAACGATTAGAATCATCAAGTAAGCCTAATCCTCAACAAACTCCTAAAAAACGTATAAAAAGGTAATCTACTCTACTTTTTTTACTTTATTTTTTGGAGAAAAAAAAAAAAAAGAAAAGAAAAGGGCGTCATTCCTTTAACATCTCTATATTATTTCTTTAGAAAAAATAATAATAACAAAGAGAAATCATTATTAGATTATTATCTTCCCAAGTAAAAGAAGTAATCTAAATTAAAGTTTTCTATCCTATCCTATTGTTTTTTTTTTCTTAAAAATAAAGGAATCATTATAATTATGTTGAAAGAATACTAGTTTTTCTTTCTTTTTCTTTTTTGAACCCATTTGAATCCAAAAAAGCGTATTTTCTTTTGAAATCAATGTTGGTATCTATAATGTATTCAATGAAAATTGCTTACACCGCTTCTTTATATCTTCAGGATTCCAGACTGCTGTCCTGGTTTGAGTTCCAATGAATGGAACTTCCAGCTTTTTGGTTATATGACGGTAAAAAGTGGATCCATTAACTGTTAAACCATTAAAAGTAGCACAAAGAAGTTCTGTAACATCTTTTACTATACGAGTAGGGCATTCTTAGACGTAATCTTTAATGATCTGTAAGTATTCTTCTATAATCTTTACGTTATTACCTTTTTTTTTATTTCAGATGCTAGTTTATAACCTAGTAACACTGTTTCTCCACTTTATTTTCATTGTCTATCAAATCTGTAAGCCATATCATATCCAATGCCGGTTTCTTTAGAAGCATTTAGGAAGTTTTGTAGGTTTTGGTTTTGTATCAAAGAAATGAATCGAGCAAATTGGGATAATTTATACTTAATTGGTGTCCAAATCATTTTAATAGTGAGATTTCGTCTAAATCAAGTTCTTTCATAGCTCTTGTTGTAACTAGAAGCTCATCTTCTTACTCGCTAGATGATATAGAAACATTAGAAATGATTCTCTAGATGTTGCAATATTCTGATTGCCATTCTCCTCCTGCATCATGTTCTGGTTGATATTTAGGCTCTTCAGCATCAATACTACCACTAGCAAATTCACCAAAAGGGGGGCTATGATAGGAAGTAGTTGTGTTCATCGTAATTGAACTAAAACATCCGGGGGTTTTTTTTTAAACTATCTTTGTTAAAGGCATGGTATTATGTTTTCATAGAAAGAGAAGAAAGATATCAAAGCCAATGTGTCAAGGTTTTCAGGTAAGGTTAGTCCCTTCACGATTAAAACTTTGCATACTTTAGAGAATAGGATAATTAGAGCTTTTATATCAAATATAATCCTTACATACTTACATTAAGGATGATTAATAAGCTTCTAAAACAAAACTTGCCTCACCCGGGTAATTTTGATATAATTAATACCATGTGCTTAATTTTGAGTTTTTTAAATATTAAAAAAAAAAAGAAAATGTGAAAGAAATTATTGTATTTTCATATCTAATAAATAAACAATTCAAACTGTTTAGTCAATTTAAATATGTTAATGCTGCTTATACAATGTTTTCCCGAATGTCTAATGTAAGAAAAAAAAAAATCCCCCTCTAGAAGTCACATCATGTCGGGGTAGTTACTACTGCAAATTTTATTTCTAATTTATATCATAGACTTTCTTTTTTTTTTTTTTTAAAAAAAAAGAAAAAGAAAAACAAAATAGAGGAGGATCTCAAATTTGCAATACATATATCTATTAACCTATTTTTTTTTAAAAAATAGAAATATAGAAAAAAAATGACTACGACTTCCCCTGTTCCTATTTTTATATTAATGGGTACCGCTGGATGCGGTAAAACAAGTGTTGCTTGTGAAATGCAAAAAATTTTAAACTGTCAATATCTTGAAGGTGACTCCTTTCATCCTCAAAGTAACGTAGATAAAATGGCAGCAGGTAAAATAACTTGTACAAAATTAACTTGCCATTTTTTTTTGAATCTAAATTCTATATTAGGACATCCTTTAAATGATGATGACCGTTGGCCCTGGTTACGTTCTATTCGTGACCATCTTATCGTGAAAGCTAAAGAAGTCTATGATAGTGACATAAATTTACCTAGTCGTGTGGTAATCGTCACCTGCTCTTCTCTCAAAAAAGTGTATCGAGATATCCTTCGTGAGGTTCCCTCAGAATTGGGCACTGTTATTTTTGTCTATCTTAAGGGCTCACCAGAGTTGTTATTACAACGTATTCAAGCTCGTACAGGTCACTTCATGCCTGCTTCTATGCTTAAATCACAGTTGGATACCTTAGAGGAACCTGATGAAAAGACTGAGAATGTGATTGTTGCTAGTATTGTTCCTTTGCCCCATGAGGAGGCTAAGAATATTATTGCCGTTGCTGTCGAAAGAGGTGCTTTACCTGTTTCAGTTCTTGTTGGACAGTAGATAATCTCATTTATATTGTCTGTGTGTATTCTGGTTGCCTCTTTTTTTTTTTTTTTTTTTTTTTTTTTTTTTTTTTTTTGCATATAAACTATTTATCATATTTATTAAAGAAAAACAGAAACATCAATATATTTTCTATTAGATTGCCTTTAGCCATTCTACAACTGCTGTACATATTCCATATATATTCGATGATACACGGTATTTAATTATTAAAAGATACTTGCAAATAATTAAAAGGAACGAAAGGGCTTCATATTAGAGATTTATTTATTTTTTGTAAACGCGTTAAACGATGCCAGAGGGATTATATGAACGATACTAATATACATATATTTATATATGTATGTGTATATAATTACAAATGTTATAGCCTATATATGAATAGACAGAAAAGAAAAGAAGAAAAAAAAAAGAGATAAAGAGAGAGAGAGGAATACATGAATCCTATTCTTGTTGTTGACTCTTAATTGCTGTTGTAAGGTCTATATGACTACCGGCATTACTTATCAAACTTCCTCGTTTCCAAGCTTTTTCAAGTCTTCCCATCTCCTTCTGAGTTTCTGGACTTGGTGGATTTGCTAAATCCACAAAATGCCAGTCTGTCCCTGCAAAGTTACTTGTTTTACCATGCACATCTTTCTCCAACTTCATTAATTCAGCCACAAATCCAATATTAGGTGAAATGTTTGGACGTGCTTTTACAATATGTCGGTAAGCTCGTTTCAACGTCCAATGTTCTGATAATACTAAATAAGCTAATATTGCTGCTGCTGATCTAGATTTCCCTGCTTTACAATGAACATAAATTGGTTCATGATGTTTTTTAGAGTCCTCTATATGTGTATACATATTTGTATATATTAAAAGGTTAAATTATTTTTTCTCTTTTTTGCTTCAAAAAAAAAAAAAAAGAAAAGATAGTAATTACCTATTACATGAACTGCTTTCTTTAAAGTACCTTGAACATTTTGCATTTCTACTGTATCTTGAGCAGCTATTTTAGTGTATATAAAATTTTCTTTTAATCCAGGTATATCGTCCTCGCATTCTTCTGCCATATTCAAAATGCGTCGTATAGATCTATCTCGAAGATCATTCAATTGATCATCTGTTGCTATTTCAGGCCCTAAATAGAGAAAATGGGGAATAATTTCTGAAACTACAAAGTCATACTCATTTTCTGTTTTAGGTGTAATAGTCAAATTATGATGATGATTACTGTCATTTAATCCATTTACTGCTATTAATAAAGCTGGAGTATTATCATTATTATCGTTAGCAGAGGAGAGTTGTTGTTCGAGTGGGGTATAAAACTTCTCCTCTTCTTCCTCTTCCTCTTCCTCTCCTTCTTCCTTTTTTTCTTCCTCTTTTTCTTTCTCAAGTGAATAACCAGAAGCAGCATGTGTTTGTAAGTTTTTATCGGCTTCATTAAGGCTAAAAGGAATCTTGTGGTGGTGGTGGTGGTGGTTGTATTCCACTTTCTGTGGCTGATATCTTCGCTGTTGTTGTTGTTGTTGTTGTTGTTGAGCCACACTTACTAAAGGTCTATTTTTAGAGCGCATACTTTTAGTATCCAAATTAAATAAGCTTGCTCGTCTTTGTACATTTTCTTGATTATAAGTGTGATTTGATGATGATAACGTGATTGCACTTCTAGAAATCATCGGTGTTGGCATTTTTAGTTTATTTGGTATTTGTTCTCTATTATGATGGAATTGAGCGATAGATGATGAAGACATGTCATTCATAGGATGACTGTAAGTAGGTATTGGTAAAGGTGGTGTATCTGATCTAATAAACTCTGACCCAATCAAATATTCATGTTTAGTATCCCAAGCTAAAAAACCGTTAAACCCGCCTTGAAGCCACCGCACTTTCATTGCATTCTTCTGAAGGACACCTATTAGTGTCCATGTCGCTGCCATCTTATCATTCATGTGATCGTCATAGATCACTATCTCTCCTGGCTGCAACTCCTTGTCATCATTATCGAGTTTATCTTGTTTCATCCAAGCCCTGAAACGTTCCATGCCTTCTGATGTTGTAATAAAACTTTCTAAATTGAAATTCGAAACCACACCTCGACGATACCGTTTAATGAGTAGTGTAGGGACACTAATATGTATTGAGTGACGAATACGTGATCTTTCATAAAGGTCAATTGATCGCATATCTATCATAAGAGGCTCAACTTGTGTATGCGAATCAATAAGCTCAGATAATTCTAATGGAGAGATGCTTTTAGTTTCCTTTACAGCTTTAGCTAATGAAGCTGAATTAGTGGCCATCATATGTGGGCTATTAATTACGTTTGCAGTTGTTAATGAGAGCGCTGCAGGTGATGTTCTTTTCGCTATTCTACCCCGATGATTTGTATTGCTAATTGCTAATTTGTCACTGATAGGTGAAGCCGTGGTGGCTGCTGGTAAGGATGCCGTTGAAGATGGTGAAGGTTCACCCTTTCTAAATGTTACTAATAATGGTTCTACGTCATTACTATTTTGTGTACACTTTTGTTGTTGATACTCATTGAATGCAGAGACAATATTTGAATAATTAATACCACCAGAATCTCTTCTTCTTTCAATGTCTGGTGATGAACGATAATAAAAACTAGAATTAATATTGCCAGAAGAACGTTTTCGTAAGGGTGTTGCAGGTGGTGGTGGTGGTGGTGGTGTAGTGGATCGTCTATTATTATTTAAACGTGATGTGTTCTTGTTGTCTGCTAAAGTTGTTTGTGAACTAAAGGCAACGGAAAGCTGATCCAAAAGACTATTATTAAATTCTGATTTTCTTGAATTGTTTGGTGATGAATTCATTTAGATTACTTTAAGGCGGTAAAACAAGAAAAAAAAAAATACAGAAACAGAAACAAAAACAAAATAAAATAATAAAAAAAAAAAAAAAAGCACAATTAAATTCTTATCTAATCACCAAGTCTTTTTTTTTTATTTTTTTTATTTTTTATTTTTTTTTATAAATGTATAAAATATATGCAAGTAAATTACATTTAATCTTAAAATAGCGCCACGCTTATAAGAAAAAATTTATTGCATTTTCGGAAAAAATTATGCCGCATATTTCGGGGAAAAAAAATATATATCCATTTATACATATTTATTACAGTTCAATATTTTGATCCCTTTTTTGATTATTATTTACACATGAGAATACGAGAAATAAGACATGTAGTTGCTAATGCAAAGTATTTTTTTTCTTGTTGTATAAATATCTATCAAATTTGTAATAAACTAAGACAGACTGTCCAAGATGTTATAGAAAATAGCTTGATCGTTCTCCCAGATCAACAAGAATGAGAGTGATAAATGTTCATGTCTGTAGAAGCTTTCGAAGGTTGATAAGGATACATAATTATTCATAGTAATGATATCTTCCTTTAGGAATACCTGATTGAAGAGCTAAAGACGAAGCAATAGACCTACTAATTGAAGTCCATTATTCTGTAGTAGCAACAACAAATGATGCAGTTAACATTGAATTGTGTGTATGCTTAAAGGAGAGACTGGACACAAAAAGTTGAGAAACAGATACGAATCCTCCACAAGGAGAGCATTTAGCATGAAAGGCAAGATATTTAATATACATTATTTAATAAACTTGTGTTGGCCATATCTGCATGAACAATTAGAGGAATTCTCTTGTAGAAAAAAAAACATTATTAGCATGTTCATTCAAAGACAATAAAAAATAAGATAAAATAAAGAGAGCAGATAATCGCCACATGACAAGCTTCCTACTATTGTTGATTGATCGATGAGTAGATGTGAATAGAGGCTGAGGGAGGATATCGTGAGGGGTCATTCTACTGCTGCCATCCAATAGGGTATTGCCATCGTTACTTGTCATAATTGTACGTAGAATAGGGTCTATTTGATGAAGAATGCTTCAAGATATAGTCTGTTCATTTGGGGCGTACTTTGGTAGCTGAGCTATTATCCAATCGATAAAGAGGTCCATACCATTTAGTCCTCATTGCTATTGTATGGCTTGAAAATAGAAGGTTAGATAACCTGATTACTCTTTTGAAAGAGACTATCCTATTTAGCCATATTTCTGCGTTGTATCGAATTAGATATCATTGACTTTAACGTACACATATTTTTTAAAAAAAAATATATTATAATAAATATCTATTGATAGTAGATGCTCGACTAACAATAATACTTGGATTGCTTTATATCATGAAGTGTAACTATCTGGTTGAAGGATAGATTGACAACTAGAATAAATTCTTTCACTAAAAAAAATGCTTAAAAAAATGCTTAAAAAATGCTTAAAAAATGCTTAAAAAAGAAAAGCCTACTACTAACTACATTTTCAAAAAGGAAAAATTCTTCAAGTACAAATGTATAAAATTTAATTAGTAATTCGTTGTATGTCTATACTAATGTACAATTAAATAATAATAATAAAAAAAATGATAATTATATGCTATACAAATACAAATGAATAGATGTTGAAAAAAAAATATTGTTATATGAGTAAAACTAATGCTTGAGCTTGGAAAAGAGGCTAGAAAGACCAGTTTTCTTGGCTGATTTAATACTATTTACTGAACTTGATTCTGAAATCGTATTCAAGTTTTTATGTACAGGTTTAAATAAGTTATGATATGTTGACTCTTCTAGGAGGCTACTATTATTTGAAGTAGAATTCATTTTCTTTATATGATGTTTCTCGTCTTCCTCGGTATTGTAGTAGCCAGAATCCATACGCCATACTTTGATAGCTCCGTGTAAGTCAGCAGAAATGATAATCTGACTATCAGGATAATCAAATCGATCTCTTTCTTCTTGATTTGCCTTTTCAAATTTATTTAATAAATATTTGTGCAATTCATTCATTTGCTGTTGATGTCTACTTTCAGATCGATCATCGTTATAGGAGGACGAAGTCTTACTCTTTCTGCTAAACGAAGTTTCATCGTCATCATATTTTAAACTACTATCATTATCTTCTTCTTGATTATTCATACATCGATGGGTATATACAGGTGTGTTATCGAAAATGATATCTCCACCAGCCTTGGCTAAAAGTTGTCTTGTTCTTGTAGGAGCAAAGATAGCTGAAGTTACAGTATGTTGATGAGCCATAAAATGCTCATTTCTGCTTCTCAATTTATCAATCATACGTCGCTCTCCTCTTTTTAACCAGCCTGTGATGCCACTAAATTCTTCTTCAGAAAATTTATTGCTCGTCTGCAATGCATTTTGTATAATTTGGTCACCTAAATGTCCTAAAGCAACTGCTGCTTTGATGCTACTGTCGTGCAAATATTGAAACGGAGAATAGTTCACTTGATCTGTACGCCATAGATAGACACAGCCATTTTCAGATCCACAAATAATGTAACGACCGTCGTCACTAAATGAGGCACGAATTTGCATAGATGAATTATCTATACCTTTATATTTATAAACAAAACTTTTATCCTTCATATTGATAATCCATACTCTTGAATCATTTGTTGTAACAAGGATTCTTTCTTCCCCTAAGGGCATTCCAGGCATAGGTTCAATACCTGTCACTTTCTTACCATGCTTATTACGAGCATGTTTGACCAAAACTTGTGTATTATATTTAAGTCCTTGTGTTTCATAAAAGAACACATCGCCCGAATTAGAACCTACACAAACTGTTCTACCATCTAACGTGAATGCAACTGCTGTTACAACATGTTCTGTAGGTACTTCATTCCAGAATGCTACCCGTTTTTCAGGAATACTCCAGATACGTATTTTACCATCAAATGATCCTGACAAAAAGAACCGATCATCCTAATAATACGAACATATAAAGTAAGTATATCTTTTTTTTTTTTTTTTTTTACTTCCTCTCTATCTATCATCATACCTTTGGATGAAATTGAACACTTGTAACGAGGTCTGAGTGCTTAAAAACACATAAACATACGTTTTGAGATATATGCCATAGTCTAATAAAATGTATTCTTAATAACTTTTTACAAAAAAAAAAACTCTTAGATAACCTACCTCACTGTTTTATCCATTGAACCTGAAATTAAGAAATTATTCTATAAATGATAATCAATATATAAAATGGTTTATAGCTACACATTTTATATAAATATCACTTACTCTCGACCAGCTTATATCCAAAATATCCGCAGTATGGCCAGTATAATTTCTTACAGGGGAATCGTGAAAGACTTTAATAGATGGTTCATGAGGCATCATATCCTGTACATCAATATTATTACTTCTTTTAAAATCTCTTAATACCTTCCAAACATGGATCACACAATTTTGTCCTGCTGTTGCCATATACTTTCCATCTTTACTAAACTGACATATCCAAACAGCATTTATCGGCCTTTTTTTATTCTCTACGACTTCATCCTTTATATCTATTGACGGTAAAATCACCTCACTGGTATCTGTAACTAATGTTTGAGCGAGTACAACTCGATTGAACTTTTTATTAGTTGTAATTTTTGTTTTGATCTATTTTTATTTTATTTTATTTTTTTTGAAGAAAAAGGAAAAAAAAAAAGTCAAACATTTGATCATCCCCCACACACATATTCTTAAACAAAACAAAAAAAGTTTATTTTTCGTTTTTTTTTTTTTACCTTCACATAGGATTTTCCATGTGGAGGTGTTTCAGTATTTGGTGGATGAAAATAATTATGAACTCCAACTAAAATTGAGCTTCTATTTGATTCATGACTTTTTCTATGTATTGAAGAGAAAGGAGAAGTAGCACTCAGATTTGTTTCTGACCAACTATGTACTCTAGAATGCCGTTTAAAACTATAAAGAACACAAAATATGAATGATATCTTTTCTTTTTTTTTTGTGTGTGTGTGTATCATTAACTGTTTATCTATATATACCTTGAAGATAAAGAATGATGGTCCATACTTCCATAACTATACTCTTCAAAACTTATGCTCTTCGTTCGTCGATGGGATGCATTAGACTTTACATTGGACGATGTTGCCAACGAATCTTGATTGTGGTCAGAACATGTAGATTCTTTATTTTGAAAAAATGAATTACGTTTATTATCTTGTCGTCTATACAAGCCAGTTTCATTATAGCGAGAGTCGTCTTTTTTGTTTTTTCGTTTTAAAAAATAAAAAATAAAAACAAAAAAAAAATAAAAAAGGAAAAGTTAGTGTTTGTAATTTATATTATAATGATCACTTTATAAATTACTTTTGACAGGTAATGGTGAATTTAATGCATCATAGAACTCACCGCCCGATTCAAGCTCGGACATGTCAAATAAAAATAGCAGAATAGAATAAGATAATCCGTTATAATTAATGCTAATAAAAAACGGTTCTTTTTTAAACAATATAAGAAAGAAAGAAGGTTGAAGAAAATAGATAAATAAATGAAAATATGGAAAAACTGTTTCGTATTACGGTTAAATATTTTTTTTATTATTTTTTTTTTTTTTTTTTTTTTTTTTTTTTTTTTTTTTTTAATACATGTATATATAATGAAATTTTAGATCTTTATGAGCACATTGTATCTAAATAATACTAGACTGCCCAGATCGACTCAATAAAATAATAGAAACTAAAAAAAAAATGCCTTGTAAAAGACAGAAGACACACGACACAAGATAAAAAAAAAATAAATAAATAAATAAATAATAAAAAAAAAAAAGAGAGAGAGAGAGAGAGGGGAGAAAGAAAAAAAAAAGGCAAAGGAAAGCTATACTAATGTTATTAAAAAAAAAAGAAGGATGATACATTCGCTTCCATTGTTAAACAAGCATCGCAGCAACTTGGAACTAGAACTTTTAATGAGAGAGAGGGGAGGGGAAAGCTTATCATGCAATATATAATTCTAATTCGTGGAGAATCATGCCTATTTCTGGCCAGAGGATAGTCCATGAGGAATCGTAATGGACGAGACAACTGGTTCAATAGATCAGTAACTAAGACAGGAGGATAGAAGTGACGAAGGCATGTGTAGATAACAAATTTGAATGCAATTTAATAAACAATTCTGTAGGATGATATACACATGATCGAGGTTCATCATCTGGTAGCCATTCAAGACGTTAACGGAGAACACGGCTTCGTTCAACAGATGACACAGATAGCTAAAGGATAAGATCTACACCTAGATTGGTGGTGGTGGTGGGGGTGGGGGTGCACGGAACGACAGACACTCAATAGTTTAGTACTAAGAAAAGTACGATGAAGTAGTAAGATAGTCTTCCAGAAACTGGTGTACGGAGAGCTTCATCTGATAGACTATTAGATCGAAGCAAAGCCTTGGCTTGAAGGATATAAATACGTTCACGTATGGTTGGATGTTTTAACAGATGTAGCATTATGTTTGTCGATATAACGAGAGGAAGCACTAGAGATTTGATAGATGCAAACCTTCTTGAGCAGTTTTAAGTTTATTAGCATAAATTTTTAGTAATATTTAATTAATGGCTATAGTCATATTCTAATTGTGGACGAATGATTTGAGCGTAGAGATGAGAGGCTAAAATTCGACTGAAGCCCTTAGGATTGACGCCAATTACAGATAGCTGGTTGAAGGTCTTGACGTCTTTGAAGAAAAAAACAAGCTGGAGACTATCTATGAATCTACCGATTTTAAATGAAACATCTAAATAAGAGAAACTTGATGCAGATGATATGATAGATAATAGGATGATTATCCAATATTACACATTTTTGTGGGTTCTATCGAAAGCTAACATCGTAGTTGTAGCGTTCATATTGTTGTAGGAGGTCAGACATTTGAGATTGGAGCGGAGGTGACTATATCATCGGCATACAATAAAAGTCGATACACATAGTAAGCATTTCCTTAAGTTTTAAGTAATTGTTGCACAACAAGTAAAATAAAAAAAAATTAGAAAGACCAATACAAAGTAGATGCAGTGTGCTTACATATAATAAAATTGATTAACATGAACAAAGCTCAATTACTCTTAATATCAGCTGCTTTTTTTTCTCGTTTTATTATATATCTACTATTCTATTTTAATGATTATACTATCAAAACAGACTTCATTAAACATTATCATTTTGATTTGAAAAATAGGTTAAATTGTTATTTCAGCACCGAACAAAATAAACCAAAAAAAAAAAAAAAAAAAAAAAAAAGGAACAAAAAGCAACCTTTTTTTTTATTTCTAGAACATTATTTATAATGGATACATCATCATTAGTTTATTTTGATCAACAAGTGGCAGGTCATGATCGATTACTTTTGATGCCAACAAATGATTTAATGGTCATCAAACCTTGTAAACAACGCGAACTTGATTTTTATCAGGATGCAACCCAATATCCTGACTTTCAGGATTTCATTCCTGAATGTTATGGTACATTGCGTGCTGCTACTGAAAAGGATTTAACATTGTTAGATAATCCTGAAATAGAAAAGAATGAAACAATTAAAATCGACATAAATCAAAACGAAGATCATATCCTTTTTTTTTTTTTCTATCTATTGAACTGAAATTCTACAAAGAGTTATGCTAATATTTATATTTCCCTAACTTTTCTTATTCTTTACAAAACCTTTGCATAGAGAATCTTTTACACGGATTTACCAGACCTTGTATTTTAGATTTAAAGATGGGGTCTTTATTATATGACAATGATGCAACAGAAGAAAAACGCAAACGGATGATATATCAGGCCGAAAATACAACGTCAGGCTCGTTAGGATTACGGATAAGCGGTATGAAGGTAATGATCGTAAGCACGATATTTAGACACTTAAATTAACCATGTTATACATGTGTGTAGGTTTACGATTCGATTGAAAGAAAATATGCAACTTACCAAAAAATCTATGGCCGGTCTCGTACAGCAGAAAATACGACAGAAGCCATACTAGCATATTTATTCCCTACTTCTACATATGGAAAAGATACTGAAGAGTACAGAACTTATATCGATGAAACTGACAGCGAAATGAGGATCAAAAGAGAGAAGATACCAGCTAAATATTCAAAATGGATTATTGAATGTTTCATAGATGTAATAAAGGAAATCAGAGATTTTATTATCGAACATCCTAATTTGAGATTAATTGGATCGTCTATTTTATTTGTTTATGAAGGAGATCGTGCAGCAGCAGACAAAACTTGGAAATATATGTTAGAGGAAGATAATAATGATGGTAAAAAAAGAGAAACAGGGGAAGAAGAAGAAGGAGAAGAAGAAGAGTTACCACCTAAAATGTGTGATTTAAGATTAATTGATTTTGCACACTCTGATTGGCATGCAGACGATAGAGAGAAACAAGATCCAAATTTAATTAAAGGATATGATAATATTATTGAAATCTTGGAAGAATGCTTAAATAGACAATATAAAGAAAAGCTATAATCCATAACAAAGAAGAAGTAAATTATATACTGTATTACTAAAATAAAAATAAAGTAAAAAAGTCGATGTAAGATAAGTTTTATTTTGTCTTTAAAATCCAAGTTATCTCTTCCTTCTTAAAACCTTATATCAGCGAATTATGAAAGCATCTAACAAAGAGCGTTTAGAGAGTAAGTATAATAAAGTCATTTCATGCAAGCCTATAATTTGATAACATATATCTTTTGTTTTTTTCTACATATATAATGCATAACAGAATTAACTAGCACAAAGAAGTATAAATGTATCCATCATAAACTAACATGATTTCTTTTTTTTTACTATACTATACTATACTATACTGTACTGTACTATACCGTACTGTTCTGTACTATACCGTTCTGTTCTGTACTATACTATACTATACTATAACAGTACAATCTTTGCTAATACAACTGTCTTCCTTTTTATATTAGAAGAATAAGTGTATTTTTAAATTGTTTGTACCTTATTCTATTTATATGTTCAATAATGTGGCGTGCATATCATTTTGTGTAACTGGAGGCTTATCCTTGTTACAACACTCGTCTTAATAATATGTGTATACAAACAATGAATTTTTTTTTTTATTTTCTTCCCTCTTCTCTTTCATTTACTTTTCTTTTCTTTAAGCTATACAACAAATGGAGCAAACACAAATATTAGAGCATCCCAATTATTTTACAGGAAATATAGATACAATCCCAATGGAAGGACAAATGTCTACTTTTGCAGCAGCAGCAGCGGCAGCAGCAGCAGCAGCAGCAGCAACAACAACAACAATAAATAATAATAATAATAATCAACAAGCTTATCATCAAACTACAGAACAACATCAACCTTATTTAATTTCACCTCCTATATATTCTTCTAATAACAATCAACAGTTTCAACAGCAACAACGACAGCAACAACAGGCAGCAGCTTATCCATCTATTAATTTTTACTATGAGATACCTCAAATACAACCTACAATAACAACTAGTACTGGTTTACTGAGTACGGCTACTAATAACACTACCTTAGCTATCAATCCTTCCATCTCTACTCCTATGTCTATATCTGCTATAAATACAACAACTAAATCTTCTATAGAAAATAATAAAAGATTATCGGCATCTATGATAGATGAAGATTATGTTCAAAATCTTACTAATGAGTTACAACATACAAAACAATTACTTAAACAGTACCAATTACGTACAGAACAATTAATGGAACTAGTAAAGAAGCAAACAGACAAAATTGCCGAATTACGTGAACAGATTGTTGTTACTAATAATATGAATGATAATAAATCAGTGACGGGAACTAGTACTCCACTGTCTTGATTTTTTTTTTCTTTTTCTTTTTTGTTTTTGTTTTTGATTTATTAAAATAGCGGATAAATAAATAGTAATAATGATAATAGTACTCGAGTTTATAATGGTTACCAATATGCTTATATAATATAGTATGAATATCAAGGGAAGAAAAATTAGGTCAAATGTGTACACCATCATAGTGTATTATTATAAATTTAAGCATAGAAAATATATAATGTACCATTGCGACTACATACACCCCTTCGAGTGAAATAAAATAAATAAATAAATAAATAAAAAAAAAAAAAAAAAAAAAAAAAAGGAAGATCACAATATAACTTTTTAATATCTGCATGTGCTTAAAATAGAAAATATTACAAGACGTTAGATATAGTTATTTACTGTAAATAGAAATGCAAACGCTACTATTAATAAATTATTTTTAGGAATTCCTTGATTTAATCTATTATTGAAGTCAATGGTATAAATCAAATAGAAATAATAATGGAAAGTTAATATAATCTTTTTTTTTTATATACATGTAGCATGAAGAATCATTAAATAATATCTACTAGTATTGATATAGTTCATGAGGAACTAATAATTACACAAATTATATATATGTTTTGGATGTATACTAATTTCTATAAAAAGCTCGAGTACAAAGGTATATGTATAAGATTCCAATTTTTTTTTTATAAAAAAAAAAAAAAAGATATGCCATAAAGCAAGCTAAATAAATCTAAAAATTATAAAGACTTGCTATTAGTTAGTAATGGCTGACCAGATGAGTTATAGACTGGTAGCTGATATCATTATTATAAGTATAAATAGTAAAGGTCAAGTGAATGGCAGTGATATTTTAAGCTTTTGTACACATAATGTATAATCATAAGAATATACATGATGACTATTTTTAATATCAGAATTAAGGAGTTGTATAAACATTAGTTATATGTATTGATTAAATTCAATATTGTTCTATAAGAATACATGAATCGGATCTAGGGAACACAAGGCGTGTATCGTTTGTATTCGTCAATCAACCAAGAAGAAGGAAGAGTATATCAAAGAAAATGAGAACGATATAGTCTGTGGTATTTAAATCTAAATTACAGAAGCTCAGGATGTGATGGAATTTTTACCTATCAAGTTAAATAGAAAATCATTCTCCAATTGTTGAATTTCTCAATTACCTTTACCGACCAACAAATGAGTATTATGCCCGTTCTTTAGATAACATCAAAGAAGCTTCAATGAAAGAAGTGTTTGCTACTATTTGAAAAAGACACAAATAATTCGACAAGAAGACTGTACTATCTTTCATTTAGCTGGTTCAATAACCAGGAACTTGATTTTTTTTTTTTACTTATGTGTGGAATAGCAGGAACGCAAGATCTTGAAAAGTGAAAATCAGGAAATAAGATTGCCTCTCTTGAGCATACAGGATGATAGATACTATGGTATTACTAAAATGGTATATAGATAAGTAATTTATGCTTAGATATCGTACCACTGCATCAAGTACAAATTAATAGTTTGAGAAAAAAAAAAGATGGCTTCATCATCATTAGATATCGTCGTAAATCGGACTCGACAAACGAAGACAACTTCATAAACTTATTGCAATGTTTGGTCAATAAACATTACCAACATTCTCTTGTTGACAAGATGTTTGTATCGCCATGTAGTAATTCACATTCTTCTTTCTCAGAAAGAGATTTGCTAAATCAAAATGAAGTATTTACTCAATTAGAAAACATCCATGAAAGCACTGAAGATAAACCAACAAAACCTTTAATGTATTTTCGGTTCAAACCAGCCTAGATCCAGCAAACAGTCCCTCAGGTAACAAACAATAACAACACCTAATAATTTAGGAACAATAAAAGCATAAAAATATGTTATTGACTTTTTTCCTTTTTTTTTATGAAACTAACTTCAAAAGATTAGAAAGAGATCAACTGTTAAATGATAAAGAAGTAACCAAGTTACTTGATTACTGAAACCTCATGCAAACAAAGGTCGAAATAATAGTGTCGTTTTCTTTGATCATACTAAGCCAACAAAAAGAGCGCAAAGGATTTGAAATACTGATAAAAGCTTTTCATTTATTTTAGCACTTCTTTTCTGTAAAATGTGTTCTTTCTTGAATGTTATCTCTCTTATATTTTAAAGGAGGAAAAAGGTCAGAATTGATTCGTACATTAGCAAGTTAAAAAGGATTTATTAGATCTTCGTCGAAGCAAATATTGATATTTTCAAAATTTTCTATTCTTTTTAAAACTTTTTCTACGTTCAACTGACCGTGTTTTAAACAACAGCAAAAATAAATAATACATGTTGCTATCTCCATTATAAATAAAAGCTTAACCAATACTTTCTTTTTTCTATTAAAAGCATGTACCAGTCCTTTTTTTTTTCTCTCCACAAATTTTAGTCAGTTTAATTTATTTTTCTTATGCCCTGTAGACTTATAAAATTTGTATTGATGACAAAAAGAAAAAAAATATAAAAACATATTTTTTTTTTCTTTTTTGAACGATCCAAAAATTTGTCTTTTAAACGCAAAACACTGTATTGAGTTATTGTTTCTCTATTTGAATATTCTTCAGCTAATCAGCAACGTCAATAATCATTTATACGTTAAAATAAACCACAGTTGCTTAGTTCATATTTTAACATGATATGTTTATTTGGAAAATGGTACCTCACAGAATAGATTCAAATAAATTAAATTTTGTTCAAATATGTATATCCATCTTTTTTTATTATTTATATAGGACGCGTAATCACAACATTTTTATTAGATAACGTATTATAATATAAAGCCTTTTTTTTTCATTTTCATTTTTATTAATATTTTATATAAAAAAAAGGATGCTTTTCTTAGTTCTCAAATCTCTTTAAAAGAGACTTGATACTAACAGGATTAACCACGAGAAGGTGAAAGCATATCTAATCCCAAAAATAAGTTTTCTATAAACCAATACCCATGTTGGGTCTTTTTTTTTCTTTTTCCTTCTTCAAGAAAGATAGACCAATTTCGACTAGTAGACACTTGGCAAAGTACCAACCTGACCCAAGCCTTGCTAGAAGAAAAAGATAGGATTCTTCACCCCATAACCCAATAAAAAAATACAGTTGGATGTAAGTTTCATTGGAAGCCGGGCTAAACATTCTGACCTGTAGCGTGGCGAAGTGGAAGGAATCCAGATATATGAAGTGCACGACTTGACTATTGTTTACCTGAGAATGTCCCTTCTTTGACCCCTAGCATCTACTTTTGACTTAACAGTAAATACAAGTTGGGATTCTTCAACTAAATAAATAGATGAAAAAACCACGGTCAGAAACGTAAGCTGTGCATCCTTATCTATTTTTATTTTATAAACAGCAACTAGATAAAAATAAAAAGAAGGAAAAACCTCCAAAAAGAAAAACAGAAAAACTAAACCTTGAGATAAGCCCTTTCAATGGTGCAGACAAAGAGTACGCTAATCTCCCTAAAAAAGGAACAGGTTTACAATTTCCAACCCCAAGTATCCTTTTTATTTCCCTCCTCCTTTGGAAATAAATCAAACTTGAGCAGTCAAAATTCGATAAGGTCCCATCAATTATCTAAGGTTGCAATAACCCAAGGTGAAGGCGGATATGCATGTAGTAACCAAAAGAGAGTCTAGGCCCTCTCCTTTAGCCATGTTATAAACGGACAGTTCTACAAACTCAAGTAAGCCAAGCTATGTGACTTGAGCACACTTCATAACCCTGACTTTCTCTAACTTTAGGAAAAAAAAAGAAAAAAAAAGGCAACATTTGTGAAGAAAAGAAAAGAAAAGAAAAGGAAAAAATAAAAAAGATAAGAAAAAGTACTTTTTTCTCCTTTTTTTTTTTAAGGAGAACGTATCAAACTTTACTTTATCTTTTTTTACACACGCATGTATAAATGTTGTTTACTCTTCAAATTAACAATGTAAACAAACGTATAAATTCCCTTTTTCCCCTTTCCTTTCCTTCACTTCCCTTTTCTTTGAATATTCTTTGAGGCTTCTGAATGTAAGGCATGAAATAGACGTGCATATTACAATTAAAAAGAAAAGAGATTTATCTTTGTTGTATCTTTTTTGTTGTTGTTGTTGCCTTCTTGTTGTAAAGTAAACAAATACTTGGCAAATAAGTGTAACACAATGTACTAAAAAAAAAATTCTTCTATCTTTTCCATTTCTATTTTGAAAGTCTGATCGATCTATTGTGTACAACAAGTTTCATATAAATGAATGAATCTATTTCTCCTTGCACACTACCAGGCAATTGTCTTTCCAACTTGGCTTTGACTAAATGAAAAAAATACATTTACTGTAATCATTATTCACGAGGTAAAGACTTATACAAGTTTTTTTTTTTTTTTTTTTTTTTTTTTTTTTTTGATAGCTGTCCAGCTCTTGAGCCCATGCGTTTAGTTCGTACACAAATTAAAAGGAACAATGTAGAACACAATGCATTATATTCTTTTTTTTTAAAAAAAAAGAGACCTTAAAGCATATAATTATAAATATTAGGTAATATAATAGAGTAGGGGAGATTATACAATAAAAAGATAATGTAAATGATATAACAGAGAGGAGGAAAAAAAAAAAGTAAAAAATAAAAGAAAAAGAGGAATAATATGTGTTATAGATATATATATTGTTTAACGACTAGGAGGTCTTCCCATTCTCTTACGAGCCTTTTCCTGAGGGTCGTTTAAGGCATACCAAATAATCGTAAACATACCAATCAAAGCACAAATACAACAGCCAGCCAAAGCACCTTTACCCTTTGCAGTGAATTTATCAGGAATCAAAGTAACTCCACTTGGAGCACCTGACAAATCAAGAGCCATCTTACCAGCAGCATTACCAACACCAGGGGTTCCACCAGCTTCGCAGATATCAATAAATGCTTGAGGTAAACTCATTCGCTTTTGAGCAACATCAGGAGCTTCAACAAAGACGACAGCCAAACCAGACTCAAGGTGCCAATCAATATGACAATGGAAAAACCAAACACCAGGATTATCTGCTCTGAAACGAAGGATTTTGTAACCACCTGCCTCAACTTTAATTGTATCGCGACGGAGAGGATTATCATTAAGCCATTGAACATTAGAACGATTACCATCAAAGACGCCATCACCACTAGCTACAACTTGAAAGACATGGCCATGAAGATGGAAAGGATGAGCGTTACTATCTAAATTGTTAAGTATAAGTTCAACCATATCTAAATGTTTCAAGATAAAGGCTCTTGTTTGAGGACCATAGACTTCTTCATTCATTGAATAATTGCCACTAGTGAACAAGGTATTGGTGGTAGGAACTAAAGGAGGAAGATAAGGAAGATCATTGAACATACCACGGTTCATACCATCTGTAGTTACATCAAAGTTGAAAGTGAGATTCACTTGATGATCGGGCTCAACAGCATTTTCTTTTTCAAGAGGAATAAGAGAGATATCTTCAAAGGTGCTATCCATACCAATATCATGATTAGGGGCAAAGTTTTGATGGCTTTGGTCATAATAAATTGGAGCAGTAGCATCTAAAAAAAAAAGGAGAGATGAATATTAATATCCTTTGTTAAAAGTATCAAGTAAAAAACTTTACTAGGATTCAAATCATCAGGAACAGTGTCAAACATGGTAGTATCCATATCACCGTGCATATAATAATTAAATTCTGTAGAGTTTTTAGCGGTAACAAGAACAGAGAAACGCTGAGCAGCAGTTAGATAAATACTATCAACAGTTTCACGTTCGGTGTAGACCTATATATGTATATATAAAGAGAGAGAGAGAAATAATACTGTTAATAAAATTTCAGAAGAACTCTTCATTATAAACTTTACGCCATCAACTTCAATAATATCCATACTATGTCCATCAATGGTATAATAAAATGTGGCAAAACCAGACATGTTGATGATACGAAGGCGATAGGTTTTACCAGGAATAAAGTTGAAGGTCACGTTAGCATTGTCATTGATAAGGGCAGAATCTATGAAAAAAAAAAAAAGCAAATAAGACCTTGAAAAAAAATTTTTTTTTATATATTTGTTCAGTATTACTTGGAACAGGCTCAGCGCCAGTTGGATTATAAACTGACATGAAAGTTTTCAAGTTATCATAACTTGTAGCATGATACCAATCTTTTAAGAAAAGTAGAAAGTTAGAGGAGGATAATCATTTAGATGGTATGTATTACCTGAAAGGGTGACAATGATTTCTTCATCATATTTATAGGGTTCTTCAGGGTTATGAAGGATAAGAGGGAAACGCAGACCATCCATATATTGACCCTATAGTGTTATAATGAATATTTAATATCTACATATATAAATATATACATATTACAAAAAAAAGAGCTTTACCATATAATGACTGTGGAACCAGTATGTACCATTTTGGGTGATATTAAACTCATACTTCAAGTCATAATTTGGAGGAATTGCACTATAAAAAGAAATAAAAAAAAATATTAAAAGAATACATACATAGTGCCGTAGAAAATTAACTTTTACCATTGAGTGACCATAACAGGGCCATCCATCCAGTTGGTTCCATTTTGAAACATACCATGAGCATGTAAAGAAGTGGGTTCATTTAAAGAGTTATGGACATTCATAACCAAAGTATCACCATAAGTAACATTAACAGGAGGAATACTGCATATTATTATTATTATTTAAAAAAAAAGTTTAACTTTAGAGTTATTGTTTTTTTTTCTAAAGCCTTATTATACTTACGGCCATTGACCGTTAATACCAACAACCTGACGGGGATACAGGTTATCAGGATTTACATTTACATATGTAATATTCATATCATAAACAACACGAGCGGCATATGCATAGCCTAATGAAGCAATGCTCGCTAATAATACAATAAATGCATGCATTTTTACTAGCCTTTTTTTTTGGAAAAAAAAAAAAGATAAAAAAGAAGGAAGTAAATAAATAGACCTATCTTTTTCTGATTTTCAACAGCGAAATTTGATATTTTTTTTATCTGATTTTATTCCTTACAATAACAAATAAATAAAAAAAAAATTACCCCAAATTGTTAATCAATAATGTTTTAGATCTGTATTTATCGAAATTATGTTTCTTAAAAAAATTTACAAAAAAAAAAAAACTGTAAAAATCAGATAAAAAAAATTCTTTATTAATCATCAGACTCGTGGAAGCAATCTCTATACTGCTTGAATACTTTTTCTTCTTATTCATTGGTATTGGAATATTCTATTAATGCTATAATAAAATGTAAAAAATAAAAATTTTATTTACAAGAAGCAGTAACCAGCATTCTTAGTCTTTCTATTGGATCTAAATATAAAAAACAAACTATTTGTTATGTTAAAATGAAACAAAAAAAAAAAAAAAAAAAAAAAAAAAAAAAAAAAAAAAAGACGCCTTATCAGTTTCCAAGTCAACCTATTTCATGGTCCTAATTTACACATATTCTTAATCTTTTCTCAAATACTATTTAAAGTTCCTACTTTCATACTCATCATCATTCTATATTTACTTATCTTTTTTTTATTTATTTATTTCCTACTTTATCTCCTTTTTTTCGCGATTAGTTGAAATAAAGAAGTAAAAAAAAAAAGGAATATTTATAATGTCACAAGATTTATTCAATGTTCCTATCTTTTTTATTGTATTCCGTGAGACATTCGAAGCTGCAATCATTGTCTCTGTCTTATTATCTTTTGTAAAGAAAGTGTTTGATCCTAACACTTTGTTGTATAAACGTTTGCGCAATCAAATTTGGATAGGAGCAGCGCTAGGTTTATTTTTGTGTTTATGCATTGGTGCAGCCTTTATTGCTGTTTGGTATACTGTTCTTACTGACCTTTGGGGTAATTCTGAAGATATTTGGGAAGGCGTCTTTTCTCTTATTGCTACTATTATGATTTCTATTATGGGTTTGGCTATGCTTCGTACTGAAAGGATGCAGGATAAATGGAAGCACAAATTAGCAAAGATTTTAGAAGAAAAGGGCCACAAAATTGGTTTTAAAGCTTGGATGCAAAAGTATTCCTTTTTTTTCCTTCCTTTTATTACCGTTTTGAGAGAAGGTCTTGAAGCTGTTGTATTTATTGGAGGTGTACGTTATTACTTACAAAAAAAAAAGTTTGTATTATTATATTATATTTATCTAATTTTTTATTTTATTTTTTCTCTAGGTCTCTCTTAATGTTGTTGCCAAATCTATTCCTATTGCTGCTATTATGGGCTTTCTTTGCGGCTGTGCTGTAGGCTATGCTATTTATCGTGGTGGTAGTCTTCTTCATTTAAGATGGTTCTTTATCTTTTCTACCATTATTTTGTATTTAGTCTCTGCTGGTTTAATGTCTAAAGCCGTTGGATACTTTGAACAAAATGCCTGGAATCAAGTTATTGGTGGTGAAACAGCCGAAGAAGGTGGTTCTGTTATTAATTATAAAGTTACAACCGCTGTTTGGCACGTTTCTTGGGGTGATCCTGAACAAAATACTGATGGCAATGGTGGCTGGTAAGAAGAATAGATGATACATATATATATAATGTAATATAATTCTTATTTATACCTTGTTTAGGCAAATTTTTAATGCTATTCTTGGTTGGAATAATACAGCTACCTATGGTACTATTATTAGTTACTGTCTCTATTGGATACTTATCTCACATGCCCTTATCTATATGTATTGGAAAGAAAGACGTAATGCGATAAATAAACTCCAAAATGGCGAATGGGAAGAAGATGCTGATGTTGCGCTTGAAAATGCAAAGAACTATATTGACAAACAAGGTCAAATTGTAGGAGAAACTGTGGTTACTAGAGATAATCCTATGACACCCACGTCAAGTCAAAAGTTTGAAAACACAATTGAACTTGATGAAATGATTGATAATCATTTACCACATTTAAAGTAAACTTTTGCCGCCTTATATCTCATTAAATCTCCTCTTTCATTATTATTCTTGTTTGTTTTATCCTATACACTACCTCTATCTTTGTTACAGTATTTACTAATATATCTTTTTTTTTTGTTAATCCCCTGATCTTACAAAATAATCACTTTATATCTGTCTTTTAATAAATCAACCTTAATAATACAATTGTTTCATTTCTTTGAATTTCAGTTATCAGTAATATTATAAAATTGTATTAGTTAATCTGATTATCTAATTTTCTCTCATAAATAAAAAGAAGAATAAATATGTATGCTTTGTTTCAATAATGCACGTAATAAAAAAACAACAACAACAACAACAACAAAAGACGCGGGCATATATCGTATTATGTATAAGATTGGCTGATATTATCAATCTTATTGTTTCTTGATTTCATCTTTTCTATTCTCCCCCCAAAAAAAAATCTGATAAAGATGTACCCGTGTAAAAAAAAAAAAATCTAATGATGCTTGCTGTACTATTCCAGGTAAAAATTTTCATTCTGAGTAGTTTTATTGTTGTATTTAATATATTATTTTTGCTTGATACAGGTTCATCATTATAAATTTCTTTTGAATAGATCTGCTGAAATTTAGTAACTACATTGTTTAAACTTTTGTTGTGTAACAATGGAAGTGTTATCTCCATGTCCTGATTATAGTCGCGTCTATCAACTTTATATGATGGTCATACAATAAAGATCATTCATCACTTTTAAACTCAACATTCTAGAAACAATCTAAGATGGATTCCTTGTATTTTGCGTTTAAAAGTATATCTTTTGAGTCCAGAATCGGTAGAAATACAAATAAATTAGATAAAAAAAAAGGAAATTTCACAATGAACGCTTGACTATTCTAGAACGCCATCAAAAATTGCTCATAATTTCATCGCTTTTTAAGATTTTATGTTGAGCTAAAAAATAAATAATATGACTATGGTCAATGATAATTTGTCAAATGTTTTTGTTTGGACTAACGAGAGGAGGTCAGATAAAAAAAAGGGGGTTTCAACATTTTTTTTTTTTTTTTTTTTTTTTTTTTTTTTTTTTTTTTTTTTTTTTTACTATACTCGCTTCACAAAACATTTAATGTCATTTAAGTTAGTGCTTAGACCAGCCCAATCAATTGCTACAAGTCGAATTTTTTTTTTGAAAATCTTTTTAAGCAGAATAAAAATTAGAAAACCAATACCTGTTGTTTTACCTATTATAAATTACAACACCTTGACTATGTTAGTTGATATTTATAGTCTATTTATGTTTTGAATGTCTCTGTAGTATATTTTTTCATTCGAATTGTAACAAAGATTCACAAATATAAGATGATATTTGACTTGTGAATTTAGTTACATTATGGTTAAACATGATCTTTATATCAAGAAAAGAAAATAATAGAAAATGAATAACCTAACATAATTAACCAGATATTTTGAAAGTTATTTGCGATCATGGCTACATTTCTCTTTTTTTTACCACCTTACTCGTTCTTTTTGCATCCCATTGAAGGGTGCCGGGCAAAAAAAAAAAAATGAAATGCGTAAAACACTCCTTCTAAAGAATGAGTTTGTTGCTGAAGCAGCCAAGGATTAAAGAGGCTAGATTCATTATTCTAAAAAGCTTTTTTCTCCTTAAATGTCTCAACATGGAAAGAACAATACATATAATAAATTTAGCTTTTATAATGTTTCAATGACTTTTTATTTTTATTATTATTACTATATTTTATATTTTATACGTTACATTGAGGGCGGAAATATTTATATGAATGGTGTAAAAGCTATAAATTTTTATTAATCTCAAAAAAACAGGTCTAATAATTTAAATACAATAAAAACTAAAATCTGATATAATAAAAAGCGTATATTTAACCTTATCTAAATAAAAATTGATCCTTTTTATTTAAATGAATACATTACCTTTAATCTGATAATAGATAACTGAAAAGATCAAGATATGGATCTGATAACAGTATAATTTTGGTGTATGTTTTACCGATTAAAATCAAGTAAGTTTGTTTCTATAGAACAATATAATGTATTGTTTCAATATTTTTTTTTAAACATATATGTATATATAAATATACATGTTTATATATTCAACAACAGCGATAATCAATTCATCGTGTATAATAATAGGGCTGAGTTTATGACCATGAATCAGAAGAAACTGATAAGATCAATTATTAAAAATATATATGATGATTACTAGTAGTATATATTTATACCTCTTTACATAATGTATGTCACCCTTTTTTTTTTTGTTGATTAATCCAGTATGTATATTGTAAGTTTTATTACATAGCCCCCCCCATGTTCGGATTTCTTTCTGAAATAGAAATTGATATAAGATTATATACATGTCTATAGAATATCACAGTCTCTTTTTTTTTGTTAATATATTGTATCTTTTTAGATAGTAATTTCCTTTAAAAAATACCTCCATATAAGCTCTGAGAATAAGTATGCATGCAGCAGAATGCATTGTATTAATATATTCGATACTGTTTTCTTTTTTACAGTCCATTAGTATACTTGAAATATACTAACTTAGTACAGAACTTTTAATAGATTATTATTTCATTGGATTAGATGCTTTGTTGCACAATAATTATGTAGATATGATGACATAATATCGTGTAACAATAATATATTATTCTCCCTTAATTTTTTGTTTTTTTATCTTTGTTGCAGTGATTCACAGCAAATTTATGTAGTTTTTTTTTTTTTTTTTTTTTTTTTTTTTTTTTTTTTTTCATTTTTATTATTTCTAACATCAAATTAAATATCCGCAATATTTCTAAATTTTGACAAATAATACAACACATTAAGATTTTTTTTTTGTTTTTGTCTATCAAATAATAGAAAGTGTAGTTTTCTATCTTCTTTAATTACTGCTTTTTTTTTTTAAAAAAAAAAAAAAAAAAAAACTAAACAAAACGAATCCATTTCGTAAGGAGAAGTAAGCTGTCCGACACATTATGGCTCACAAAAACAATGTCGAAATTGAAAATGAAATAAATCAACATGAAGAAACACATCGATTAATGACAGATCATTATCCGCATTATTATGGTTCAGTGATAAGCCCTATTACGTCTTCCTCCCCTCAAGGGCTACCTTATGAAGATATTTATTCAGAAGAAAGTAGTGAAGAATTTATATCTTCAGTAAATTTAGTGAATAGAAAAAAGAAGCGACTTCAAAAACATCATAGATCATCTAAACCAAAACTAGTGAAAAAGCTATCTTATATTGTAGGTAGCGCACGTCAGTCTGAAGAGGAAAGTGAATTGGGAGATATCATAGATATGCCTTCAAATGACCTTATTATACCCGAATTAGATCCAAAGTAAAGAAGGAAAAAAAAATGATAATGCTTTTTTTTTCTTTTTCAAGTAAAACTTACATATATGAATATATAGTGCCGATGAAGTGAAAAATTACATAATTCCTTCTAAGAGTAATTGGTTATCTTCAAAGAAGCATAGAGTAAACCTGAGTAACATTAGAGAGAATTATAGAAATGCACGTATTCGTGAAAGGTAGATAATAAAATATGCATTTTTTGGAAGAAAGAAAAAGAGAGCGAGGGGGCTTACATTGGATATAATAGAAATGGCAGACTACCATTAACTGGTATCAATAAACTTAAGGACATATATGAACATAAGACTTATGTTTCTAAAGCAAGAAAGATTCTATTTACAAATCGAAATATTATTTTATTTGTAAGCTAATATATATCCATGATCCAAGTCACATGGTTAATGATCAATCAATAGGTTTACATGGATTTGTTTGTTGACATATTATTATGTTTAGCGTATCTTGTTGAAATGAAACAAGAAGCAGACATAGATGCATATCCTTTTTGGATGTTTAAATGGAGATCATATGACATTTGGTAACAAAAAAAAAAGAAAAAGAAACCTTTATAGTATGTGTTTTATATGAATATTGAAATATCTCTGTAGGCTTCTTTGTTCACTACTGAGTTTATGGAATTTAGGTTCCTTTATTATGCGTATATTTTTAACGGGTCGGCCGTTTTCTGTCTTATTCAGTTTTAGATCCTTAATAGAAATCTTTACTACGTGTCCTTTTATCATTTCCATATTTATTAATAATGGACAGTTTCTCTATGGTAAAAAAAAAATATCTATTTTCTTACTTTAATATTTTATTAATATGCATCATAAAGTACCTTACTTTCTACGGAGCTGGGTTTTATTGTTGAGATTGAAGAGTGTCTTGAAAATCAAAACTAATTTATTGATAACAGGTATAAATACATACATGCCATACATACATCTACTTATACCTAAAAATAACGTATCTATGTAGATAAACAAATGGATCCATTAAAATCCAAATTAGTACATTTAATTGGTACTTTGGTAGTGTTGTTATACAATGGTATGTCTGCATTTCAATATTGTGAAGTAACCTTTGGTGCCATAAATTACTCCATTTTGGATTCATTATATGTTGTTATGGTTACTTTATCTACTGTGGGTTATGGAGGTAACTTGATTGAATTCTAAAATTCGTGTCCAATTAGACTAAAATGTATGTAAAATAAAAGATATAACACCACGTACTGAGGGAAGTAGAGTAGTTATGATGCTACTTATTGTTATCTCATTGGCTGTATTACCTACTTTGCTTGCAGATGTCTTGAATACTGTTAGGAAAAGAAATGGTAAAAAAAAAAGACAAACAAATGTGTAATATTTTTAACTCTTTTTTTCTTTTCTTTTGTCTCAACTTTTAGATTGGGGAGGTTACGTGTCTGAATCATACAAACCATTTATTTTATTAGTTGGATCATTTCGGTCTGAACAGGTTACAGAGATATTAGACGGGTTTTTAAATACTGTATGTAAGCAAAAGAGAAAGAGAGAAAAAAGGCTAGATTAATAGACTATGTATTTAATCTGGATTATTAGGAAAATCATGAACCAAATTTAAACGTCGTTTTTTTGGATATTAATCGACCCAATGAAGAACTGAAATTTTTGGAAAGAAATTCAATTTGGGGACATCGCATACAATTTATTCATGGTTCAGTTTTGGTAAAAGATAGAAAGAGAATATTAGATATAATGAATATAATATTTATACGCTAGTTTATATTATTAGGATGAACGAACTTTAAAGAGAGTGGTAGAATATATATACATGCATATACATATACATCTATTGATATTGATATTTTTATTTTTTTATTTTACAGCAGGCTAGATCAGCGACTGCTATTTTTACATTATCTGGTAATTATTATTTATTGAATGAAATAGGCAAATACCTGATAATAGTCATTTAGATCAGCATGCAATGGATCCTCATAAAGAAGATGAAAGAAATACAGTTCGTTTATGGGCTCTTCATTGCTATACAGTCAGCTATAACGTAAATATTTATACATATAACCTATCACCATCAACAGCTATCTATCAAAAGATGGCTAAAGAAATTATATGCGTACGTGAATTTAAACAATATCTGTTGGCCATGAATTGTCGATGTCGTGGTGCTTCAACACTCTTGACGAACTTATTACATCAAAGAAGGCCAATGGATTACTATCATGAGTCATGGCAAGCACAATATGGTAATAATGATGCAACTCAGTATTATCAAGCTAGATTTATATTAATATATATATATATATATATATATTTATACAGACGATGGTTCCTGTAATGAAATTTATATGGATAAACCACCTGCAGCACTTGTTAATTTATCATTTAAAGATGCAGCTTGGGTAATATATTAGTTTATTGTTATTATTATTGTCGTTATTATTTTAAATAATATAATATTAAATAGGTGTATATGATTTATTTTATTTTTTTTTAGGTTGTCTATTCTGAATGTCAAGTAGTACTATTTGGTATAAAGACACGATTAATTAACTGTGAACACAGAGAAATTCTTCTAAATCCGGAAAACAATTATGTTATCAAAGAAGATGATTTATGTGTATATATGTGTGAAAGCCCAAAAGAAGTTGAAGATATTAATAGTTTAGTAAATGTGTTATATATTCATATATATATACATATTTCTAATAATTACGTTAGAGTTATACTTATGTTAGAGAAAAGATTGAGGAAATGAAACTTAGACGACAACAGAACCTGAATTTAAAATTATCAACAAAGACAGTAGGAAATGATACATTAAAAGCCTCTAGGCCATCGTCTCTCCGGAATGAAATATTCAGTCATATAAAGTATAATACAAAGCAAGATAAAGTAAAGCAGGATCAATATTCATCTCAACATATGTCTGCTAATCATAATTTGGAACAAATTATTACTCAACCTGAAATATCTCAAAACGATAACGTCTTGTATCCTCCTCCATCTACACCTTCTTCCCCTACCTTCAAACATAATTCAAATATTAGCGGTCTTCATCCTTCTACATCTAGTGAATCAACTCGATCTGGAACTTCATCTTCCTATGGTCATCACAGTATGTTTCCACCTCAACAATTTGAATTATCACAATTGCCTACACCTCGTTTAGCTTTATTGACAGGAAGTAGGAAATTAATTAGTCGAATAGGGCAACTATCATCAGTAGAAACTACTTCCGAGGATGATATAGGGGATATACCAACATGTTATCTATTAAAGAAGCCCGCAACATTACGTGAATTAACAATAGAATCAGCAGAAGGCATGTGTGGGCATATTCTGGTTTGTATGCATCATAAAGTATCCAATATTTTTAAATTTATATATAACCTTCGGTAAGATTATACTTGTTTTCTATTATTGAATATATATGTAACATAATATTTATTTATATGATGTGTAGATCACCACAATTAAGACCCAATGAATTGCAAGATATTATATTTTTATGTACCTCATTACCAAGTTATAAGACATTTGAATTAGTTTGCCGTTTTCCAAAAGTCTATTTTATGCTTGTAAAGTATATCAAATCTATCTATTATTATTTGTTCTAATAATAAAATCAATTCATAATTTTGTTTACAGGGAAATTGTCAATATCCTGAAGACTTGGTAAAAGCAGGAGTCAAAAGAGCAAAACAAGTAGTAGTTATGAGGTACTATTAGTAAAGATGATTATACTTATTAAGTTACTTATTTATTTTTTTTCTATCAAGTGAAAGAGAATGTCTAGACCAATATCAACGAAGTACAGATAGCCCTGCTATGTAAATATCATATTTTGAATTGGTTTACATTATTAAAATATCTAATCATATATCAATATTAGTATGACAAGTCATTTATTAGATTTGCTTTTACAAGATAAACCACAAGATGCCTCTCGAATTGTGAATCTTGGTAAAATATATACATGCATATATTTATATTATATACAATTATTAATTTTTTTTTTTTTTTTTTTTTTTTTTTTTTTTTTTTTTTTTTTTTTTTTTTTTTTGCTCTTCAAGTTGAGAAATCTAATATTAGATTTATGCATTTACTACAAGGTAAAGATGTAGCAGAAGAAGTAGATGTATTTTATACTCCAGCATATGCAGCTGGTAATGTTGTGGTGGATAGCTTGCTAAGTAATGTTTTACTAAGTCAAACATATTACAAGCCTGATATTGTCTCTGTCATAAAAGCACTTTGTGGTATGCCTGGACCATTGTATGACAAAGACACAGCTCATACTTTGACATGTGGCGGAAGAATCAAATCGCCAGTTTCACCCTATTCTCGACATTTGACTCTTGTTACTATGCCGCCCTGTTTCATTGGCAAAAGTTTTGCATTTTTATTCGAAAATCTCGTGATTGATCATGAAGTACTACCTTTAGGATTACTACGTGCTCCAGATGAAAATATGGGAAATGAGTTATCTTTTGTCTATACAAATCCAGTTCCCTCTTTAATCATGAAAAAATCCGACAAAATTTATTTATTAGCTTCCCCTGGTTGGACTTATTTTCCCAAATAATATGGGGAAGGAGGTTTTTTTTTCCTTTTCTTTTTGTACATAAAGTGTTTTATTTTATATAAAATAGACGTAATATTTATAAAACTAATTTTGTTATAAATTCTTTGGTAATTTATCTTTATTATAAACTCCTTACTGTCCTACCTCCCAAACCTAATACTTGTATTCATTATAATTGCATTTAATTGTACAAAAAAAAAAAAAAAAAAAAAAAAAAAAAAAAAAAAAAAAAAGCTTTTATCCTCGCCTGACTATTATTTTTTTATAATTCAGCCTTTGCATACTGAGTCTAATTCTGCTCAATAATTTTACCTAAATAAAAGAACCAAGAGATACTTAGAACTGACTATAAAAGACACAAGTCACTGTACAAACAGGAATCACTTAAATACGAATAGTCGCAGATTATAGTTGGCATCTTTAGATAAGCATTAGTTTGATATTGAAGAACTCTTGACTTTTATTCATACTAACTAGAAGTAGGAAATAAAATTCGGTATTTCTAAATCAAACAAAAAAAAAAGAACAAATTTTGTTGGTTTTAAGAGCAAAAACTTTGTTAGGTTATTTACAAAAGAGACTGAATACATGAATCCAAGATAATTTTCAGACGAAATCCATCTTTATGCAATTTCTAGAAAATCTAGCCTAATCATTATTAATAAGCTAAGCTATGGCACTTGGGAGAAGTTGATCTTTTCATTTAGGTGTGCTTTTTTGTTTGTTTATTATATATAATTTAATTAGGTTTTAGAATATAATAGTAGCAGAAAACATTCTTTACTTGGTAATTAATTATATTTGAATACGCCTCTTCTCAGTTTTCATATTTTTATTCTTATTTTATATAGTTATTTTTTTTCTTACATACAAGTTACTCATTCAAGATGCTTCTTTACATAGACACATAGCAAATAGATACATACTACTCAGATAGTACCTAATAAGATAGTGTTGAAATTAGTCTTTTCATTTCGATCTAAACTTAAAAGTAAAGAATATTACGCAGAGTGTATATAGGCTTCTTTTAAATCACGTATATTATCATTTATTAAAGAACAACTGCTAGTTTATGAGTAATAAAATCAGCGTTTAATTTCATGGTCAACAATTTTTGGGTTTAATTTTATTTGTAGATATTGCAATCATCAACATCTCTAATACAAGTATGCTATTATTTATATGTATATTAAAATGTAAGGATTGCAAAAGTGATATTATGATCAAGGTTCGTGCAATAATAGCTAATTATAACAGTTTTCCGATGCTAAGATCTGAGCAAGAGATACTAGCTTTTGTATCGAGCATTATTGCGTAAAACTAAAATACTATGATATGCTAAAAGAAAACAATTTGCATAAACAAACACTAACTTACTTTACTAGTAAATATAGAAAAAATGATTTTAAAATACTTACAATTTATTGCATATTATGAGTATATAATATTTATTCTATTAAATATTTATGCCATTATTATTATTAATATTATTATAGGTAACAAAATAATAAAAGATATATTTATGTAGGGAAAGTCTATAATCTGATTTTGGTTTTAAAGTTTTGCTGAAATGACTATAGGAATTTCGAAGAAAGAATGAATTTCATTTACTAACTTATCTACTTGCTTTATTGTATTATGGCCATGAAGACATATCCTCACTCTTTCTTTTCCAATAGGTACTGTGGGTGAACAGATGGGTTTCACTAAAAACCCCTTATTATTCAAATAGCTCGCTAATGCTCTAACTGATTCATTTCCGTTCAAAACAACTCCTTGAATAGGACTTGAAGAAGGTAATAATGTTCCTTGTGGTAACTGAATTCTATTTCTAAATCTCTGAGTAAGTGTATGTACATGTTTCTGAATCTAATAATAAAATTAATATATAAAATTTTGCCTATATATTCTTAATATAATATACATACTGGTATCGTTTCTCCTTTTTCAAGTAGATCATAAGCACATTTAATAGAAGCTAAAGAGCTAAAAGACATAAATGTAGAATAAATAAGTGGTCGAGCATAGTTAATCAAATACTGGCGAAGGGTTTCAGATCCTAGTATGACAGCTAAACACACACACACACACACGTACTATCAGTTGAGTTATTTTTTTTTCTTCTTTTTTTTTTTTTTCTTTTTTTATTTTTTCAACTTACCACCATTACTTGCTAATGCTTTACCAAAAGTATGAAGACGAGCAAATATTTCATCTTCCAAATTTAATTGAGAAACTATACCTCTACCATGATCTCCATAAACACCCGTACTGTGTGCCTAAATAATCATATTCATTTTTAATAAGATTATTATTATTTTTTTTTTTTTTGCCCCATTTACCTCGTCTACAATAAGATAACCGTTTTCTTTATTCGGCCAATATCTTTTCAAGATAGTTACTAATTCTTTTAATGGAGCAATATCACCATCCATAGAATATACAGTTTCTACTGCTACAAATACATTTTTTCTGGGATATTGTTCACTAACTTCCTTTATGATTCGTTCAAAATCTTGTACGTTTGAATGTTGAAAAGAGATACATTTCCCTGCACGTGATGTGCGCATTCCTTCATGAACACTAGCATGTATCAATTCGTCATAAATAATCACATCCCCTGATTGAGGCACCGTGCTAAATAAGGCTGCATTGGCATCAAATCCCGAATTAAATATTAATGCTGAAGAGCTGCCATGGAAATTAGCAATCTGTCTTTCTAAAGCTTCACAATATGCTGAGTTCCCATCCAAAAGACGAGATCCTGTCGAACCTAACATTGTAGGTAACTCATTCAACTCTCTGAGATAAGCTGTTCGAAACGATGTTGTTATATTATGAGATAGACCTAAAAAGTCATTAGAAGAAAAGTCTATAGCTTCAGGTGGATTGACAACTAATCTACGAATTTTTGATATTTGGCGTCTTTTATGTAAAGCTGCTTCTAGTTGTATCTCAAGTGTCATTCTTATAAAAAAAAAAAAAAAAAAAAAAAATTAATAAATAAATAAAAATACCTGGGTAACATATTAAAATGTCGAGTGGTCATTCATTTTAATATCCGTCCCTTATTAAAAAAATAAAGTAGAAGAAAGATGTGGCTATAATTCTTATTATAACAAGTACAAACTTAATCCCTTTTTTGTAAGGTCCTAAACATGTCCTCTAAATTCTATGGTCAACTAGTTCTAAATATTGTAATCATTGAACATGGTTATTTCTTTGTCTATAACATATTATAAATTCTACTTGGTCAAGACTTTAAGCAAGTTCTATTATCCTGTATATAAGTGGAAACCAATCCATACAAATAAATACAGTAGGGATCTCGATAATTTTATATTTGTTTATTTATTTACATTTATCAGATGATTCAAGTGTTTCATACTATTTGAGAGGGAACAAAAGAGAAAATATACCTAAAATTGGATATATATTTATATAAATAGCAGGTAGAAAGTATCTATTTATTTACTTTGTTTTGTTCTTTCCTCCTCCTCTAATAATGATAAGCACTATTACTTCTACTACTTTGACATTTAAATCAAGTCCAGAACCTTTATTATCTTATATGACCTCTAATATTGATCATCTTATTGAATGCTCAAAAGAACGCATATACTATCAACATATGCTATTGCCTGAATTGCCTATATTCATAAAGATAATTTATAGGAAATGTCATATTACTCCCACTGTCTTGGTCATTGGTCTAATGTATCTTGAACGTCTTAAGAAGAATTTACCGGATCAAGCCCAGGGAGGTATAATTATTAATTACATGAATACATATAAATATATACATATTTTTATATATATATGTCCTTATTATTTAACTCTTATGTACAAAATAGAGTATGATACGCCTTACAAATTATTTTTAGCTGCTATGATAGTAGCTACTAAATATGTTGAAGATGATGCTTCCTATACACTATCTATCTACAGGATTGTGCTTCCTCTTTACACCTATCAACAATTAAACGAAATGGAACGTAGTTTCTTAGATGTTTTAAAAGTAAAATATACATACACACACATATATATATATATACATACATTATGATTAATCATATATGTATATAGTTTGATTTATATATAGATATCTTAGAAATGGATAAGTTCGTTTATAAACATCAAGATATTCTCGAACTTGAGCTTTCAAGGATGACTTGATTACACATACTATTCTCCCCCCCCCTCCTTTTTTTTTCAGGGGAAAAATATATGTTTTGTGTAAAACACTACACGGAAGAAAATTTTGTTTCCTAGACAACAGAAATGCGATTACTATGTCATATATAGTATTCATGTATATATAAATATTTATATATTAAACTTTTTTTTGTATATAGGTATATATACATATTTATTTAGTAATAATATAATAAAAAAAATTATACCAGACTATATTATTTCATTTATTTGAAATTAAGCACTATCTTGAATATTTCCTTCTACTTTGTACATTCTACATTTATTATTGTTTCATAAAAACATATGTAAGCACGGTAACAAACAAAAAGTCGTAAACAGCAATAACAGCAACAAAAAAGCTTTTACTATGAAATAGTTTAACATAATTGGACTATTAGAAACATTAAGAGGAATGACAATGATGATAAAAGGAAAAGGGCCATTAGATGAATTATCTAGTAGTAACAAGTGTTAAGCTTCTCTCTTTTTTTTAAAAAAATAAAATAAAATAAAATAAACATTGTACAAGGAAATAGTTATACTGATGCGTTATTAAACGAAGAATAAACCCCCAGTTTCTACTTTACTTTTTCTTTTCCTTAGATCTTTGATAATAAAAGACGCACACAATTGTTTCCTCAAACTTGCGTTGCCATCGACTTTTTTTTTAAAAAAAAAAAGATCACAAGTCACAGTATATCAGTCTTTATTGTATTCTTTATCGCTTTCTAACGACCTGCTTACGACTGATTATGTGAACCTTAACTTAAATTGTTCGAGTTTATACTCCAAAAATAATCCATCAAATAATTGAGATAGAAACCCTTACTCAATACAGTTTTAAAGTTATTGAACACAAAATGTAAAAAAAAAAAAAAAAAAAAAAAAAAAAAAATGTCTATGAAATAATAATTAACCGAGCTAAAAAGAACTAAAAACTTTACTTTACTTTAAAATTTTATGTTATTTAATGAGTTATGATATGAACTAATACTTTTCTTAGATACAATTGTAAACTACTATGATCATATACTTTAAGATATGAAGCTTATAATTGCAATTACAAATAAAGCTCTTCCCTCCCCTCCCCCACTTCTTGAATATAAGTAATGAATTGTAATAGTTGGTCATGAATATAATAAAAGTATGAAACTGTTTGTGTTGTACTCAAATAATATGTATTTAAATGCCTCTATTTAGACTATTTCTATTTTATATATTCAACTGTATTAATATCAAAATAAATATGCTTTTTATTATTTTACATATATGAAAAAAAAGCATATTTGAGTCATGGCGAATATGCACTATATATATATATATATATATATATATATATATATATATAAAATCTTAACTGGATGACTACGAAGACTATTCTTGTTTGATACAATTGTTATAATATCCAAAAAATACAATAATCTTCTTCGCTACAAGGGGGGGGCGGAAAATGTCTCAGTATAGTATAAGTTTATTATTAATAACCATCATCACTATTATGATAATATCTCCGTTTTTATATAATGACATATGAATATCTGTTGATAATATCTGTAAGTTGTAAATATACCTGAATTTCATTATTTTGGTCAGATTACAATAGTAGATCAACAAAAGAAAAAAATAAAATGAAATAAGCTTATATGTCTTTAATATATTTGAAACGTATGTATATATATATATATATATATATATACATATTGTTAATATACGAGTAATGTATGATATATACAATTAATTCATTTATTAAGATAATTATATAACGTACTTTTATATATATATATATAAAAATAAGAGGGTATAAATATAAATATATACATATAAATGCATATGACATTTAAGCATACACATCAACACCAGCCCAGTTAGCATTAGCCATTGGACATTGATCTACAGATCCCGAATTATTACCCCACCATTTAGGGAACTTAATTTCTGAATTTTGAAATGCGAAAAAGAGAATAATGGCACAGATAGCGACACCTGAATCAAGAGCAGCGGAGAGAACATAGTTGTACTTTTTCCACCAAGCATTCGCTCTTCGTTTAACGACATAATTAAAGATAAAGCCTATAAAGATCCAACAGGGGGCAACGTTAGTAGGAGCAGGAGGATAAGGAGTGGGTCCGAGCATGAATGCAGGAATGTTCACGTTTGCAAGCCATGTCTTTGGGAACTTTTTAGCCAACAGATAAAATGGGATTGGAAGAAGAAATCCGCCAAGCAAGAAATAAGGAATACCTGCATAAAGTGATCCAGGGGCAAAGAATTTACCAGGACCAATTAAACCCCAGATGACAGAGGATGCACCAAATAAACTTGCATTAGGACAAGTCCAAGGGTAAGCAGCCTTCGTACAAATGTCTGGAATAGAGTTTAATAAATAATTAGTTGTACCTAAAGAGATAAATGAAGCAATGATGGTGCCCACAATCTGGAATATAAACATCTTGCGAGGGGGGATCTTCATGTAATGACCAAGTTTTAAATCTTGTGCAAAGAGTAATGCTTGGCGAACAGTAATATATCCGTATGTCTTGAAAATCATATTGCCAATAGGATGTCCTGGACGAAGGGCACCATAGACCCATTCAGTAATCATAGAGATCGTGGGTGATTGTGATGTAATAGCAGTAATGATACCAAGAGGTAAGAGCCAGGCAAATGCAAGTGCAATAGCAATAATCAAGGCCCACCAAGGCATATCAGAAGGCCAGACAGCGATGGTAGCAAAGCTAGCACCAAGTGAACAAATAAACAAGATCAAATACCAAAAGTTAGGGACTTCCTTATAACGATCCATTAACTTCGCATGAATGTCATCATCGTCTTGACGAGCACTCTTTAAACGATTCCAAATATCTTTACCGTTATAGAGAATTGTATGAGTAATCATGGCACCTAAAGCTGCTAAACCTTGGCCATAACAGACAGCAAAGAAACCAGTGATGCGGACAGGAGAATAATCAGCGTAAGCTTGGTCGTCAAGATAATTATCAGGAGTGATAACACGAGTACGGTTAAAAGGATTACCCCAGATATCATATTGATGCGTATTATATAAGGGGAACTTTTTGCTCTCCCAAGTATTTGTATAATAAATAATAGGAATTAAGATCCAAATAAAGAACACGAATCCAGCAAACATGTTTGCTTGAACGGCCCAAGGGATAGCAAGGGGGCTTGCGTACCATGCAGTAAGCTGACTCCAATCAAGAGTAAAGCTACCAATACCAAGACCATTGATACCACTACCAATCTGAGAGACGAGGACACTATCAGGTTTAATCCAACAGATCCAAGAGATAGAAGTTAAAATAGGGATAATGTAGCCAGGGAAGAAATACCAACAGAATGAGCCAATAAAGGCGATAACAAAGAATTTATTACGAGACATTCTTAAGCCAGGTGTAGTAGCTTCAGCATCTTTAACTTCCTTGGGCACTTCTCGATGTAATGTATGGAAGAGAGTAGCGTTTACCAAGTTAATAGGCCATACCATAGCAGCTGGACGAACAAGGAAACGACGTAAGATACCTGCAAAACCAAAACCTAAGAGACTTGTCGTTAACACTAACAAGATACCACCACCAAAGCCCCAATCTTGATTATAATATAATTTTTGCACAACAATAATATCAATAGCATCAAATGAGGTAGCAGCTGCATTTGCCATAACTGTAATTAATACATGTTCTTTAACATTAAACGGACCAGGATTTAAGTTAAAACTTAAAAAACGACCAAGACGGAACTCATGATTAGGAAGAAATCGTGCAAATAATCGACCAGCTGGAAATGCAAGCAATTGAACAACAATGACCTTAATTGTTAAAGGATTTGCACGAAACCAGAAAAACTAATAACAATGTGTTAAATATAATATATAAATATGTATATATAGTCAATCATTACAAACATACCTGGTTCGAAAATGAAATTGCAGCAGAAAAAACAATACCCCAAAACCATGCTCTAAATGTTGCTGTTGGTAAAGTAGGATCATCTGTAGGTGATATACTTGCTCTTACATCTTCTATAGGTGAATCTTCAAGAGGATCGATTTCATGAATAATCGCTTTTTCGAGTGATGGAGAAGAGGAGCTAACATTATCATTGCCGTTGATCTCTTCTTTTGTTTCATAAACAGAGATGGATTTTTTCTCCAAGTCCATTATATTATTAAGTAATATTGTAAAAGTAAAATACTAATAAGAAATCACACACACAAAGAAAGGAAAAAAAATAAAGTTGTGCACACATTAAAAAAATAAGGGTCCATTATATATGCTTCAGGTGCGGATCAAAAAAAAAAAAAAAAAAAAAAAAAAAAAGCTGTGTTGTAAGCATAGTAACATATTAGCCAATCAAAATCAACTTAATGTCAACTTTTTAGCAAAGCACGCCATCATTCTCGAATAAGCATCGTCTAATTTAAACAAAAAAATTTTTTTGGGTTATTTTTATTATTATCATTTATAATGAAAATCTTTTTTTTTTTTTACCAGGTAAACAATACGAATATGAATATATCATACATGTCTTTTTTTTTATTGTTGTTATTGTTATTGTATTTCTCTACGTAATACAAATATAAATCTTATTGTTTTCTTCTTAATTATAACGAATTTAACATTATCGGGCTTATAATTAAAAAAAAATGAGCAGTTGTCATTTTCAAAAGAGTGCATTAGTTGTCACGTAATAATTTTTTTTTTCTATAGAGTTCGTGTTGATTTGTCATCATAAAATTATGTCAATTGTTATAAATTATGATCATATTTTAGATAAATGAATAAATACTCGTTTATTTCTGATGAGCATTATCAGTCAACAAATAAATACTCCTTCCCAACTATTTATACTATTCTTTATTAACACAGTAGATGGGCCACATTGACTAATCCTTATGTGTGTGTGTGTGTGTGTGTGTATGTTAATCCTATCATTATATTAACTATGACTAGTAATTTCTAGTCATAATAAACGGAATATATGCCATTGTCTGATCTCCCTCTTTTTTTACTGGTAATTGTGGCTCAGATATAATTTTTCTTTTAAGCAAAAACTTTAAATATTACGATTAAATTCTAATTTATTTTTGTGTAATTTTTTTTTTTTTTTTTTTTTTTTTTTTTTGGCAGTAAGCATGTAACCATGAAATATGCTGTGTTGCCCGAGCCAGTTATGAAGTAGTTATAAGAATAAAAAGCTTCCCAAAAGACAAGAGGCCAGAATAAACAGAGAAACTCATCCTGTTACTTGGGTAACCAATTCAACAGCTTGCAATGAGGGGTTAGAAATTTATCATGAAAATCATGATTCAACTCATGTAAAATAGCGCAAAGAATAGGCCAGAGAATAAACCAGCTAAGGCAATCAGAGTTATGACGGTGTTTACGCCGTGGAAGCATATTGAGAAGAAACGATATTGAGTCATCAATTGTGAGAGGGAAATACAAGCATGATGATGACTCCAGTTTTTTGAATTGAGTCAACGAAACATTCCTTTAGTTTACTACCAAGTAGCCAACTGAGGCATCAACGGAAGACTTGATTTCTTTTCGTATTCGTCATAGGCAGCCGAAGGATTGGATCGACGATCATATTAGGACGACATACACGAAGAAGTTTGGAATTTAAGTCCTGACAGAGGTGGTCATATTGGAATTTTATTATACGATGTGTTGTTACATGTTGTACTTAGGCTTTATTTTATACAGTATTTCTAATTTAAGGAAGAAAAAAAAAAGTCTTTATAAATGTATATATTTAACTAGCTTTAATATGTGATATGTAGTTTTTATATGAGTGAAATATTAGATTGGAAGCTGGTAAGCATATATTTGTTAAGAAATCATTATTGATCTTAACAAATGTTTCATATATATCTTGTGATAGTCCATTTAAGTTCTATTATTGCTTCATTTACTACATGGATATTTAATAAATAGATTCATCTACACTACCAGGTTCTATTACATAAATGAATTAGTTTAGATTGATGAAAAGGAATGATCTACATTGGACAAGGAGAAAATAAGATTTTTTACTTATTTATTTGTTCATGTTATTGAATATATAATATTCAAACATTAGAAGAGATAATAATAATGATATATATTTATATACTAAAAAAAAAAAAAAATGAATCGATTAAAGAAAAGAGGGAAAAAAAATTGTATTATACATAGAATATGTGTATATACGTTTATAATTATATGTTAGAGTATCAAATTATATTATAAAACAAGTCCAATAGCACAAGCAACAAGGGTTAAAGTGGTAGTAATGGAAATAAAGTTACTTGTTGTAGCACTTGACTCTACAACATTATCATTTTTCTTGTTCACATCTGTCTTCTTATCATTAATAGGTTCCTTTTCATAATTGTTGGGATCCCAGATATTGCTGTTATGATAAGCTTCTAAAGGTGTTACATCGTCAATATCAGTAAAATTCAATTGTTCTTGAACGGCAAGAGATCTAATTTGAACCCATTCTGAGACACCCATGCTTTCACCATCTGTAGTGTTCATGTTATTTGCAAAGTTCCAGATGGTCCATTGAGGTCGAATACCTTCAGATTTATCTTCAATAGACATATCCCATTCAACATCTTCTTGAAGCATTTGTTTCCAAGCTGCAAGACGAGGGTTAATGACACTAGGTTTAAAGAAACGTTTCACGATAGTTTGAAGTGTTTTTTCAAACTCTCCTTTATAATAAGGTGATTTAAGAAAGACATCAATAAGAGGACGTTGAGAGTTAGGACGCGAAAAATTAGTGTAAGGTGTAGTAGCCATGTATCGAGGGGCTCCAAGACCAAAGGTTTCATCAAAATCATAGCTAATAAGGGTCCATTTCTCTGAGCTAGTTTCCTTTGTAAGATAATAGTTACTCGCTTGATGCCAGAAACCATCCCAAGAACCTATCAAGAAATTGATGGCCATGTGAATCATAGTATGTTGAGGATCCAAAAGGTTTTCAATATTGCCCCTATTGTCAGCATCAGTGGCTTTTGTAGGATCGATTGAGTTGAGCTCCTTGATAAATTCAATAAGAGGTGTCTTTTCATTTGTTTTGTTTAACGTTTTCTTCATGTTACCCGCATCTTCAAGCTTGTAAATTGTATCGTTATATGATTCTTGTAAATCATCTTTGTAGACCAAATTACCCTCAAGTTGTTCATTCATGGCATTACCCTTATAAGTAGGACCCGTATATTGGTAATCAAGATTTCCACCACGTAAAATATTATTAATAAAGTTTTTCGTTGCATCATCAATCATCAAGTATAAGCCATAGGGTTCATTATTCACATAAAGACGTACAAAATTGCCTTCAACTGTAGCAGCGCCTGCAGCAGCTAGACAATCAATTGCCAATTTTTCACGACTTATAGACATGTACGTAAAAAAAAAAAAGAAAAAAAATTAGTTTTCTTTTATATATAGATGTATATAATCTTAAATACTTACACAAAAGTAGGATCCGTTTCATGAGCTCTTAATTTAAACGTTGTTCGACCATATAAAAGTTCTTTTGTGCCTTCTGTAGCAAATTCATTTAATTTTATCTTGTAAGATTGTTTAGCAAAGTCTTTTGAAGATTGACCACTGGTCTTAATACCAGCATTAGTGAAAGTGTAAATTTCCTTATTAGAGATATAAGTCATATTGAAAACATTGGTATAGTCGTGCTTAGCTTGAGGATTTTTTAAAATGTCTCCAAAGCCTGTAGCATTCACATTTAAAATAATAGTAGCAATTTCGTTAGAACGATTCATGTTACTGACGAGAGCTATGGACAACAACAATAAAAGACATGTAAGTAAAAATAATTTTAAATAACAGTGACGATAATGAAATTAGAACTCACAATAATGGATAGGGTTATAAGCTTGAGGAAGAGGTGGAACATCATGTACAGTTTGTGATCTATTAAAGAATTCATTACCAGTTGTAGTAATACCAGCTTGTTGTTTACGGAGAGCTGTTTCAATAATATCACCGGATCCGCCTGTTAATGCATACTGATATTCATTAGCAGATGGAGCAACACCTTTAAAAATATTGGGAGACTCTGCAGATTGGGATAAAGGATACTTTTGACCTTCAACAATGACAGAGACACTTTGTTTATCTCCTGGGAATGCTACAACAGAATATTCAACATCGGCAGCGTGTATTAATTGTAAAGAAAGAATAGTTAAGCTAATAATTCCGACAGCAAACTTCATGTCGTTGAAAAATTATTAATTTGAATAAAGAAGCAAAAGAAATAACAAAGTTTTGCTTGATATTTATAACATATTGTGATTTTCTCTTTTCATGGAAAGTTCAGAAACAGCCAGTGCTTGTTTTTTTTTTTTTTTTTTTTTTTGATAGTATGTTTCATTTTCTTTATTTTCTAGATTCGCTTGATTTAAAAAGTTTGTGTGCCTGTATGTATATAAATATAAATACATATAAATACACATATTTGTATTTTGTCTATTCTACGATCTTATGTAATTCCTTATAAAATATAAAATATTATAAACGCAATCTTTATTTTATTTGTGTAATTCTTCAAATTAATATACATATAAAGCCATGGATATTTTTTTTTTTTTTTTTAAAAAAAGAAAAAAAAAAAAAAGAAAAATTCGATTAAAGTTATCATAGAAAATCTTTGGTGATTTACAGAAATCTAATTTTTCTGTACCTTCCAACAAGTCTTTTAACGTTTAATAATAGTAACAAATAAACGATCAACTAGCACTACAATCCACATTTTTTTTATAAGTTTATGGAAAAATCAAATTTTATCTAGGCAGCCATGTAGAATATCGTGGAACTATAAATATTTTCAGAAAATTAAGACAAAATGGAAAGCTTCTATTTTCTTTCTATTCTCTTTATCGCATTATTTTATATTAAAAAGGAATTTTGTATTATGTTCAGCATCTCTAATAATTTCATAGCCTTTTAACTTCTCCTATAAATGTATTACCTTGTTGCATAATTTTTTTTATATATTACATAGTTTATTATAAAGCGATTATATATGAATATGTATGATTAGACAAGTAATTTATAGTGTAAAGCGTATCAAATAATCACAATAATAATAATTAATGTTGAGAGGGAGGTTTAACAAATCCTCCTGGTCCTATATGTTGCTGCTGCTGTTGCTGTTGCTGTTGCTGTTGCTGTTGCTGTTGTTGTGGATTTTGTTGATGATGTTGTTGTTGTAGCTGTTGTGAAGAAGAAGTATATACATTTGAAGGATGAATGCTATTATTAGAGGTAGAGAGTAGATGTTGTTTATGATTTTGTGTATGAAGCTTTGCACCTACTTGACCAAATACAAGTTTTGGTACTTCTACCAAATAACCTCTAGTTCCTTTAACGCCTACTTCTGCTTCTGCTTGAATCCAGAAATGGATGCTACCCGTATTCTCATTATAATATCCTGCACAATAATTACGCATTCCCATTAACTTTTTGTTTTTTCTCTAAATATAAATGTATACAAAATGAATTATTAGCTTTTTTTTAATATTGTCATATGTTATATAATATTTGTTTACTTTACAGAATTACCATTAGGCGAAAATTTAAAAAGATTGTACATTTTTTCTTCAATATTTTCATCAAAGGTAACATAAGATGAATTTTGATTCAAGATGGTCAAGAGCACTTGAGGTGGTGGCACATTAACGATAGCACTAGAAACAATTTGAACCATCAAGTAGGGGTCCCCTTCTTCTTTATTTTTCATATCTTTTGAATATAATCTACCTGTAGCACAGCAATGTACATCACCACCTAAAAATGATACTCTTACAGATGTATCCTTTGCAAACGTTTGTAATCTTTTTATAAATTCTTTTCTTTCTAATTCATGATTGCCTGCTGTCCAATCTATATAAACATACATACATACATATATATATATATATATACATATACATATTTAAGTTTTATACTATACAATATATCATGTTTAGAAATACTTTACGGTCATTCATATCATCTAATAATTCAGGATCTCCATTCCATTCATTCAATTGACCATTGATAATGTCACCTAAAGAACCCGTTTTACCCGCTAAAGTAGCTAAATTAAAATTAGCTGCGCTCTCCATTGCTTTTTCAAATAACGTAAGTCGTGGATAAACTAACGGAACACCTGTCAAAACCATGAAATGTTTAATAGTGGGCGGTGTGCGTCTATAGATTTCATGAAACAGGATTTGATATGATTTTTGGCTACAAATTTCATATTTCGTACGTTCTCCTCGCGCATCCAATGCAAGGAATCCGATATCAGGTCCTAAGGTAGTAAGAATATGATTACAGGAAGGCAATGAGCCTCGAATCATGCCATCTTTTTCTGCGCGTTCCATTGTTGTATGTTGCTGAAATGCATAATAAAAGCGAGAAGCATTTGCAAAAAGTACTATTCAAACAACATTAATAATAAATTTACTTTCTATCTACTAATACTAATAATAATAATAAAAATACGACTATTTTCAACGACATACCTTGAAAACAATCTGCTGATTGCATATCAGCCGGATAAGAGCCATAACCATCAATAATATCCTTGATTGAAAAAGAAAAGAAAAGAAAAGAAATACATAATTAATTTTTTAAATATTCATTTTTCTTTTCTTCTTCTTGCTTACATGATCATCCCACATATTAATGGACGGAATAGAAGCATAGGCTTGAGCCTGTACAGGACTTTCTTTAAATCTATATTATGGAGGCAACACAAATGTCATCATTTTTTTTTTTTTTTTTTTTTTTTTTTTTGGCATTGATTAGGTCTGTGCACTACTACTACTTACTACAACAACGCTTTTTGTCTTACCCAAAATTTTTCACATAATTCCAAAAATAAAAAAATTCAAATCCATCCTTCATAGATTGTGGAAGCTTCATTTGAAGTCTTTTAGTAGGATTCTTTTCAGCTAACCATGGTTTCATGAAATCTTCATGAATTAATCTATCTTGATAGAGTTGATCACCTCCTCCTAACATGACATGAAATGGCATCACTTCATGTCTATCCAACACATCCTGCCATAGAGGTGCTTCCTTTTCATTAAATTTATCTTTTATTTCCTGTGGGATATCTGAAAATCCACTACATGAATAAAACATGAATCGCATGGAGTCTTGGATGGCTGGTACATGGAATTCAAAGTGTCTAAAAGTGTCTTGTGAAAGGCCATCACCATCTATCCTATATCTCACCGTCTGCGCTTCATGTGTCAATGGCAGTAAAGCTCATATCGCCAGAAATAATACTGGTTTCGAAAGACATCAATCACTTCTATCTTGGCTGGCTTTATCATTTGCGTATGACCGGATGAATTCATCATCTGTAGTGTGAGGGAAGGTGGGCGAGAGGAATTGATAACAATCAAACATGAACCGCGCCATAAACGTCGATTATAATCAATTTCTATATATCGTAATAAGGGTCCACAAATGACCTCAATAGGTTGTCCTCTGATCGAAAGATTTTCCATTGCTCTGGTTGGCAAAGGTGGTGCAGGTTTTGTTTGCATTTTTATTTATTTATTTATTTATTTATTTATTTATTTATTTTTATTTTTTATTTTTTGTTAATAATGTTGATATGGATATAAAAAAAAGATAAAACCCTTCAATTTAAAATATATTTAGAAAAAACAATATAAAACAATAAAAAAAAGTCACATGCATATAATGAAGGATTCTCTTTTGACCAAATAAATAAATAAATAAATAAATAAATGCGTACATGTATTTTTTTGTTTTATTTAAAAAAAATATAATTTAGTTAGCAGCTTCGAAGGCAGCCTTAGCTTCCTTAATCTTGTTAAGACGTTGCTTTCTGTTGAGAGGAGTGGATCTACGGTAAGGCTTAGCAGGCTTACCCTTCTTTTCAGTAGGCTTGGGAGAAGGATCAGCACGGATAGCTTCATGAGCTTCAGCGTACATATCTTCAACCTTGTCAGAGGTAATACCATTCTTGAGGAAGGTAGCGAATTGCTTCTTGTAACGTTCTTCATCTTCTTCTTCGAGGTATTCCATGTATTCAGCAACGTGAACACCATAGATGTAGTTACGGAGAAGTTCATCATCGTTGGTCTTGGTTTCAATATCGAAACCAGGGAAACGGTTACCGTTGTGAGGAATGAAGATACCACCATCAGAGGCACCCTTCATGGCACCAAAGACACGAGCACCAGTGGAGGTACGAGCGAGACCGACATCAAGGAAAGCCTTGAAAGGACGAGGAGCATCTTCAGCGGCTTCAATCATTTGAACAGAACCATCAGGTTCAGTGAAACCTTCGTACTTATCAGCAAGACCAAGCTTGGTAAGAGTACGACGAGCAAGAAGAAGACCAGTAGCATAAGCAGCGGCCCAGTTGGTCAAACCACCCTTGATACCGTAACGAGGGAGTTCGTGAGAGTAAGCAGCAGAGAGAACGAAATCACCTTGGAGCTTAGCATAAACAATTTGACAGATGATGTCCTTGTTGGTGAAACGGACAACCAATCTATACTTGGGAGAGTTGTACTTGTTCTTGGCTTGAACGACAAGTCTCTTACGAGCATAGTAGTCGGTCTTACCCTCTAATTAAGAAAAAAAATTGAATTCAGTTATTCATGTTATTCTGAATGATAACATTAAAAAAAAGATGAAGGAATTGAAAAAAAGAGTGCATCAGTTATATTTAAAGTTGGTTCCATTTAACCAAAATTGACCAATGCTACTTTTTTTTTCCTCTTTTTTTTATCATTTCCTTTTTAATAACAAATCTCAACTCTACCTCTTCTTCTACGATACTTGACTTGATAACGCTTGAAATAAGCCTTGTTCTTTTGTTGCTTGACGAAAGGCTAAAAGAAAAAAAAAACAAAGAGAATGAAAATGTGAATTAACATTCTAATTCGCTAGTTGAAATTCCTATATAAAGTATCCCAATCTTCCTTCAAAATATCCCGTTCATCTATATCCATAATCCATTCATCCGTTTAAATTTAAATACTGATATCATCTAACAAGATACTATGAAGGATAGTTGGTACTTTTGATCAAACACGTACCATTGTTCGACGTTGCTTTGTAAAGGAAGGATCAAATACCTGCCAGAGCTCTTCTTTCAATATAATCTTTAATTCCGCACTGAGTTTAAAATTTTCGTTATAGAATGGATGCGGATTTTTTTTTTTTTTTTTTTTTTTTTTATTCTTGCTTACACGATTGAACAAATGTATTTCAATGTCAAAAATCGACGATGATTTGAAAGAAAAGATAGATCGTTTACCACGCTGGCAATTTCGAAAGAGACAAAAAATTGAAAAACGACGTAAAAAAAGAAAAGAGCTTGCTGAAAAAGATACATCAATAACTCCATCTAAAGAAAAAAAACCGATAGAATTAATAGTAGAACGACAAAAATATGAAAGAGAAAAGCAAGAATGGGAGAAGAGAGAAGAGCAATTTAGAATGATTGAATTGGCAAAGAAGCATGCAAAAGAAAAGGAAGAGAAAGCAAAGGAGTTATCACGGGTAAGAGATAGACTCGAGTATATATTTATAAAATTATTATTATTATTTTTTTTTAACTTTACGTACAACAGAAACGTTGGCAAGAAACACTGATGAATTTACCCATGTTACCACCACAATTCAGTGTAAATAATAATACGACTACTACTAATGACGAGGTATACTAGAAAAGAAACTTACTATTGTATATAACATGTTTAACATTTGAAATAAATAGAGTATAAGTGTTCCTTTCAGAAAATTTATACAATCTACAGAAAATCCAATCGAACCATTACGACCTAGAAAAACGTATCGTGATCGTTTTCTTGAGAGGAAAAGGGCAGCAAGCAAGAAAAAATGATTTTAAAACGCTATTATCCTTTTTTATAAATATATGCTTATTTATATCTACAATATATTATTCCTTAAAAAGCATAAAGATATAGTATCTTTTTTTTTTTACGTACATGTATTTATTTATAGATAATATATATAATGCAGAAACTAAGTGTGTGACAGCTATTTGGCATGTATAATCTAATTTACTCAATGAAGGATAAAAGGTAGACTATCTAGTATCTAATTTATTATTATTTATATGTTTTAATCAAGTTTGAAATAGGTAAAAATAGGACTCGACGAACGAAAAGAGAGGTATAGATGAATATACTTAAGGCGCCTATGCATCCTGTAAAAAACCACATTATCTTAGCACCCCACCTTTCATAAATGAAGCCAGCAATAAGAGCACCTAAACCACTTCCTAAGCCATTAAAGGCCATATTTAATAAACCTTGAGCACTACTCTTTAAGTGAATAGGGGCAATTTCATCTGCTTTTAAAGCGCCTGCACTCCAAGTCATGGAAAATCCAATACCGTGTAATAATTGAGTTGCAGTTGCCCAATAAGAACCATAAGATGATGAATCAATACAAATAATGTATGTGATGCAGCGATAAATTAAAAGGAATTGAGCAATAATCAACATCTTACTTGAGCCTAATCTATGAATTATCTAAACGAAACGATGAGGGTTATATTATTATTCCTACAATGTAGTAATAGATAAATATTACCTCTTTTGAGAAAAAGAAACAAATCACTTCCGTACTACTTCCCAGTGGCCCCAATAAGCCTATCATTGTTGGTGTGCCATGTAAATCATTCTTAATAAACAAATATAGGAATGCTTGCACAACAGCAATACCATAGCCTATTAACATCATTGAAAAAAAGAATTGACATGACTCTGGGTCTTTTAATAAATGCCACATAGATACTGTAGTTTCTTCATTCTTTTTTATAAAGGCTATCGTTTCATCTGTCTCGGTATCATCTTCTATAAAGACAGCAGAGGATGAACTACTGGGAGTTATCACACCATAACTTGTATCATTCTCATTTGCTAACCATTTGTTATCGTCGTCATTATTGACATTCATCGTCTCAACATGTTCATCCTTCAAATCAATCATTCGCCAAACAGTCAATATAAAGCAGATATTCGAAAAGCCGAAAACAATGAAGAGTGCATATGAGGAATTTAAATACTCCGTCAGAAAACCTGTCAAGAAGACAGAAAGAGCAAACCCAATTGGAACACCAATCTTTTGTTTGCCATATAACTCATCTTTTCTATCCCCCAAGACTTTAAGAATGACTGTATCTACGATAGCAGCAATGACTGGGTATCCAAAAAAGGCGTAGCCAAAGCAACAAATGGATATGAGTAAAATACGAAGCCAATCTTTTTCTGAAATATAAGGTACAAACCCAATTGATAGAATACACTGCAATATGAGTATATATGTAGAAAATTGTGAATATTGTGTGTGTGTGTGTGTGTTTTAAAAACAACTTACAATGAGCGCAATCAACATGTTACTAATCATGATTCTTTTATATTCATGAGTCTTATCGATGAGTGTAGTCCAATAAGGGAAAGCAACAAATGATACAAATGGCGCTTTTTATTTCATCAAAAAAAAAAGTTAAAAGATAATACATTTATAAAAGAATTGATATATGAATATATATTTTTTTTACTAATTGAATATATAAAGCCAATTTTATCATTTCCAAGACCTAATACTTGTTTATAAAAAATAGGTAAAAACATTTGACCTGAGCCTATACATGCCACACTAAATATACTCAGTAACTTCAATTCAATATATGATGATCTATTCGTATTATTAGTCATTATGTAATAATTGAAAAGAAGTTTTTTTTTTAAAAAAAAAAGAAAGAAAGACGAATTAATTTAATGCCATATTGCAAAATTGTACTTGATTAGAAAAAAAAAAATCCCCGATCACACAGAATAATAATATGTGATAGACAGCATAAGTGTGTTCTTCTGCATAATGTATGCATATATTTTTAAAGCAGTTTATATGGTTTTAACCAACATCGTTAAACACAATTTTAGAAAAGAACTTTTGTTATCTTTGATCAAGTTACTATAAGTCAGTAGAGAAAAAGAAGAAAGGGGAATTTTTTTTTCAGCGCGCTTTCTTTAAAACAGAATAAGTTATAAGCAGCTTAAAGTCGTGTATATTTCTTGATTTGAGTTTAAGCTTTAAAAATAGTATGTCTTGTATTTTCTTTTTTCCTATATCTAAATATTTATCCTGTAAGTTATCTTGTATTTTTAAACCTATCTATAATTGTGCTATTCATTTTTTTCTCTCTTTTCTCCTTTCTTCTCCTTCTTCAGTTTTATCTTTTGATTCACGTATTCGTACTATTTTTATTTAATTCTTTAGATACTGGTTTCATATTCTTTGTCTTTACATAGACTGCTGGATCCTTTGTTCTTTTTTTTTTTTTTCGCGTACGAAGTTTTTCAAATCAGGCCTTTTATATATTAGTTACTTATTCAAATAATACTATTCAAAAAAATATTAAAACTTATCCCTGTAAATGAATTATGCCTTAAGAATAACTTATAGCGTTGGTTTAAGGGCTAGATATATGTCGAATTAATGAAAAACAATGCCAAATCTAGCCCTGACAGTCATTCATAGTTACTAGTTTAGCGGATTCTCTATTCCTATCACTCAGATTATCAATGACAGTCCTTATACCAGCCTTAACTTAAATCTTGCTCAAAACAGCTCAGTAAGATTTTAGAAAGGGCAAATAAGGAGATGGGAAAGCTGCTTTATAGCCTCGATTAATAATCATGTCATGAACTTTGTGGAATCTTATGTATAATAATATTACCCATAACAAAGTCGCGACCAATCATTTCAGGAGCATCTAAAATATTCATTACGCTACTAATAAACTGTAAAAAAAAAAAAAAAAAAAAAAAAAAAAAAAAAAAAAAAATTGCTCATTTCGTGTACCAATAGTAGCATTTACTTTGGTACTAGCTGCCTCTCTATTATTTCTCTCTCTTTTTTTTATTAACACTTTTCTTTTGAACCGTCTTTAGCTTGTGCAAAGTCAGATTAGCAATCCCCCCCTTTTTCACAAATTGCCTCAATAATTGTTAATGTAACATCGTTGTTAGAAGGAATAATTGTTTTAGTAGGAGCTCTTCACTCACCTGCCGAAATTTCGTCTAATGTGCATATTAAACTCAACTTCATCAATCAAAACACAGTTATTATGTCAGTCCATTTCTTTATCTGATTTCCATTCCAATATTGCTTCCACTACGTGTCTGTAAGTTTTTCTCTGACGTTCTAGCAGCAACAAATTTGTTTAATTTCTTGAGAGTAAGGGATATATAATATCCAAGATGATTATGAAGACTAGATGATGTAATTGAAATCAAATTAGGACAGACAGAAAGTAATGCAATTCTTGCCTCCCAAAGAGCTACAGCCACATTTTTTTTAATAATAATTAAAAAAGAAGTATGTATGCTTCTCCTTAAGCTATCCTATTATTTCTACCTGAACGTAATACATATAGATATATTTATTATGGTGCCTGATAAATGTTTTTCTTCATCGTCCTTATACAACTTTACATAATGTTGTGTTATCCTCACTATAATATCAACAGCTAATCCTGCTTTTCTTTCAGTATCCCTTGATCAATTACAAGACCAAAAAATTCTTGTATTTGATAAGGAGTATAGGAACGGTATGAACCTCTGTCATTTAGCTTTGGCTTTAGCAGCTTTTTTCTCTCCTCCTCCTCCCCCCTTTTTTTTTAACTACTTGAGCTTTTGACTGTTGCTCTATATTTGTTTCTGAAAAGTTTTTGTTTATTTTAATGTTGCAACTTTCATAGGTATTTAAATCCAAAAGACGCTTAAGCTCAGGTTCACTTTTATTTTAAAGCCTTTCAACTTCATCTGAATACCATTGCTGCCATTCAAATGTTGAAACTTTATATAAATTAACTGATGTTTCCCTTCAACTTCCATTAATTCAGTTTCAAGAATCTCATCCATTATATTGAAGCAATTCAAGAATTTTGAAGGTACATTCGTTATGAGATAGTGTGTATTTTAACAGTAATAATAAGCAAAAAGGAAAGATTCGGGATGCAAAAAAAAAAAAAAAAAAAATGCAAATTTGCTACTTTTTTTTTTCTTTTTTAGATTTCAAATTTAAACACCTCTTATAGGTACATGACTAGAAGTCTATGCATTACAGTCTGAGTTCGTCATTTTCTTTTATTGTTTTATATTTTTACCCCAGCTTTTTTTTTTTTTTTTCATGTTCAGTAATAGCAAATATAGTAGAGTTGCTCAATTTGATGATGAAGATGAAGGCTATGAGGGGGAAAGTGCACTACAACATCCCAACTCAGTGTTAGTCTCTAATCATCATGGTCATTGCAACGTTGTTCCTTTACTATCACAAACTTTACAACTAACTACACCTCATCACTCACCTCCGAATTCATCTCGACCTTCACTAACAACCGCTACAAATGTCACTCGTCGATTCTTTGAAACCAAACTACCTATTGTTTTTCGTAAAGATATGAATAGTTCTGCAGCTTCATTTTCATCACTGCCTGCTGTTATTGTTGCAGATCTTCAAAATGGTGATATACCTATTGGAGTTGATAAAACAACTATAATAAGTGAACAAGGCTGGGCTATTATCGATCGTCGAAGGTTTAAGGGCAAAAATGGTATAGGAGAAAGTCGACATCCATTCAAACAAACAAATGTGATAGACGAAGAAATTGATCCTTCTGATCAAGTTACATGCTCTGTTTTTGTAAAGTGGCAACCCTCTGAAGAAAGACATGAATATACCATGATTACATCTCCTTTATTTAATAAGAAAGAAACGAATGACATGGACCAAAATGAAAGAGTAAAATCAATCAAAAAAAAAATAAATAAATAAATAGAAAGAGAAATAGTAAAACTTGTTATTTAATAACTATGCATGCAAATAGCTTTTCAATGATCCAATACCAGAGACAGAAGAGAAATTCAGGGAAATAGTAAAATCGATACAAACAGCTATAGAGAATAATATGCAACCAACAAGAATTAGTCAGGGTTCAAGTGGATCTTATTTCTGCAGAAATACATCAGGTAAAATTATCGGTGTCTTTAAACCCAAGAATGAGGAACCTTATGGTCGTTTAAATCCAAAATGGATGAAATGGATTCATCGTCATCTTTTCCCTTGTTTCTTTGGTCGTTCTTGTCTTATTCCCAATTTAGGTTATCTTTCAGAGGCTGCTGCATCTCTTATTGATCGCAAATTGGGAACGATGATTGTGCCTTATACAGACGTTATTCATTTAGCGTCTCCTAGTTTTCATTATGATTATTTAGATCGGCATGATTCTCATGGATTACCTCCCAAGATTGGAAGTTTTCAGTGCTTTTTAAGAGATTATAAGGATGCTAATGTATTCCTTAGGGATCATCCTTTTCCAGTGCATGGTAATTATGAAGAGGGTCAAGATATAGGTAGTAGAGCGACAAGCAGAAGATCCGTATGGGGTGGATGTCTTGGTAGAAATGAAACTGTTCTTACTGAAGAGGATGAACAAGAAGAGGAGGATGATAGTGATCATACCCATGTTGCAACAACACCTGTTTTAGTAGCAGCAGAAGCAGCAGCAGCATCTATTACCAACGAAACTACATCCAATCATTTTCTTGCTAAATCACCTGCTGTTATAACACCTCCATTAAAACATCAGAACAAAAAACAAATAAACGAAGAGCAAAATACATTTAAATGGACCCCACAAATGCAGCGTCAATTTCGTCGTGAATTTGAACAATTGGTTATTTTGGATTATCTTATCCGAAATACAGGTAAGAATTATTATAAAAAAAAAAAAAAAAAAAAAAAAAAAAAAAAAAAAAACTAGCATTTATCACTAAAGAGATTCATTTTATTTTATAAAGATCGTGGGTTAGACAATTGGATGATAAAATATTGTCCCCCAACAACTAAAAAGACCCAGTATTCATCATCCTCTAATGGTAGTAGTAGTAGTAGTAGTAGTAGTGATTGTACCACCGACGATGATATCTCTAAACAACAACAACAACAACAACAACAACAAGGTCACATTCATATTGCTGCCATTGATAACGGCCTTGCTTTCCCCTACAAACATCCCGATCAATGGAGATCTTACCCCTATGGCTGGATTGCTATGCCTGATGTACTCATTAGTCAACCCTTTTCAAATGCGACTCGCAAACAATTTTTACCTCTCTTATCTGATCCTCTTTGGTGGCGTGAGACAGTACGTGAGATGCGTACTCTTTTTGAATTAGACACTGATTTTGACGAAAAAATGTTTCAACGACAGATAGCCGTATTGAAGGGACAAGGGTTTAATATTGTACGTGTCTTGAAGGACCCTACGGCAGGACCGATTGATTTGGTTGCCATGCAACGCGTTGTTATTCGTCAAGAAGAAGTTCTTATTGAATATGATGAAAAAGTGTTACAGAATCGAGATTTAAGATATCAACAAGATGGCTCTTTAACAAGCCAACCTTTATCACGAACAAAACGATCTACCTCTCTTGACCTAGGAGCAGAGATTCATAATGAAGCTACAAGCTATTTTCCTACGCAGCATAGTTGGCAAGATAAGATTAGAAAATCATTTGATTTAAGTCGAAGCTATAAAAAGAAGAAAAAGAAGAACAAAAAGAAGAATAAGAAGAAGAATAGGAACTGTTATCGTGCATTTGATAGTGATGGCGAAATACTTGAGTGTAGTTATTCTGAGGATAGTGATTTTGAGGAACGACACAAACTAAAAAGAGTTACTGTTATTATGGAAACAGTTGAGGTTGTAAAGAGTAGAACATATTTTACATGCTGTTAGTTTATTATTATTATTAATATTATTTATTGTTCAAATACAATTGATTTTTCGAGTTCTTTTTGATGTTGCCATTCAATTAAAAGCTCATATTTTTGACGTTTAGCCGCTTCTACAAATTGAAGCACTTCAAGTAAACGATCTCTTGCTTTCTTCATGTTTGGCTATTATATATACAGATATGTTTATTGATTGTTGCTGTTATTTTATTAAGATATACATGTATATATTATTTTACCTGAAACACATGAACACCATACATAGTAGTAACAATAAGCTCATCTAATCCATCTCTATTTAAATCAAGATTTGACATCCGATAAATGGGATAAGCAAATTGCTTTTTCCATAAAACAGTGTAAAGTTGGGTTCCTGCCACTATATAAATATATGTATATGTATATGTATATAAAAAAAAATAAGATATCCATACTATTTGATATATATATATATATATGTGTGTGTGTGTGCGTTCTAAGCATACCTTGCTTATAGATGAGCACTTGTCTACCATATGTTCCAATCAATATCTCCTTATCTCCATCCCAATCAACGTCCATAACATGAGAACATAAAACGCTATCAAAATTACCCGATAAAGGGAGTGCTCTACTAGTTGACAAACCATCTGTTTCAATGGATTGATATACAATTGCTTGCTCAATAGCACATGTTACTACAAGATGTAATTTATCTTCTGGAGTAACTAACATATACATACACACAAATATATATATATATATACATTAATAAGGTTAAAAAAAAAAGTTTGATAATTTTGATAATAACTTACTTATATTAGAAGCTCTAGGTTGAAAGATCAATACTGAAGTGATAGGACTAAATATTCGAATTGCATGTGATTTCACCTCTTTGCCCTCTAATTATATGTTTATCAGCTTTACATGTGTATATCTTTCTATGCCTTGTTATTTTATTTACTTTCATCATAAAAGCCAAGAAATAATTCACCATTTTGTCCGCCTGCACATATAACTCGTTTACCATTTGGGCGATCTAGGATATGCATAAATAAAATACTAATATAAAATAGGTTATTTTACATTATTTTACATGGTGTTTGCTAACTATTTTACTTTGTACGATGATTTGATATTTTACCCAGTAATGGGAAAAAAATAGATGAAGGTAGTTCAATAAATTGATTAGTTTCAGCACTCTATATAAACACTGTTTAATACTACAATTATATCAAAATAATACACATGTATCTAATTACTTGTGTATATAAATGAATGATGCCGTCCATAGATGTTAATAAAAATGCTATTTGTAAGCGACCCTCATATTCAATCCTATATGCATATATATAATGTTGATTAAAAAAAAACAAAGTATGAACAAGATCTTTAACTTTACTGAACATGAGATATTTGCATTGGGGCAGCATGAAGTGGTATAATTTGACTTGAATTGCCAATTTCAAATAATGCTTGTTCCAAAAAAGGTTTTGTATCTGAATTCATATTTCCATAAATGTGTAGACTATAAGATAAATTAGTTGAATCTTCAGTTTGTTGTTCTTCTTCTTCCCCTATTTTCTATAATTCATCTTAATCATCTACTATGATGAGAGACTGATAAGAAATGTATAGAGATTACCTCAGCAACAGCCAAAGCAATAAATAATTTGATTTTATCGTTTATTGTTGCCTCTACAGCATCAATAGCAATGACTTCTGACTTTCCAGCTTCTAAGCCTAATGCGATGCATAAACAATTCCAGTATCCATCTCGTGTTATATATGCAGATACTTCAGACGATGAAGCTGCAATAAAGTGTCGAACTGGTTTTAATAAAGCTATTCAATTTATATTTAATTGTCATTCTTATCCACAAAGTTGGACATGAATATATACATATATAGATATATATATTTACGTTGTGTGTATTCTGGTTCGGGCTGTGCAGGTAATTTATCATAACGGGTTGAAGGAAATTCATCAGGTTTATCAATGTAAGTCAATAGTCGTGAATCTAAAGTAACAAGGCCAAAGATATTTCTACGAATATATACATTAAGTAAATATAAGATAAATAAATTTGATATTTTACGTTCGTTCATATCCATAACGTGCATAATGAGTCTCACGAAATAAAGAATCATCATCTGTCAAAGTAATGTCGTTATACGGCATCGTAAAATATTGATTTAAAAATAAAATAAAACAAACACTTTATTTAAATTGTTAGTGTTAAATTAATTTGCCGTCTTTTTTTTTTTTTTTTTTTTTTTCCTGTGTGTATATATTTATTAGTATTTATATGAAAGAAAAAAAACAAACATTTCTCGAAATCTTTAATACATTTCGTTCAAAGCAAGAATTAAATAACCAAGATCCCTTTTCGGCTGCCTGTTGTGCTTTTTTAAAATTTGAAAATACCAATGTAAATAATTATATAACGAAATTAACAACCGACTTACAAATCATTTTAGAATCAAGCAACCCGATTATCTATACTGTATATTTTATATAGTTACTATGCTTCCCTTCCTCTTCATCATAATCCCTTTTTAACTTTTTTCTTACAACTCATTGATGATTTACCTTCTTCTTCTACTGAGCAGCACTTTGTATATTGTATATTGGAAAATTCATTATCTTATGTAAGTTAATCTATATGGTCTATATGTATATAAAGATGTATTTATATAGTTTAGTAGTTAGATAATAAATTACCACAAGACGTTAGTGATGATCCCAATAATAAATTACCAGTAATACAAAAAAAGAAAAGCCTAATAGATTCTTTAAAGTTAAAAGTAGCTAGATTAATTGATGATCCGTAAGGTTTGCCCCCCCTTCTTTCCCTTTCTCATTTATTTTTAACAGAGCCAAAAGTTGATCTTTCTCACCCTTCTTTTTTTTTATTAGTAATATAGTCATTTTAAATGAACAAGTTATCAACTTATTATCGAGTGTTTGTTCTCGAGTATTAACAATATCAGAAAATGAGGTAAATAAACAAGTCATTAAGAGACAAAGAAAAAGGCAAGCAAAAGCTAATTCGTTTGTAGATGCTAAGGAATGAGCGATTATTAGATTACCCTTTAACAAAGTATATATCACCAAATCAGTTACCCAAATTAATTGATTTAAATCAATTTATTGCACTTGATATTGTACCTATCTTATTGAAAACAAATTATGCAACACTCTATTTACAGTCTTTGTTGAATGTGACAGTGACAGTGAATTCACTGGAAGTTATTCATTGCATCTTAATAATGCATCACATGCAACTATCTCAAGAATTCTTACATTATTATATATCAAACAGTATTCGTTCATGTGATCAACTAGAAGAAGAGGGGCCTAAAAAAGATAGGCAAGTAAAACAGGTAAATTAAGCTTACACATTATATATGATTAGTTGCTGATTAGTTTGTTTCTTACAAAGGTAGCTCGATTCATTCAATCATTAGTAGAGAAAGGCATTATATCTATGGCAGATTATTTTATTGAAATACAATCGTTTTGTGTTAGTTATATGAAGTATAAGAATGTAACCAACTTGTTTCGCTTAGCTTCGTCTAGTCGACAACATAACCTTTTAAACCAACAAAGAGCAGCATCCTCTGTCTAATTATGTATTTAAAATAAAAAGTTCATTTGCATAAACAATCTCTACTGTACTGTATAAAAGTGAATCTTCTGTTGATTGGATAAAATCGTAAGATTTAATTTTTTTTTCATAAAGCAGACTTAACTTATGCATAAGCGTCTCTAATATGTTTCGTCGTGCTCAAATGTGAAATATGCTTAAAAAGATATATATATAAAAAAAAAGAACCCCTTTATTATCTATAATATTACTGGTGAATTTTTCTTGTTCCTTTTTCCTATTCCTCGATTGACAAATCTTCCTTATTGTCGTATCCAATTAAATAAAAGTCTTTGAAAATAACCACCGGAATTGTCCGGTTAATCACGTGACTTATACCGAAGAAAAAGTAAGTGCAAATTTTACACTTTTTTTTTTTTTTTTACAAGTCAACTATTTGGCGAAATGAACTTTTCAACAATTTTTTTTTAACATTTAGAAAAAAAAAAAAAAAATGAGTGATTGGGGTAATTACTAATTGTGTAAAACTAATAAAAGAGAGAGAGAAAAAAAAAAGCAAGTGCTGATTATTAATGCATGCATGTTGTTCATTCAATTAAATTTACAGAGGACGAAATTGATGTTGATATTGAAGTTGCTATTCCTAAAAAGAATAAATGGGACGACGAAGATGTTGAAGAAGAAGTAAAGGATTCTTGGGAAGAATTTGATGTAGATGACGAAAAGAAGGAAGAAGCTAAAAAGCCTTCACCTGTCATCAAAAAAAAGGTTCCCTTAAAACAAAAGATCGCTGAAAAAAAAGCAGCAGAAGAACAAAAACGAAAGGAATTAGAGGCTAAAAAGTTAGCTGCTCAAGAAGAGCCCGAAGAAAGTGAATATGAACGTATACAACGTTTACGTCGCTTAGAATTAGAAGCTGATATGGCAAGTGCAACGGAACTTTTCTCTGGCGTTTCGATTGGTAATTTCAATTAGAATAGTTTAACTATTTTTTTTCCGTTTTTTTTTTTTTTACTAATCGTGTACCAAAAAAAAAGATGACATGAAGGATAAACCCTTGGAAGAATGTAAGCCAAAGAATCGTGTTGAATTTGATGCTTATCGTAAACGTTTAGTTGACCTTATTACTGCTTCATCTGTAAGTTGATTTTTTTTAAGAAAAAAATTTTTTTCTGTTGTATAGAATAACTAATCATATTATTAGAAATCTATTAATTATGGATGGTTTATTGATGAATTATTGCATGATATCGCTGTGCCTTTGGAACATGCTGAAGTAAAGAAGATTTCTTCATCTTTAACTACAATTGCTAATGAAAAGCAAAGAGCTGCTAAAGAAGCAACCAAAAAGACAAAAGGTAAATCTAGACCTCAATTGGCTGCTGCAGGTAAAAATGCTGCCGCAGATGACAAATACGTTGATGATTTTGATGATTATGATTTTATGTAAAAATATTATAAATAAAATAATTATTACTATAATATATAAACTTTGTTAAAACAAAAAAAAACCAAAAAAAAAAAAAAAATGCCAGGAATAAATAGTCGTGTAGTACAATTCAAATGACTTATATGCTGTTAAGATAGTGGAAGTGTAGTTTTACACAACGCAAGACAGTAGATCTATTTTATGCTATTCATCAGTGAGGAACATTAGCCTATTTACATGATTTTATTTTGAATAATCCCCCCCCTTCTTAGACAGCGAAGAAATAATTACTATATTTAAATAATCATTTTATAGTAAAAACAAGTCATCCCTTCTGAGTACTAAAAATGAATACATTATATTGGTCTTACGCTGGTTAGATCGATAAAAAAAAAAGAAGAAGGGAATAATAAGGATAGCATTAAAGGGTGAAGTGAACTTAGGCAGCCATTCAAGAAACCAATACTTAATAGGAGACAATTCTACTATAATGCAAATTATTGATCATATGAGGATCCTGGGTGACATCGTGCTAATAGTAGTAAGGAAAATTAGACTGGTAGATGTTTAAAAGGGAATTACAGTGAATATAAAGATACTGAAGCGTGTTCAGTTTGATAAGCAATCAAAATAAATTTGGACAGAAAGAGAAAGAGTTGAGTTTAGGTTCTGATTGTAAACCAAAGTATAATGATACACAACTATGATGTCCAATTCATATCCTTAGTAATGACAAATTAGGACTTAAGGTTATTATTGAATAACAGTGGGAAAGTGATGTAGAGTTGCAAGCTATGAGTCTTTGAATTGAATTATAAATGTATTAACCAGAGGAAGCATTTACCTAATGTTTCTTTTATGATATTCAACTACAGTAGGAAGAATAAGGATATTATTGGTAACAACATAGCTAACCTTGCAAAAGAGGGCCTAAAGCTTGGATCAGGAATATATCAATCTGTTATAATGGTTAACAATAACAGGCTCAGTGACTTGAAGATTCAATAAGTATTTGATATTATTGTTATAGAAATAAGCTCTGGATATAAGCATAAGTAATATTATAATAGATGAATTACACAATAAAGGATAAAGTATAAGCCGGAATATAAAATAAAACTCTGTATACAACATCCTGTAAATAATATAAGACTTATTGACACCCAATAGCCTAGATGTATCAACTAAATAAGATATCGTATCATTTCTACATATTTATTTTTATAACCTTGACAAAGGAGTTAGGTCGTCTTTGATCCACTAAAATAGACATCAGGAACCTATATACCCAGATCAAACGATTTAAATCTTAAATCAGATTATTACAGCACCCAATATATAATCCATAAATCAGTCTTTTGAATCAGCAGAATGTATATCTGAATACTAGCACTGTTTCATGACTTGTCTTTTTTATAGTTCTTTTTACTTCTTTGATTTAGGATTCATTAATATAAATACAGGTAGTTGTGTAGACACGAAATAGTCTTTATATCATTCTTTTTACATTGAATAAACAAGTCTCAAACTATACTCCCTTCTGTTCTTTTTCTCTTTCTTTTCTTCTGTAAGTCATACCATCACATTTACCACGCACATTGTTTGAACCCACACTACTGTTATAATTTCTGTCAATTATCCTCATATATGTGATAAACGACTTTAATGACTTCTCTCAATAAAGTAAAGGATTATCCATATCAATTACATCCATTATATGGATTTTAGTTTCGTGCTGATTGGAGACTAGCAATTAATAACTTATCAAAAGCTTCAGCATCCGTCATATTAGAGACTTATGTGTACATTAATTAGAAATGAATGATATTTGCTTTAACGTTAGAATTCGTTCTGAAAACATCAAAAATAAAAATTGCCTTTTTTTTTTTTTTTTGACTTAAATTACGCCCATAACTCTCATTTTAACGATATATAGCCTCAATCCATAGGTTCTTTGTCTTGTAGAATTCACTAAGGAAATACCAAATTTGCCTGTTTGGTCATTGTCACAACTCCTAAAGTTTTTATAGCTCTCTACATATCTTACCCAACTACCAATGTTAAAGAAGGATTCATAGATCTTCTATCATTTTTATCAGCTTTGGTCACTAAGTCAATATCCTTAATATCCTTCCTTATTATTAAAGTAGTTATTTTTAATGTTGGATAGCTTATTTGATGTATTAGCTATAACAAGTCTGTCTTCAGTTTCATACTGTTTTTTTTTTGTTCCCCATCATTAAAAATTTACTATTTATATTATATTATGTTATTATTATTATTATTATTTTCGTCTATCACTGATGAGTCGATTGCCTCTGAACTAATATTTTTTTTTCTTTATCCCAAAACTGTGTTCTATAAAAAGTTGTCTGCTTATTTTTGCCATACAAGTTTTTTTTTATGATAACTTATTCTTTCATGTTTTTTCATGTGCGTTGTTGTTTTTTAATTCGTTACATTTAACAACGTCTTCTTGGTTTGTCAATTCTTTACGTATTCTTTCTTCTATTTCAAGTCTTTGTGTATAACCAAACTAATTTCCTTACTGTTACATATTATAATTTACAAGTATTCTGTAACCGTAACAAGTATGACAGTGGTTCTAAATAAATAACGTGTAACTTTTTATAGCAATTGTACTACACAATACGTATTAACTTTAGAGCCCATCCTCCCTTCTTTTTCATTTTTTTTTATTTTATATGAGAAAAAAAATTATTGAAGAGGAAGTCCTTTTATAGTGTAGAGGTGGATTAGATTCTGTTCTTGTTTGCTTCTACTACAGCCGTGTTACTCCCAGGAATTCTCTCAATGCTGCGGGCTTTCCTCTCTTGCATGGTAGGAAATTTCCCCGCGATTTAACAACATCTTTTTATCGACCTCCATTTGAAGGCCTGGTGTTGAACATTGGATCCTGGAAGGTAGCATGTTATCATTAAAGCTCAGAACTAACCCCGATTTTATTATTAAATCACTCCCATCTACAGCTAACAAAGTTCATCTCTCCATGATCGCCGCTTGGCCAACAGAAAGGCGCTGCCCTTTCCGATCAAGTTGTTTTATTTACCACAATTTTTTTCTTTATAAACCCAAGATTTTAGGTATAGTTGCCGAATTGTGGTATTCAAAAAAAAAATAAAAATAAAAAATATTTCCCTTTTATGCATGCATATGCTATAATCTTATATCATCAAACAATTTTTTTTTAATAAGAATTCAACGATCATTGAAATAAATAGGTGTAGTCAGAGTCATTTACTCTTCCTTTATTAAATGTTATACTTAAAGTACCTGGACAAATAGTATAAAGGAATGCGGCTTCAACTTATTTATGTATTATACTTCCTCATGTTTTATAAACTTAAGGAAGTTGGTACACTCTACTGACAATACTAAATAGGATTATTCTGTCGTAACTAATACTTTTCTAATGCCTCTCTGACTATAGATATTCTTATATGAACACATAATTGTTAAAATCATAGATAAAACTGTAGTATTACTTGTAAAATATCAAATAATACAAAGACAAAAGAAAGTCAAGAGTCAATAATTTTTATTTAGCTATTTGTAAGAATTGTTAAAGAAGTCTGAGGATAAGATGTGGATCAGAAAAGTGTTAGTTACGACCGAATAAGATATGTTACAGTTAATAAAGTGTTAGAGGTTTTAATATTATTTGATGGAGTGGACCAAGAGAGTTTTTCAGGGGAATCTAGATAGAATTCCTTGATCCGCTTGTTTAATCAAGGTACATGACATTATAAGTCAGCTCATGGCAAAATGTATAAATGCAGATTATTTTTTATTTTTTTAAAAGAAAGAAACAAGGTGTACATTACCACTGTTGAAAGGGTCTATTCTCTCAAAAGGATTACCCAGAACGATATTTGCTAGTTGGCTAACTTCATGCGTCCATTTCATACAATGATTAGTCATCTTATCAGCTTAAGTATAGCACGTTGATTTCTGTCATATTGTTTGGATCAAACGTACTTCATATGCTTGTCAGAAAAGTAGATAAAAAAAGAAAGGTTCATATAGTCATTACCGAAAAGTATATGTGTATATATGTACATGTAACGGGCTACTTATTATGTTTGTTTACTTTTTCTTAGAGAGTATAGCAGAAATATGAAACTCACTTAAATTCTTTGGCACGTCAAAGTTACGTTATTATTAGGTATATCAAATACATATTCTTTAAAGTACTCTTGTTGTAGCGTTCTCTTCTTTCTTTCTTTTATGTACACTGTATTTCAATAAAGGTATTAAAGTCGTTTAACAATTTACTATGTAGATTCTTTTTTTTTTTATAATCCTAATGATGTTAATATACTCATACTTTTTTTTTCAGTAGAAAACTAGTGCAAAGTAGTGCTCGTTATCATAATAAAGAAAGAAAGAAAGAAAGAAAAAGGAGATTAATAAGGGACATTAGAACATCATTTACCTTCGTTTGCTGATGACTGTCGTTGAGAAATAGGTTGCTCGAGAAAAGAATCAAAAGTTGTTTCTACATTAGAAATAGCTTGCTTAAATATCTACTCCCATTTTGAAGTAGTTTCACTAGAACCAAAGAAACCACTCATTATTAAATCATTTAAAAGCTTTATATGAATGGGATTTCAAAAAAAAAAAAAAAAAAAAGAAAAATGTAATATAAGTTTTAGGAAAAGCGGAAATTAAAAGTCTCTTTTTCAATATCCTTAATAGATTGTACTCATCTTAGTTAATTTTTGATAATTTGATTGTAAAGGAGGAATAATAATCATGATAGTTTCTCTGATAAAATATTAGTCAATAGTTTACATAATCACTACTACATTACATCTTATATTTCCTGTATTATTTAAGTCAATTATTTTATAACTTCTCTACTTGTTTTTATACTTCTTAAAGTCAGTTTGGAGCAAAAAGATATTTTATTATACAAACAATAGTTAAAGAAGGCACAAGATTATTAAAAGACGCGTAAGAAAAGATATATTTATTTATTTTATTTTCATTTTTATTTCATATATAAAAAAAGTGAATCCCCAATTCGTCAACAGTAATAATTACTGCAGTCCAAAGGTGGCCGCGTGGAGGCTAGGATTCTTTGCACCTTCTTTGTTCTTGTATTTTTTATTTTTACTAGGAGGTTAGAAAAACCATAGCGATCACAATATGTAACGCCCTCTGAATCAACAAGATACCCTACAATGTCCTCCTAATTCAAGGAGGGCAAGATAGGGTGTCTTCCTCATCAAGAGCCCGGTACATAAGTGGTAACCATGAGAAAAAGAATTTCCTCCTAGGGCAGGGAAGAAGAAGAAGAATAAAATAGTATTATTTAATGACTTACCTACAGAAGAAATAGTAATAATAAAGAAGATAAAGAAGAAAAAATAACTTTGAATATCTACTTTTTTATAAGAATAAGGAGGTCGTTGTTGTAAATTACAGTCACAATCATATGAAATCGATAAGAATATGTGTTACCCCACATTTAATACAGTTACATTATTTAATTTTCTTCCTTTCTTATAAAAAGTAACAATATGTAAAATAGTAAAATGTTGTCAATTTTATATCTTCTTTATGACTATATGAAATGTGTTTATGCTAAAGAAAAGAAAAGTAAGTAAAATAAATGTCTTTTGTTTTCACTTTTTTGTTTATATTCTCATCAACTTTCTTTTTTCCTATTTAGGCAATTAATATGCATCTCATTTAGTCTCCCTTATGTTGTGCTTAAAATCATTCTTTTACTCACATACATCGTTTGCCAAAATGATATTGTAAAGATTAACAATTTTAGCTTCTTTGATGTATGCTATGAAAACCAGTTTAAGTATCTTTGACTTGCATTCACAGTAATCTTTCCTCCCTTTTTAAATACAAAGATATGTTATAGATAATGAATTCTTTGATTCGCTTGTTTAATCAGCTCATGACATCAAGTCTTGAAAAAGCCCGTCAATTAGGCAAACAAATAATGTGGTGTAGTTAGGTGTTTGGGGGCATAATCCTTCAGCTATTAACTTTTATACACGTCAAGGTTTCTATAAAGTGGGAAGCCATACATTCAAATTAGGTTCACAAAAAGATACAGATCATATCATAATCAAGACACTTTAGATTTACTGTAATATAATTATTATTATTTATTTTATTTAACGTACATTAAAATGAATTGGGTCTATTCCAATGATTATAATGGCTGTAAAGGAATCTTATAAAGACTAAAAGGGAGATAAGAAGAATGATATATAATATGTTACAATATACCAAATATAAACGAGGAACAGTATAAATATCTCTTTTTTGTAACAAAGATATCAATTAGAATAATTTGTTCTGATGATGCCTATTTCTTCCTTAAAAAAAAAATAATAATAATCCATAGCAATAATGTTCATATTACTGCTGTCTTCCCTGTATAATTTACAGCTTTTGAAATATTATCCTTAACCTCTTTTGGCCTTCAAATTTGTAGGCATTGACAAGTATTTGATAATATACTGCACGGAACAAGGGATTTATTAGGTAATTCATTTCAACTTTTTTTTTTTTTTTTTTTTTTTTTGATGAGGCAAAATATTAACTTTAGATGTAAAATTGGATAAAGGAAGAGTTGAGATTATTCATTTTGTTTATACAATATCTAGATAACGTCTCAGTAAAATAAAGTAAAAAAAAAAAAAAAATGTTGAATATTTCTGGAAAAGAAATATCCTTGCATTTATTACTGTTACAGTGACAGAATTGTTATATTTGTCAATATCTTCTTTTTTTGAAGTAATCGAGAACATTCTTCTTTACACTAGTTTATAGAGAGATATTGATTGTTATTACAATATTCTTGGTAGATCTTTTTAAGTCTTTATTCTTAAGTAAGCCATAACATAATGTATATTATTAGCTAGAGAAGCTTGCTGTTAATCAATTAAAAGAGTCTGTATATTACGTTTACTTATGATTATTTCCTGAGATGTTGATTATGATCAAACACAGCAACTATAGATTTGTATCTGTATATGCTTAAAATAAGGCTTTTTAGACACTCTATTATCTTTCTATGGCTTGAGGACCATAATGATACCAAGGTACATAGTATACATTCATGTGTAAGAATTTATTTCTGATATATAATCTGACTATAATAGTATCAAGTAATAATAGAAAATTTGTAATTACTACTGTTCCTCCTGTACCCACTACCATTGATTGGTAGAATGAAGCTATAATATATCATCCTTCTTCATCATCGTCATTATTCATGCTGCTGCTGTAAAAAAAAAAGAGTTATTGGTGTAGTACAAAAAACAAGAATAATTAAAAAAATTAAGGGTTCATTTGATTTGGTGGGGAACCCTTGAAGTGATTCGATTCCACAGCCTAGGCTTGGGCTAAATATGCTGCGAATTCTAGTCACTCTCCAAACACCCGTCTTACTTTCATCAGAAATAGAGGATACACATAGGGCTATGTTTACTATAAACACACCACTTATACCACCACCGCCATTTATACCTACAACTACAATACTACTACCAACACATCCTTACTAATGTTAATAATCACTACACAATACCAGTGTTACTTATTACCACTACTACTACTACCACCACTACTACTACTACTTTGATTTGCTTTCATTTTTTTTTTGTAACCCTTATCGTTGGATTATGGAACAGTCTATAATATATATGTATGAACAGAAAAAAAAAAAAACTACTTCTTTTATTATTAACACTTACTATTATTATAAATAAGCTATATTGGAACATCAAATGATATACTTTGTGATATCGGTTGGGTTATAGTATATATGAACCTTTTTATGATATTTGTTATAGAATAAGCTCTGGATATAAGCATAAACAATATTATAGTAGATGAGTTACATAATAAAGGATAAACTATGAGCCTGAATATATAATAAAACTCTGTATATAACATCTTGTAAATAATATAAAACTTAGGGACATCCAGTTATCTAAATGTGTCAACTAAGTAAGATATCGTATCATTTCTAAATATTTATTTTTATAACCTTGACAAAGGATTCAGGTCGTCTTTGATCCAATAAAATAAAATACAAAAATATCAGGAACCTGTGCTCAGATCAAACAATAAAGTTTTTGTTTAAAGCCTCAATCAGATCATTATAACACCCAGTAGATAATCCATAGATCAGCATTTTGAATCAGCACAATGTATATCCGAATACTAACACTGTTTCATGACTCATGTTCTTTGACAGCTATTTTTACTTCTTTGATTCAGGACTCATTAATATAAATACAAGCAGTTGTGTATACACAAAATAATTTTCAACCTTTAATTCTTTTATTTTCATTTTTATTTCATTCTTCTTTTCATTGAATAAACACAGTCCCAAACTATACTTTCTTTTGTTCTCTTTCTCTTTTTACTTTTCTTTTATCTTTATTTTCCTTTATTATATTACGTTCCATCACAGGGGTTTCCGAGAATTTGTTTTTTGGTAGCTTCTGAATGGTGAATAAAGTATTGACAAAAATCGGATGCCCCCATTGTTTGGTGACATTGTGCACATTTGAAAATTGGGATATGGGGGTGCTTGTTCTCAAATCCTTTATGGTCGAAAGAGGTTAGTGTTTTGCATTTGTTGCAGTGAAATTTTCGTTTATTGTTTAATAAGACAAAAATAAGATGACTGACTTGCTCTTGATTCGGGACAGGTTGATTGCGGGTCTGCCAAGAAATGATTCTGGGAATGTTGATACAATGATGTTGGCTTGGGCTTATTTTTTAATAAAGTGATTGTTTGTATTTTACCATGTTAGAAGAGGTCTCTCACGTTACAAAAAATAAATTGTTAAATATAGCGGAAAGGAGTACCAAAAGAAAAGCTGTTATTGGATGAGAAGGTCCCACCGAGAATCGAACTCGGATCACCGGATTCAAAGACCGATATGATAACCATTACACCATGGAACCCTTTGATTTGATTGGATGATATTGGTTTTATTTGTGGACAATTCAAAATTAATTTTCAAACGTGTTTTTTATCCTTTTTGGACGAAATAAAATGTAAATCAGACAAAAAATTCCGAGAAAATTCGAATTTTAGACGAATAAAGATTTATATACAATATTTAGACGTTTACCTGTAATGCTATCTGAATCCCGTTAAGGAAAGCGTGTTTATTATTATGATTGTTGTTTTATGTGCAAAAGATAAGGAAAGAGTGTTTCGAGTCTAAACGTATAGGAAAGAGAAAACAAAAAAGACAAGCCAGTGAAAAATCGATATAGTTTATTGAAGAAAAAATAATACAAAAATTATACAAGAAGAAAATAATATGGAAAAATGACAAGGGCTGTTTATATGTTTTGCAAGATAAGTGATATTAATAGAAATATGATTTGGATAAATTGTTGTATTTGTACATAACATCATAAAGATATAATAAAACATAAATGTGAATATTCATTACCCAATAATGTTGTATAAAAAATATATTATTATGTCAAATATAAATTATGTTATTATTGTTTTGATTAGCAAAAAGACAAGAAAAGAAAAATGAACAGAAGACAAGTGTTATGATTGTAGTCGTCTTTATAACTAAGTTAATAGTAACAAACCATGTCATGGTTGTAAGATTTATAACTTAATTCAATAAGAAAAATAGTCATAATAGAACATATAATGCACTTCTGTGATAATTCTGTCTACAGTCATATTAAGTATATTTACTCTTGTATAGAAAAATAATTAATAAAAGTCTTACATCTAAAAATATAATTTCTTTTATTATTGTTCTGCTGAATATAAATGTATAAAAATAACTTTATATAAGTTAAACTGGGGTAAACTAAGAATAATACAAATACGCGTAATAATTGATTCCACTCAGAGTACACCTATTAGTTATATACAAAAGATATGAATCTATATCTATAATAACTCTTAGTAATCATTCTATAATTGTATTATCAAATACAATTTGTTATATTTTTATCTTCTTATTACTCATCATCCTTATTCACAAAATATATAAATACTCTTACATTATTAGCCCTTATTTTGTAATACTAAGAACAATACTACTTTGAATTGAATTAATTCATTTTATCTTAATAAACTTATTGACAAGTCTCAACGTACTTCTTCTGTTTGTTTTATTTTATTTCTCTTTTACTTCTTTTATTTATATTTTAATTCTTAAACTTACCTAAACCACAACAATAGGAGGATTTGAATATATCCCAAACTTTGATTATGTTTGTTGGCAAGTTTGTACTGTTTATAACTCTTTTTGCAGTAACTAATTGACAGAGAGAATACCAAAATTGTTGTGTAAAAATACAATGTGGGATATCGTTATCATCTGCTTGTTGAGAGCGAAGTGTAATATATTAATTTGTAAATATCTGAGCACGAACCACTATACTTCTCACATCTCCGCTAGCAGCGATGATCTAAGACTTTAAATTGTTCAGGTGCTGAATTGTTACACATTTATCTAGGGGAAGCTTTCTGGCAAATGTCTGATATCTTTGGCCAAGGTTCTTGTGAAATACTTCCTGTTTGCTAAGGATATGGTTCTCGCAGTTGGGTAATCTTGCTGATTTACGTTCGGTTTTATCGCAATTCTTACACTTGTCCATGCTGTTAGTAATAGTAGTTATTCTTCTTCTTTTTTTCAGCTTTTTTATCTCGTTTGATATTGCAGCTTTGTTTCCTCTTTTTTTATCTGAAGTTACGACTTTGTGGTCAGAGAATGTTAGCTAAGCAAAACTTAAAAAATCATGCAATATGATAACTTACCATTATCAGTACTACCTTCCTTGCATAGTTTACACTTAAAGTATACTTTGGAGAACTGATCAGCTTTGTTTCAGTCTTTACAAACATGAGTAGATGCAGAACCTTCAACTTAATTAAAAAAACGTGTTAGCACAACACATCACAATACCCTTTGATTATGATGGCAGAAAATATATGTTTACCTTCGCCTGATGCTCTTTTTTTTTCTTTGACAGAACGAATTTTATTCAGTATTATCGCTTTGTACATGCTTTTTTAATACCAAGCAGAGAAAAAGATAAGAGGAAAAGATATAAACTTGTTCACAGAGTTTTATTTATAGTCAAAGAAAAAAGTAATTATCTAATTGTAAATCAATCACTTTTGTGATAATGCTGTAATTGAAGATATATAATAAAATGAAAAGCTTAATAAACACATTGGATCATTGATATTACATAAGAATACATGATTATGCAGATAAAACAGCCAGAAATGAATAACATCAAAATATACACATGATATTGGTATAATAAACCATATATTATGAAACTAATCTATGCACAACTTTACTATCTAATTATATAAATAATATTATTAGCTATAGTGATTCTTACAGACTTTTGTGTAATTCCCTCTTCTAATCTGTTATTCTTGAAGCAAAACAGATTGAAAAGCTATAGCTGAATTTGACGTTTTAGGCAATTTATTCTTTTGTTTATTAACTTAAAAATCATTAATATAAAGTGTAAAGCAAATACGCATATCATTCTATCTCTAATATTTACTGTCTTTCAAGGCATTCTCTCAAACATCAATAATATATGGGCTTTTTTTAGCACTTTTTGCTAATAAACGTAGCTACTTTCAATTAGGAATACTCCGCACCTTTGTGTTTTTGGTACTTTCGATTCTGAATCCTGAATCACTTGATAGTATGTATTTGTCTATTTATTTCCTGCAGTAGCTCACATTCCTTTTTAAGCTTTCCAAGGTAGCTTTTCAAACTTAGGGAAGTTGATATAGACTGTGCACTCTTTCTAAAATGGCAAACTCCTGGTGTCTTAAGTAATTGGGTCTATAAGTTATATCTTTATAACACTATAACCGTTATTCATTTCATATTCAGTAACCTTTATCACAGCAGATGCTTGGAAATAAGTACATGTCAAAGGTAATACGTAGCAATATAAAATTCTTATGGGTTTATGAGGCTTAATTATGTATCTGCTTAGTAAGTATTTTGATGTTATGTATCTGTAATGTGTTTGCTTGAAGCCCACTACAGTATATAGAATTAATTATTGCTACGCTATATACTTATCTTGATACTTTACGATAAGCTTCCTCAACCTAGTAAACTTCTAAATACTAACTATAATATATACTATAGTAATCTCTAGCCTGTAATGAAGGCCTTTGTATTATCATTCATAAACCAATAAAATACATAAATCCTGAGCCGATAGATTTTTTTTTTTCATTCATCTAAAAAAACTGTCTGATTTACATTTTTATTTTGTCCAAAAAAAGTGAGAATGATGTCTGGAGAGTAATTTTGATTCGTCCAGAAAAAAATTAACATAGTCCAATTTTATGGTAAAATCCGTTATTACAACGTTGTATACAAATAATATCCTTTTATTTTTATTTCTTTTAACTGTTCAATTTTTACAAAACATGTTTTCGATCACAAAATGTGGTCTAAACCTGATATTATTGGGATTACTTTATATTATAATTCCAGTAATAGCCATTTATGAAAATGAGGCTGGTACATATGATTGGTAAATAGTAATGATAGCAAAAGTATTAATCAAAATAATACGCGTTCTCACTAAATATACTTATCCTTTTAAGGCACCATAAATGGGTAGGCCATCCTCGTGAAGCATTTAAAATTGATGATAATCACATTGCAGTTTATTCAGAACAGAATGTCATTGCAGCTCTTGAAATAAATAACGGAGCTATTGGTAAAGTAGAATCTTGTTTAAAAATTTCAACTCATCTGATATATTATTTATTTATATACTCTGTAGAATGGAGACAAGTACTTGAAAATGAATTAGATCATGTTGTAGCTTCGGAAGCAGGTAAGCTTTTTTTTTTCCTCAATAGAAATTCTGCAACAATGGGTTGATTTTTGGGTAAAAAGGTATCTTCACTGTTTCTAGCAATCCAGAACGTGCTCAGTTTTGGAATAAAACAAATGGACAATTAATGTGGGAATACACTTTACCAAAGGAAGAGTACTTTGGAAGTACAAGTCCAGTTATATTGAATGATGGTCAAGTAGCTGTCTTTGTAGGAAGAACCAAGTTGATTAAGCTATCAAATAATGGTGAAGAGGTTTGGCATTGGACTAGAAAAACAAATCCAGAGTATGTTAACAGAATATACACTATATATGTATATATATCTGTGTGTGTGTGTGTTACTAACTATAGTTGAAATAGTCAGATTTGGGAACGTTTGAAGCTTATCCATAGAGGAAATTCGATTTATATCATTGTTGAACCGGACGATAATGAAGAATCCCCTTTTTTTGTAATTCATACTATTGATAGTGAAACAGGAGACGCAACATCAACTACTAAAATTCCTTGTACTACGACATATGAAGCTATTTCGTATATTGGAGATTATCTTTTTTGGACAGAAAACGATTTACTTAAATGGACAAATATCGATAAAATAGACATTAAAAGTACCTCAATCAAATCTTTAGTTAGTTTACTTCCAACTGCTGATAAATTCGTTCCATCTAGAATAAGTCTTTTGGGCAATAGTGAGGATCCTAAGTTTAAATCTTTTATTCTTACAGCAGAATACGAAGAAGAAGAAGAAAGCAGAACTACAAGTGCCTCTGTTCTCGTCTATATTAAAGATGAAGCATTATCGTTGGGTACATACTTTGGAGAACAGGTAAATGTATCTGTTTTATGTAAATATGTATGTATCATTTTATTCATATTATATTTATTGTTCAGGAATCATTTGTAAGCTTTGATACATTCAAAAATTTAATTGCTTATACTGTTAGATCAACGCCTAAAGAATCTATTGTACATCTTTCATCGGAAGCAAAAGATATAAAGATTCAACATGATGTTACCTTATCGGGTGAAATCAACTATATTAAATTAGTTAATCTTGAGCCTTTCCGTCTTTTTGTTGTTACTGAAGGGTCTTCAGTATTTTTGTATAACGAATCATCCATTGTTTGGTCACGTGAAGAGTCTTTGAGTGCGATTACTGATTCAAAGTTTTTAGATCTTCCTGAACAAAAGATGTGGACACAAATGGCTGATGAACTCGATGAAACAACTATTGAACAAGCAGCAGAGAAACCTCTTTCACGTTATGTCCGCCGTCTTACTACACATACACTTGCACTTCGAAAATTACCTAATTGGATTATTTCGCATTTTGTTGGTATGACTAGTTCTACTTTGAAAGATAACAGTAATAAAATTTCAAATCTGGAGGCACAATCTTGTTGGTTGAACGAAACACAACCTGAATTGCTTTATCGTGACAATTTTGGATTGCGTAAACTACTAATTTCTGTTACCAAGAGTGGTAAGATTATTGCTCAAGACACAACTCATAATGGTAAAATTGTTTGGAGCAGATATATTGAAAATTTTTCATTTAATGAGCTTCATATTGTTCGTGCTGCTTCTATCAAAATGCCACCTATCATTGTTGCTATTGGTTCTACATATGATGCCTTGGGTGGAGAGGCAACCGGTTTTGTTCGTTTAAATGCTTTAACGGGCGACAATTATATTTCAACTATTCACGAAGCTGCTGAATTCTTTGAGCCTATTATACTTACTAATATTGGCGTTGATAAAGTGATGCGTTTGCCAATTGAAGATCCTGAAGAACGGACTCATATTTTGGCTATTTACGAAGCTGGTTCTGGACGTGTCTATATTTATCCTGATACACACGCTGCTCGTCAACGATTCACCAACGAGTTTCTTCCCAATTATTATTTTTCCTACAAAGACAGCCATGGTAATATGCAAGGCTTTAAGGTGACTGAGGGCTATAGAGGCAGCTTACGAGCTAATCCTCTCTGGAACTTTTATTTACCAGAAAATGAAAGTCCTGTTACATTAAGTCATTCCCAGCCTTATGAAAAGGTTGCTTCCTTAGGACGTGCTCTTGGTAACAGAAATGTGCTTTACAAATATTTAAATCCTCATATGTTTGCTATGGTTACTAAGGATAACGAAAAAAAATATATCAAGATTCGCATTATGGATTCTATAAAGGGATCAATTTTACATGAAACTATTCATGAAAATGTAGATATTGAAAATAATGATGTACATATTTTACAATCTGAAAATTGGTTTGTCTATCACTTTTGGAGTAATGATATTAAAGGAAGAGGTTATCGAACAGTTGTTCTGGAGCTCTTTGAAGGAGCGCATGAAAATATGCGTATTGAAAGGTATATACGTATATGTATATGCATATATATTTATATAGTTTTTGAAAGATAGAATACTAATATTTATATACATTTGTATATATATTTTTCTTGAATAGTACTAATTTCTCCTCTTTTGATAATGTCCAGCCTCATGTTCTTTCTTCGTCTTTTGCTTTCCCTTACCCTATTACTACTATGGGAGTCACGACGACTAGAAACGGTATTTCGACAAAAAACATTCTTTTTGGTTTACTTTCTCATCAAATAATGGCAGTTAATAAAAGATTATTTGATCCTCGCCGTCCCACCGAAAAGCCCACTAAAGAAGATCAAGAAGAGCAATTGTTTCCCTATGGCCCTATTCCAGATGACAAGCGTCTCTTTTTGACATACGGGTTAGATGTTGCTGGTATTCAAACTATTATTACAAGCCCTTCCTTATTGGAATCAACATCACTTGTATTTGCATATGGTCTTGATACTTTCTTTACACGTTCCTCACCAAGTAGACAATTTGATGTTCTTTCAGAAGATTTCTCTAAAGTTCAACTTTTATTAACTATTATTGGTCTAATTGTTGGTATCTGGATTACTGGACCTATGGTGCGTAGGAAGCGAGTAAATGCTTTATGGAAATAGATGACAGTATATGTAAAACTTAAAGTTAGAGCATTCTTTTATTTTATATATACATCTATTTATACAGCCACAATAAAGCTTCTAATATGTATAAGAAATCCATGTCTTTTTATTGATTAGCTATTTATGTACTTTTATTATTTACATTCGTAAATTATTTACATTTTTTTTATTATTATCATTATTATTATTTCTATACTAGTTAGTTGTCTTTGAATTTGCTAGATGAGATTAGTGACTGAGAAACTTGTAATGAATTCCACATATCGTTTGCTTTATTTATAACATAATCTGGCAAACCTAACAAAAAGAAAAATAATAATAATCATAATCATAAGGTATGAAAAATATTTCTACAAAAAAAAAAAAAAAAATACCTGCAATTCGAGCAACCTTTATTCCGTGTGATTGTCGACAAACACCTGGTTGAACTTTATGATCTAATCGAAATCCGCCATCCTGATCCTCCTCAAGACTGGTTTGGTAGCATTTGATGTTACTAAAATTTGAAGTAGCATCAGCTAGTTCATGATAATGTGTAGCAAATAAGGTTCGGCATTTAATATGGTTATGTAGATAATCCAATACACCATACGCTAATGAAAATCCATCTTTAGTGGATGTGCCTCTACCAACCTCATCCATAATAACCGTAGACTTTTCTGTTGCCTGTTGAAGAATTGTAGAAACTTCAGACATTTCAACCATAAAAGTAGATTGATTTTGCGCCAAGTTATCAGCTGCGCCTACCCGACTAAAAATTCTATCTGTCACGCCTATCCATGCACGATTAGCAGGAACAAAGGATCCTATATGAGCCATCAAGACAATAATTGCATACTGTCTCAAAAAGGTACTTTTCCCACCCATATTGGGACCAGTTAATAGCCAAATACGTTGCTTTTCTTGCACATCACAATCATTAGCAACAAACATTCGCCCTTTTCTTGCCAAGTTGGCTTCTACAACTGGATGTCGACCACCCATAATCATAGTTCGGTTTGTTTGTGTTATTCGAGGACGAACATAATTATTTTCATGAGCGATATGAGCAAAGCAGGTAAGGACGTCTAATTGTGCCAACTTTCTGCAACTTTGTAAAATAGTCGTACTATGATCCAATACTCTATCAACCACTTCTGTAAAAATTTTATTCTCTATTTCTATAATTTGCGATTGGATGTTTTCTAAACGAATAGAGATATCTGTCCATTCTTCTACTTGGAAACGATGTTTACTTTTAGTATGGTTGAATGGTATTGCATTTGGAAACCTAGTAAGAATATTGTGTGCTTGTCGCGCGTTTACTTCAATAATGTGCTTAAGAGAGCCTTCTGTGAGTAATGTAAGCGAATTTCCGCATAGTTCACGTAATTCGGTTTGTAAGTTCAGTCTTTTAGTTTCTAATTGATTTAATTCATGATGAAGGTTTGATAACTCTGGATGGAAAGCATGGTTGACAAATCCATATTCCTTATTATTTCCTTTAGATTGAATTTGCTCATAATCAAAGGCATCTTTAATATAGGATGAAATAGATCTATGAGGATCCATGTCTATCATAAAATCCTTCAAAGCCTCTGGTAGTTTTAATTTACTATGAATGCTTTGAATTACATCAAGGGTATATAAAATCTCCAGTAAATCAGAATGTTGACCTCGTTTAAGTGCTAAACGTTGAAGTGCCCTTTGAGCATCTGTACTTTGACGCAACAGACTACGTATATCCTTCAATAAAAAGATATCATTCGTAAAAAACTCTACAATATCTAGACGTCTTCTGATCTCAGATATGGAGGTTAAAGGAGAGGTGATCCAACGTGTCAACAATCGTGATCCAGCACTTGTTGATGTATGATCCAAAGTACCCAATAAACTATCCATCCTTTTCCCTTGAAGACTTTTCAATAATTCAAGTGATGTCATGGCTGCACTGTCAATACGTACTGATTCATTTATATTAAATTGTATGGGCATTTGCCATTTTAGCTTTTTATCGACATGTGTTTCATTAACATATAGTATTAATGCCATTCCTGCTGCTAATTCATCGTTACTAAAATTAGGTGCTGTCTCTGAAAATCTCTTAAACATACTGTGTAAAGTTCGTCCAGCCTTATAAGCATCATAATGTTCAGCAGGCTCATAACTTATGGCAATACTAGAATCAGCCACTAACATTTTTGTAATGGGATCATAGGCATCCTGATCTATTAAGCCTTGCTCTAATACTGCATCGGAGGGACGCATAGATTCTGGCAAAATAACTTCTCTTGGCCCAATTCGAGCAAGATCATTTTTTAAATTCACTAGTGTTGTACGCTGCATTATAAATTCTCCAACAGATATATCAACCCAAGCTAATCCTATAAAATCCTTATTTGGGAAAATAGACAAAAGATAATTGTACTGATTTGAATCTAAAAATCGGTCTTCGATGACAGTGCCTGGTGTAATAATTCTTGTGATTCGACGTTGCATGCCCACGATTGATTTATCTTCTCTCGACACAGGTCCTAATTGCTCACACAGAGCAACTTTGCATTGAAGTTTATTGACCAATATGTCTAGATATCGATCTAATGATCTTGAAGGGAAACCAGCAAAATCAACAACGGTGTTAGCAGTAATTAATTTTTTAGTCAGTTTTAAATCTAATTGAGACGCATAGAGAGTGGCATGGGATTCATAAAGCTTTTTAATACTGTAAGTCAACAAAATGTACATTAGTGAATAAAAAAAAAGTAAAATGAAATACCTCGTAAAAATCACCCACTTGAACTAAGAGTACACAAAGAGGGTACTTTTTTGTATATGCACGTACTGTATCAAGAACTATTGATCCAGTTGAAATTTCTACATGATCAGGTAATTTATCTAATTTTTCTGGCTTCGATCTATTAACTTTAAATTCACTTAATTTGACGTTTACAATACGTTTGTTTAAAATGGGTGTTGCAATAAACGCTCTTGATTTAATTAGACTTGGTAAGAATCTTTTGTTCAAGACACATCGAAGCATGTCTGGAACAAAAAAAAAAAAAAAAAAAAATCAGGGAAGAAAATTATTTCAAAAAAAAAAAAATGCATTTATTATGTAAAGATTATTATTACTAGTCTAGTCATTGTTTCAACATAATTCATCGCATAATAATATTTATCTAATATGTTCCAGTAAAATGTATTGATGAACTATGGTTTTGTAACTTACGGCAAACAATTTTAGGTACCTTCCCCTTTTTTTTTTTAAAAAAAAAAAAATTGCAGTGTTGTTTCTGTAAGTTTTTAATAATGAAAAAATAGCCGAAACATTACTTTGTATTATTTAATAATATAGTATATAATAACTTTAGTCTTAATAATAGTCATTGATAGAATATTCGAGCACTAATAATAATAATTAGATACATAATTCAAACAGGATTATGACTGGTGTATTCAATTACATAATTGTTCTTGAGTGATACATATCATATATACATTGATAATATTGAATATTGTTATGTAATAAGATCTTATACAACGATAATGATAGTAACTCATAAATAATTGATATTGTTGCAGCTAGACATATTTACTGAGAATTGATATTGATGTGTCGCTCACTTCAGTGATAATAATTCGTTATGCTTCTAAGAACGGCGACAACTCAGGGAGAAAAAAAGAATAAAGATATATCTTATTGATCGCAGAACTATTCGGAGATAAAACTCAGAAGCAGACGCTTATATGTCTTAGACAACAAATATTACAGTAAGTTTGAAATTGACAATTAAGAACACAAAAACTTACTGACTGTTGTTATAGATTCTGTGGTAAAAAATAGTATCGAAGTATTGCCAAAACACCATCAGATAATAAATGAAATAAAGAAAGAAGGATATCAAGTGATTGGTTATTGCAGAAAATCCGTTGGGAATACAGAAAACAGAGTCAGTTGCTTACAAAGGATGATAGATATATTGTACAAAAAATCATTAGTGGGTAAAGTCCTTAGTACAGCGAAGCAAATGTTTCCAAAGCGCGATGTGAGAGATGTAAACCAGATCTTGTCACAATTGAATAACGCTCATGGAAGCACAGTAGATTTTTTGGAGTTTTTAAACAACAGCCCAAAAATATGCGTTATATCAATTGATTATGCTGGCTTCACCACTAACCATACAGATCTTGAATAATTATGAAGGTAACAAAGAGCGTAAATTCTAAAATAGTAATAAACTTACAAAAATTTTGTATCCAGAAACAACTCAAGCCTACAAAAAGTATTTATTGGTCAATTCTTTTATGAAAATCAGTTTAAGTATTTCAATAGTGTCCAGTTGCTGAACAAGCCTGAGAATCTTAAACTGTTTAATTGTCGCCCAGCTTTAAAACAAAGGGGTAAATAGATGTGGGAAAGTAGGCGTATACTATCAATTAGGACAGTAGTTCTTTTTTTTTTTTTTTATTAATAAACAATTGAAATTACAAAATTTGAGTTTTCTAATCTACATGGTTTTCTACCAAATGCAAGCTGCTACGATATCTTTTATATTTCAAAGGATTTGAACTGATTCTTTCATTACAATGTAACAAAGGTTTATATGGATTTTCTTCAAAGAAAACGTCGACATCTTTAATCGTTCCCGCTTTTTTTAGAGCTATAGTTACGTTAGATTCAGTGTGCTTCAAGCAAAAGAAAATGCATAGTGCTTGTTCTCTGGTTATATCTTCAACCATTAATAATAAAATGTTGAAAAGAATAGTTTTAAATTCTTGAAGTGCTCTTTTATAGGCCACCAATTGGCATGGGAATGTATTGAGCCAAGCAGGACCCATTCAGGAAAATGGACCTGTTGATTTTTTTTTTTTTTTTTATTTTCTCTAAGCAGTGAAATGGACCGATGATGAGGAAAATCGAAAGTCGTGGCTATAAGCCGATGTATCTGCCTCCATATTCGCTTAAATTAAACCCAATTGAACAGTTTTGGGGCAATGTTAAAAGGAAAATTGAAATGCCACAAACTGTTGACTGAAGAAAAATTGTCTGATAGAATTGTTGAGGCATGTAATGCCATACCTGCTGAAATTCTATACAACTTTGCCAGTCATTCTAAACGACAAATCATTCAATGTTATAATAAAATTCCATTCCAATCATTTTGAAGTCAAAAAAATACACACATTTTTAGATCAATTCAATTTAACTTGTTGTGACATTTCTTTTATTTCAAAAGGACAAAATTTCTAGACATAAAGGGACAATCATTTTTGGGTTAGTGACATTTTTTTTTTTTTTTTGGTTACGGACATTTAATTTTCTCAAAGTGACAAAATTTACCGTTCTCACTGTACATAAACAGAAAAGGAAGATAATCAATTTTGAATTCAGAACAAATTAAAGTTAAAGTAACAAGAACTTTTTTTTTTTTTTTTATGTTCTTCTTTCTTGTTATATTATTCATATATTCATTATGGAATACTCACAGCTTATTACAGATAATATAATATCAGTTGAAAATGAAGATGATGAGGAATCTGACTATTCGCTTGATTATGAATACATTGGGCCTCGTAAAGCAGTTTATAGAGATGAAGATGATAATGATTCAAACGCATCCGAGCTATCTTTTTCTTCATCTACTGATGGTTTTGATATGTGGGATGAGGACCCTTACAGCACAAACGATTTCACTTGGCAATCAAACGATATGAATTTAACACAGTTTATAAAATTGAAGCAGAAAGAATTAAATAGTATCAATACACCGTGGAAACAAGAATCATTTTGGAAAAAGGAGAAGGGGTGGCCTAGACAATTACCTGTTTCTAGTTCCACAACGAATCACGACCAGTCGGCAAATGCTTTATCACTTGTTTTATCCGATTTCGGTTCTTCTGAGAAGCTTCATACTATCTATAAGGATCGAATTATTGAATGTGGAAACTATGATGGTCTGATGGTTGATACCACGTCATCATCATCATCACCTTATAATATAGATAATAACACGACATGGCTGGACAGTGATGATAATTCCATTAGTATTCAAAAAATGTTACAACCTCTGGGAGTAGTAAATTTATCGAGACACATGCTTCTATAAACCATCATTTAGAAGAAGAAAAAAGACAAAATAATGAATGTATAAACAACAAAACTTCAACTACCAGTAACACTTTAATATCAAACTTTATTCCTTACACCAAATATCTTAAACGATCTCAATTTCCTACTATTTTACCCAAACAATCCTATCATTCTTTGACCTATGAGCCTATGTGTATAGTAGAAAAATATGGCTATATGGCAATCGGAGGTATTGAAGGAGAATTTGAGCTTTACTGCTGTATGGAGGAGGATCAAAAGCCTATTAAAATATGGGGCACTAAATTCAAAAGTAAAGACAACGTCTTATTAATGACAAACTCTGTTCAAATTGTACGATGGAAAAGAATTGATTTATTAACGTCAGGAGATTATTATTATAATCATTACTTGATAGCTTCTTTAAATGACGCTGGCGTGCTCGTATATCATCTACCTCATCATCAACACTGTCAGCAACATTATTCCTCATTTTTGGCGCATAACACCGTTGCATCTACTTGTCATCTCCAATATCATCATATTCGCTCCTTCGATCGAGTCCCCATTAACGATGCTAAAGTCAGTCCAGATGGCAAACATCTTATTTGTATAGGTGATGCTGCCTGTGTCTTTCATTCGGAAATTTCATTTGACGAGCGAGATCAAATTATTTTTAGTTTGCCCGAGAAATTAAAGATACCATCATCTATCCTATTAAATGATACCATCCATAAAACAACAACAACCACCACCACCACTACGACAACCTTACCCTTTTTGTCTTCTCAATATGTTGCCTGGAGCAAATCTTCTCTGTATTTTGCACACACATCAGATACACATAATAATGTCTTTGTCTGGCGCACAAAGCCTCGATTCGAAATGCTTTACCGTATCGATGCTGGAGGGTACACATATGCTATACAATTTCATCCAGAACGTGAAGGTGTCTTGGCTTTCTCAAATCGTTATGGCTATCTACACACGGTTGACTTGGATACCTGTATCGATCAAAATGAACCAACTCGTTTATTTCGTGTCTTGGACTTTGATCGACAAACGACGGATAGTGAAGGTCATGTATGTACAAGTTCTTGTGTAAAAGGAAATGAGGCTATCTATCATACACTGCATATATTTGCGCGTCAAGAGATTACCATGGTCTCCTTTCGTGGTGAAAAGAGTCGAAGGTTGAGAATACTGGCCAAGATCAATGGACTACAGTGGTCCAAAGATGGATGTTATCTGTATGTTGCAACTAAAAGGCGTGTATTAGCTTACGAGTTTATTCAGTCCTCTTGTCATATTCAGAGTTTAGAAAAAATAACTGGTCTTGCTGCTTTGTCGGTTTTAGAAGAAAAGGAACGAGTAAAGAGATCAAAAAGAAAAGAACAATTTGAAAACAATAATGTAGAAAAGAAGAAGAAGAAGATTTGGCATGATAAATGGAATAATATACCACCGCATATTAGAGATTATCTTATAAATAATAATGCACACCTGGCTAGTCATTGGTGAAGAATTATATATACATATATGCATATATCTTAAATAAATGTAATAACAAATGTAATAAATGCAAAATATATATTTATATGATTTCTTTATTTCATATACATAAAAATCATAACAAAATGTGTATGTGTACATGTGTATATTATTAAACAAAATGGCAATAGATTAAAATATTATTATTTGATTTCCCATCTTTTTATATATGTATATATATATAGATCCTTTTTTTTTCCCATAATAAAATTAAAAAAAAAATCATTTAAAGCTTATCATAGTACTTGTCAAGACCAGGAATATCTTCAGTAAGACCCTTTCTCTTACGAACAGCACGAATGATATCGTAGACCTTGTTTCCGGGTTCCAATGGGTCACCGGACATAAGTTGCCAGTGATCGAAGACAGCTTGAGGGAAGGCTTGACCACCAGTGGCAGCACGAAGATCAGCAGTGAAACCGAAGGATTCGTTAACAGGCAAGTAAGCCTTGACGTTCATCATAGGGGTACCAGGCTTTTGTTCTTCAGAGAAGACTTGACCACGACGTCTGTTGAGACAAGAGTAAATACCACCAATAGCAGAGTCAGGACATTGGATTTCGACCAAGTAGACAGGTTCTTGAATACCAGGAGAGGCAGTCAAGACAGAGGCGTAGACGACACGACGACAGGTAGGAATGATTTGACCACCACCACGATGGATAGCATCAGCGTGAAGAGTGACATCAAGAATGTTGAAACGACAACCACGGAGGTTTTCATCAGCAATAGGACCTTCCTTAGTAGCCCATTGGAAGGCAGCAACACAAGAATCCTTGATTTCACCAAGGTATTGGACTTGCTTGGTAATATCAACCATGACGTTGGGACCAGTACCATCAGGACCGAAACACCAAATCTTACGAGCTTCAGAGACATCCCATTCGTACTTGTCGGCAAGAATACGAGCACGAGCCTTGAAATCGTCCTTGGCAGAAATCTTACCAGCTTCGATTTCATCAGCGAGTTCTTCGTTCAAGGGCAAAGCACGCATATAGATACGGTTGTGCTTGTTAGGAGACTTGGAAAGACAGTCAATGCTAGATTCAGCAGTAACAGTTTCACGGTATTGGACAACAGGGTCACCAGTCTTGAGAGGAACTTGAGCGTGATCTTCTTCAAGATCCTTCAAACAAATTTCAAGGTGAAGTTCACCAGCACCAGCAACGATGTGTTCACCAGAGTCAGAAGTGTAAGTCAAGACACAAGGATCAGACTTGGCAAGACGCTTAAGACCTTCAACAAGCTTAGGAAGATCATTGGCATTCTTAACATCGACAGCAACTTGGACGACAGGGGAGACAGAGAACTTCATGACCTTCATGTTGTGAGCGACTTCAGAAGTGGTGATAGTACCAGACTTAACCAAGAATTGATCAACACCAACAAGACCGATAATGTTACCGGCAGGACAGTCTTCAATAGCTTCAACGTTACGACCCATCATAAGAACAGTACGTTGGATGGACTTAACAGCAAGATCAGTCTTGGAACCAGGAACATAGTTAGGACCTTGGATACGGACCTTCAAACCAGCACGGACGGTACCAGAGAAGACACGACCGAAGGCATAGAAACGACCCTTATCAGAGGTAGGAACCATCTTAGAGACGTAAAGCATAAGAGGACCGTTGGGGTCACAGTTACGGATACCGACGGCACATTCGTCATCAACAGGACCTTCATACAATTGTTGGTAACGGTAAGCTTGAGAGGTGACAGGAGAAGGAAGGTGGATACAGATCATTTCCAAAAGAGCATCACCACAAGGCAAGAACTTACGCATAACGACCTTAAGAAGGGCCTTACCTTCCAAATCCTTTTCATCACTAGCAAGACTGATTTCCAACTTTTCCAAAAGAACCTTAGTTTGATCCTTCTTGAAGTTCATGATAGAATCAAAGAGACGGTAGATAGGGTCCAAGACGAACATGTTGAAAGCACGTTCGAGTTGGTTACCACTAGCATCAGTGCTCTTAGTAGTCCACTTCTTAGTCTTAGGGTTGAAGTAGTTTTCACCCCAGAGCTTGTTCATCATCTTCTCCTTATCAACACCAAACTTCTTGGCATAACGGATAGCGAATTGACGAAGAGTGAAACCCCAACCGTGAAGACCAGAGGCGAAAGCAACGGTACCCTTTTCAGGGTAGACTTGACAGTCACCAAGAGCTTCATCAACGTAGGTAGAGATGATGACGTTAACGGATTCAATAGTACGAGCAAAAGAGTTGTAAAGTTCTTCCTTGTCCAATTGAAGTTCGAGAAGAGCACGATCAACCTTGTTGAGACAGATAACAGGCTTGATACGTTCAGTCAAAGCTTGACGCAAGACAGTTTCAGTTTGGACACAGACACCATCAATACAGTCAACGACAACAAGGGCACCATCAGTAACACGAAGAGCGGCAGTAACTTCAGAAGAGAAATCGACGTGACCAGGAGAATCGATCAAGTTAATCAAGAAAGCGGAACCATCAGTCTTTTGACCCTTAATTTCCTTGATGTCTTCTTCATTTTCCAATTGGAAATACATGGAGATAGCGGTAGACTTGATAGTAATACCACGTTCTTGTTCATCCTTACGAGTATCCATGAAACGAGCTTCACCAGCACGACCAGAAGAAATAATACCAGCCTTGGAGACCAAGGAATCAGATAAGGTAGACTTACCGTGATCGACGTGAGCAATGACGGACATGTTACGGACATTGGTAACCTTGTCCATCAAACCACGGATTTCTTCAATAGTGAAATTCTAATAATGAACACAAATATATAATTAAAATCGACATTCGATGCATTTAAAATGATAATGACTGGGGAGGGGAGAAAAAGAAAAGAGTACTTACAACTAAATGTCACGAAATAAGAATTAAGAAAGTAAATTATGCATATATAAAATAAACAAAATATTGAATATTAGTTTTAAATTCTAAACTTGAATCGCTTTTCATCCATCTTTTATCACTTCCACTGAAGATGGATGTTCTATTCTCTCTCCATTCTATTCATTTTAACGTACCCATTTTGCCTTATTAAAAAAGAAATTGGTATGAGGAAAAAGGAAAATGCATGCCCAGTTCCGTTAACTATATTTCACTCAGCATCTTTCCTTCCGACGACGAAAAAAGGGCGGAGTCTTATTATTGTATTTTGTTTTTGTTTTTTTTTGGGGGGGGGAGAAAAGAGTTCTATTTTTATACTACGAAAATATTTCTTTGCATAAAGTTCCAGTTGAACAGTAATCATGCTGCTGCTGCAGATTGTAGAATCCAATTTTTTAGTCCGACCAACTTATTTTTCCATGGTCGTTCTTCTAAAATATTGCTTAGTAGTACAATTTTTCGATGATCAGCACAGGCAGATAAAATATGTTCTTGTCTCTTGTAAATGAATGAGTTTTTATCCATAGCATTTACTTTTATTTTTTGTTTTCCCTAAGAATCATCTTCAGACCTAAAAAAAAAAGAAAAGAAAAAAAAATCAATAGTTGACCTGAATTTATTATTTAATTATAACATACCCTCTCAAGAAAACATACTACTTATTTAAGAACCAGGCTGTACTCAAATTTAAATTTATAGATTATACAGTACTCACTGTGTTAAATGGTACATTCTTAATTCTATTCAGCAAAGTTTTATATCCTAATAGGCGAACTTTTTTAATTTCAATTAACGGAATTTCGTTTCTCATTTAGTAAAGTTGATTAAAATTGATTGGTAATTTTGTTGACGTCTTTTTTAGACATTTTGTTTCTCCTATTTTATTGTTCCTGAGAATATCAGTGTTAACGAAAGGAATGATTGAAAATATGACACATGTTCTTTGAGCCATACATTATCTACCTTAATTGACATACAGAAGAATTAAATGTTAACAATGTAAGACAAAAGACATGAGTATTCATAGAGTAATTACTCTCAAGCATCAAAAATAAAATGAATTTACGCTATTGTAAAGATAAGAAACCATTAAGCTAAATGAATTTATTTCATATCGATACGTGCTCGGTTTACTATCACCAAAAAGGCACGTTTAATATTATTCCTAGAGTATCGAGTTATCCTTCTTGACTTTTGAAATGTACAAAGTCTTACATGGTATAACCCATTCAATCAGTCATTGATCATTTTATATTTCCCTGCTCAGGTTTTTAATTCCTTATCCCTAAGCCATAAATTTCCTTATAATAAAGAGTCATACGAATTTCTTACAATTAGCAAACTTACCTGATTTCCTTCATACGAATAAACTTTCTTCTTCGTTTAATGGAATTACCTTAATCATATTTTACTACCACATATTGAAACTTTTTCCTACTACTCACATTGGTACAAACTCATAAAGTATCCTCTCTGGCAATTACGTAGTCTGTTATTAAATACTATCGATGATCATATCTTTAATGAGCAGTTACATTAACAGTTCTTATAGAATAAGTTTACTTGACTCAGTAATGATATTAGCCTTAAACTGGCCCCAGCTTGCCACTCTTCTTTAGAGCAGGATCAAATCCTTTATTTACAATGGCCCATATTGAGTGTAATTGCGTCCTTTGTTAGTATCTTGGAAGACTTCTTAATAGTGTTCCTTAGCTATGTCTTTATCATCTTTATTATAATTTTACTTTTGATTATTCTATGATATGTCCCCATATGCACCGTTGACTCCAAATACCATCAACTATTGCTAAATCGTCTCCCTTTTTCCTTAATCAACTACTAAAAAAAAAGGGAAAAAGAAAAAAAGCCTAAAACCTTTAATACAGTCTCTTCTTTGTTTATCTGCTGACTTATTCATATACTCCATCTTGAAATAAATGGACTACATAGTTTATTTTTTTTTCTTCTGTCTAATGTTTGCTTCTTCATGATTGATTGGTTATCTTTGCCTATCTCTCCTTGAAATCATTCCTTTTTATTATTATTATTACTTTCTTTTGTGTGTGTGTGTGTGTGTTAAAAGAAGCTTTTTAGTCTCTGTTAAATTTCTTTGAACTGATTAGAGGTAATCAGCTTATATAGCTACGTGCTCATTGGTTCATAAAATAATATATTACTATCATGCTAATTTGTGGCGGTGGTTAGATACGGTCCTTTTTGCAAGTCACTAGCTACTTTTACACGAAAAAAAAAAAAATAAATAAATAAATAAATAAATAAATAAATAAATAAAAAATATAAATTCACTCCTTATTTTATTTTATTTTTCATATTGATAATGAGTACGAGCTTGAAAAGAAAAGCCTCTGTAGATGAAGAAGACAATAAACCTCTTAAAAGGTTAGCTTCCCATCAAGATTCTGAACAAGAAGACTCTGATGACGGTCTTCAGGTAAATGGAATATAAGCTACCTTGTTTTTTTAAAATCACTTATCTGGAATGCCTTTAGGAAATTGTTGACGTTGATTTTGATTTTTATAATCCAGACGAAATTGATTTCCAAGCTTTAAAAAAACTACTAACACAACTGTTTTCATCTGATTCAGAATTGATTAATTTGAGTGATTTTGCAGATATTATTATCGAGGAGAATCATGTTGGTACAACTGTCAAAGTTGATGACCAAAAGTCTGATCCATATGCTATTTTGAGCATTATTAATTTGAATCAACAAAAGGTAGAAAAGAATGGGAATACATTGAAGAGCATCTACTAACTCTTTTTTTTTTTTTTTTTTAAAAAAAAAAAGGAGAAAGAAGGCGTTAAACAGTTATGCACTTATCTTTCTAATAAATGTCCGAAAAAGAACGAAAAAGTTCATAAAGCAGTGAATGATATTTTATCATTAAATTTAGAAGATAAGCATGTTGGCTGGGTTGTGTCTGAACGTTTCATTAATATGCCTGTTGAAATTATGGCACCTATGTATAACATGTTGCAAGAAGAAGTTAAAAATGCAGTTAAGCAGGCAAGTATTTTTATTTTTATTTTAAATGTATGATCTAATTATAATATATAGAAAGAGCCTTATACATTTGAATGGTATATGTTTATTTCAAAAACATATAAGGAAGTGGCTTCAAATGTAGATAATGAAGAAGAAGAAGAAGAAATGACATCAGCAAAAAAGAAGGACAAAGCTGTAGCAACGAATTCAACAGAAACATTTTATTTTCAATCCGAAGATGAAATCATTACTAAATATGCTGAATATCAATTCGATTTTAAATTTACTAACAGTGAAAAGGAACAATCATCAGATTCAAGACGCGCATTCTCTGATTTTGGTATTGCACCAGGTCGCAAACTTTTACTTGTACATAAATCAAAGTTTGATGACCTAGTAAATGAAATCACAAAGACTTGTTCATCTACAGCAGCTGTTTAAATAATGTATAAATAGATTAGAAAGAAAGAAAGAAAGAAAGAAAGAAAGAAATAAAATTTTATTATCTTATTAAAAGATTATTTAATGGCTTTGACCAGAGTTTGACTGAATGATCATATCCGGCACTAATAAGTCCTAGTTCAGAATCTAGTACTAATGAACGTATCATGGCTTTATGTCCTGCTAATTTAGTAATCACGCGTCCAGATTTAGTCTCGACAACTGAAATAGTATTATCGTCACTACCTGTAGCATAAAAATAAAGACCAGAGGGATGCCATACATGTCTTCTTGTAATAAACTTATTATCTGTCGCGTTAATATAATAATTTTGTAATTGTCTTGATTCTCCTGTTGCAAATAAGATTGTTCTTCCACTATCATGATCTGTTGTACATAATAATTGACTTCCGTCTGAGGAAACTGAAATATAAACAGGTGAGAAAGATACCCAGTCATCTCCTGTAGAGTTCATATTGATACGTTCTTGCTGCATTGTTTCCAGATTGAGATAATGTAAATAGTTATCATCCCTGACTCCAATCACTAACGTTATCTCATCTACAAAACATATCGTCTCTACATTACCAATAAAGGGTCCTACTTGCTTTATTAACTTATAATTGGGTAGATTTTGTGCTTCATCTTCTTGCTCCATACTGTAGATACACACAGTACGATCATAAGAAGCAGTAGCTATGTATTTTCCCTCTACAGGTGAAAACAAACCACGAACTACATATTTTTTATGATCTCTAAATAATTGATGTAGCCCCACTTTTTCTGCTTCTTGATCGTTTAGACTCTCTTCAAAGGAAACATTGACAAGCGCACTTGTGCCATCCATAGATGTCGTTAGCATCAGCTGAGGCAAGCGAGGATGAAATTCAATGCTCAAAACAGGTGCTTGATGATGAGAATACGTCCTTGGAGCTATTTGAGTATTGGATTTGCAAAGCATAGTGCTTATTTTTACTGTTTTATCAATTGAACTTGTTGCTAATATATGCGTTTGAGGTTCAATTGCAACTGTAAGAATATTACTATAATGAATATCTAACAAGTCAGATGTTAAGGTTGTAAAATAATCTCCATCTCCATCCTTTAATTCATCAACTCTCCTAATAGAATTGTTTGTTATTAATAAATGCATTGACTTTGTTTTTCTTTTTTTTTTGGTTTAAATGTCTATACCTTTGAATTTGTAATTGAGATAAACGATTAATAAGTTGGACATCAGTAGATTCATCAGAAGATAATAGATCAAGTTGATGACGGGCTTCTCGTTTAAAAGCTTCAACAGATTCCATGTAGCCATGATTTAATAAAAATTGCAAGACTGAAGCATGTATTTCAGGGCCTGAAGTTGTGGTATTTGTCATTTCTGTATGATTATAGATAAAATAATAATAATAATAATAATAAAAAGGGGGGGAAAAGTCAATTTTATTAACCAATTAGGAAGTCACCCGAAAAAATATATTATGTAAATAAATATTTTTTTTTTTTTTTCAAAGTCAAAATAACCTGCTGTATTATAAAAAAAAAAGTGCTAACAACGTATTATTCTTAAAAATGGTAGTTTTAAAGAAAAATTATTTATTATTTTTTGAAATAGTAAATACAAAAAACAAGCTTGCGTAACTTCATTAGCTGTTTGGATGGACATTGCATGAATAATAATTTCTCTACAAATCATAACTATGATACTGCTTCCGACTTGAACCTAAAATGGGTATTTAATGTGACTGCGTTATTAGATTTCATTTTGTTGTAAGCCACTTGAACCAAAAAAATAAATAATTACACTTTTAGCAAAAAAAAAAAAAAAGAGTCAACTTTGTAAACATATAAAATGACTAAAAGAAAGAATTCAGTTGATATTTCATCCTCACGTCATGTAAAGGTTGAAATTATTGAAAAGAAGGATGAAGTCGAAACACCTTATTTGGGTAAAAACATCTAGTCTTAAAAAGAAAAAAAAGCTGGATGATTTTGATGCTAATTTAATTGCTCGAATATAGCTACATTTCCTGGTACAAAACCTTCTTCTGACATGACCTTTACTGCTTACAAACGTCAAGGCGAAAAAATTAATTCTAAAAAATCTGAACAACGCATTGTCACTGGTGAAACTGATAAAGTTACTTTCCATGCAGCTAACTTTGGGCCTGAAGCCGTAAAGAATGTTCAATGCAAGTAAGTACAATCTTTTTTTTTTTTTTTTTATTTCCTGTTCTTATTCTTATTAATTTTATTTTAGATATATTGTTGGTGTTTACTCCAAAAAGAATAATTCATTAAGTATCACCAATGCACCTGTAATGAAAATGTCTCGCTCTGTTAAAGCTTTGAGTTCAGAAATAGCCACTACGAGTAGAACCGTTCAATCCCAGGTGGCACGTACTTCTCTTGGTTTAGCTTTCGGTACAGCTAAGGCTAAACAACAATTGAAGAGTGAAGAACGTAACTTGGTAAAGGGTGAAGATTTGGCTAACCAGATGGACAACTTACACACAGAAATTGGTAAAGCAACAGTCAACATACCAACAAAGGACGAAATGAAGAAAGATATGGAAACAGCCTTACCAGTACCTAAATATAATATAAATGCTGAATCACCTGATGAGGTTTATGATATTTCATCCATTGTAACTGATGAAGAACTTCAATCTTTGAATTATAAGGAGCTTTTGAAGGAGACTTCTTTGGAAGGCGTTCAGAATTTATTGGCTTACCAAAATTCCAAATTTGTCAATGATCGTATCATGGCTATTTTGGGTTCTTCTGGAAAGAAGGACCGAAAGAGAGTCCGTACATTAATGTATATCAGCATACTTATGTCCTATTATGTCCGTGTACGCTCCAGTGATTTAAAGAATCGTAGAAAAGTTGAGGCTGCATTAAAATCACCTTCAAGTGTTATAATTGATGGACTTACTGAAAGATACACTGAATCAAATGTGTAAGTTGGAATACTATATATGCATATAATTATTAACCTACATATCGTTAGTCGTACACCTGTTATGGCAGATAAGATTCTTTTATATATGTTTACTCTTATTCTTTCTATTTCTGGATACAGTGTCTTAATTGATCAGATTGGTAAAGACTTACTATTGAAACCCACAAAGATAGTGACGTTGTTCAAAAACCTTGGATGTAAAGTTGATAAAGCTAGTGCAGAAGAATGTCGAGAATTAAACTCCAAACTTGCAAAGAAGGCAACTTTAGTTGTACCTTTGAAATTCCCTGAAGTTAGAAAAGGTGTTAGTCGTCGTTAAATTTACTTTTTAATTTTAGAAATATAAAATAATAATAATAAATAAATAAATAAATAAAAAGGTATATAAATATATGTGCATGTATATGTGTGTTATCTATACAATAAACAGAACTTATATAAGCCATATATACAATTATGTTCTATATAGGATGGCCACTACCTTGCCATGAAAAATAGGTTTATTTGTGACCACGGATTTTTCTTTAATGGGACTGGCATGTTTCCACCGAATTATTTTTTTAAAAAAAAAAAAAAAAAAAAAAAAAAAATAGATAAAAAAAAGTCTTTTAGTGTTCTATATTCGAAGATCCTTTTCGTTAAAAAAATTTTTTAGAAGAAAAATGTCTGAATCCAATACCAATGCAGTTAGCACTATGACCAGCAAAGATTATTACTTTGATTCATATGCTCATTTCGGTAAGTCTTAATATAATCCACCCCTTGGTAATAGCATCAATCTAATTCTATTCTTATTATGACAGGAATTCATGAGGTAAACAAAATTATCAATCCTAGCAAGGGCTGATTAGGGATTAATTATTATTATTATCATTATTATTTTTTTTTTAAAAAAAAATCAGGAAATGTTGAAAGACGAAGTTCGTACCTTATCTTATCGTGCCTCTATTTACAATAATAAACACCTTTTCAAGGACAAAATTGTTCTTGATGTTGGTTGTGGTACGGGCATTCTTTCTATGTTTGCTGCTAAGGCCGGTGCTAAGCATGTCTATGGTGTAGGTTTTATTCAATATTTACATACAAATATAAATATAAGCTTATGTATTTATTTGAAAAAAAAATGATTAGATTGATATGTCCAATATTATCCATCAAGCTCGTGTTATTGTAAAGGATAATGGCTTAGATGATAAAATCACTCTTATTCAAGGTAAAATGGAAGAGGTTGTTTTACCTGTTGATAAAGTTGATATTATTATTTCCGAATGGATGGGTTATTTCTTATTGTATGAGTCTATGCTTGATACAGTCCTTGTTGCTAGAGATAAATATTTGGTAAGTAAATTAAAAAAAAAAAAATAGGTTATTAATACCATCTATTTATGTGCATATGTAAAAGGCTCCTGGAGGTATGATTTTCCCCGATAAGGCTACTATGGTTATTGCTGCCATTGAAGATGGTGCCTATAAGGAAGAAAAGATTGGTTTTTGGGATAATGTATATGGCTTTGATTATTCATCTATGAAGAGTATTGCCATTAAAGAACCTTTGGTTGATGTTGTTGAACCTCGTTCTGTTGTTACTGATGCCTGCGTTTTTAAGGAAATTGACATTGCTACAGTGACTAAGGAAGATTTGACATTCAAGACACCCTTCAAGATTACTGCTGAACGTGATGATTATGTTCATGCTTTTATTGCTTGGTTTGACATTGCTTTTACTCATTGTCATAAACCCATTGAATTCTCAACTGGACCTCATTGTAAATATACTCACTGGAAACAAACTGTTCTTTATACCAAAGAACCCTTGGCAATGAAGAAGGGTGAAAGTATTGAAGGTGTTCTATCTTGTGCTCCTAACAAATCTAACCCTAGAGACCTTGATATTGTTATCGATTACAACTTTACTGGCACCCATGACACTATTCATGAAGTTTGTGATTATAAGATGTCATAGATTATTTTAATTTTTAATATTATAAATTGCACATATACACATGCAATATAGATATGTGCATGTATTATAACTAAAAAGAAAAGATGTATTAAATTATTTTTAATGATTGTTCGTTACCTAATAAATACAAAAAATGCAATCTATCAAAAGACGAATATCTGTACATTAAGTGCTATAGTATAAAAAAAAAAAAAAAAAAAAAAAAAAAAAAAAAAAAAAAAAAAAAAAAAAAAAAAGTATAAATGTTTATAAATGATACTATACATGTATAATATGTATATTTTTATTCCTATTCAACAAATAAATAAGCTTATTTTTTTTTAGTTGTACGCTTGTTGCCTATTAGGAACTATAAGTTCTATTTCTAATGCCCTGCATTACCCCTTTCTATAAAATAGTAATACTCTGCATGTATGTACATTTGTAATTTCTTCTTATATCACCACCTTCTTAATACACTAACACAGATCCAGATCCAGATTCAGAAAAAGCTTATAATTCTTGATTTTTCATTTAGCTCGTAACATATCAGATCCTTTGAGAACTCGGTTACCTCTTTCATAACTCTATTCTATTTTGATTTCTCCCACGATAAAATGACTTTATTAGCAGCAGCAGTAACATAGACTTTATTGCTCTTTAAATGAAAATAAATAAAAATCCTTTTTCCTGTCTTCTTTAGACTTTAGTTATGTTTATACAATTTAAACTGTTGACCTGATTCAATGAATTATTCATCAATTTATTTCACATGAAACTTGATCAAGTATGGCATGATTGATATTTAAAACGTCACGACTTTTTCCGAAAAAAAAAATTGTATTACACTTTACCCCACACGTTTATTATTATAATAAAACATTCATACACACACACATATATATTTTTTTTCCTTGTGTAAGGTAAATTTAAGTGATCAGTAAAGCCCTTTTTTTTATTTTTTAGCTGTAGCTGATTTAGTTACTTCTTTAACTGGTCTGGTCCATAACTGTTGCCATATCTTTATTTTATTTTAATATTCATAGTCTGGTCATTAGAGCAAATCTTAAAGGTACTGGTTTGACTTTTAAGTGACTATTAAATAACTACAAAACTATTAGTTTATGTTTGTCTATATTAGACTAAACAACATGCCATAAAATGACTGAGAGAAAAAAACAAAAAGGGTATTTGCTTACAAAAGATATAAAACAGCACGGCCATTTGAAACTTGTAAAGTATTGGGGAATACCGTAACATTAAAAAAAAATGCTTATTTGTCTTGTCCAAGATGGAGAGCAGGCATTTCAATTTACTCTTCCTTTTAAATGATGCTATAAAGTCTTTAACAAAATTTAAAATTCTTATTAGACATATTGCTTGCTTCTTTTTAGATAAATATTTGATTCAAGCAGCATTAACTGTACTTTCATTGAAGGGAAAGCAATTTTATACAACTCCGAAATAGTTTTGGATCTTTAAGATGGCTATGGTTATGCTGGATAAGTGAAGTGGGAGGTTTGATTTGAAAATAGTCTGTTTAAATTAATCATCTTCCCATCCATGCATATATAATAAAATCTTCGTTTCATGTTACATGTTTATAATTTTACTATTATGGAACATAATAACTACTACCTTTAATAGGATTGATGTTGCCTACATACATTTATTTATTTTTTTTTTTTTTGCGCTCATGTCCAAAATCTTATATTTATCTAAATTTCACTGTGTTGAACTGAAAAGAATTCTAAAGTATACTCATTGTAATCTTACTCTCTATTCTGTCGTAAAATGCCGTTTAGCGTTTTTTTTTTTTTTCAAGTGTTTCAGATAGATTGATTGTTATCTTGTTTTTTTTCCAGCATAACGTTAGTTAGAAGAGTTATGGGAATTATGGAAATGATTATGGATCAGACTCAAGTCCTAAATTCGTAATATCCCTTCCTTTCAAGCAACTCAATCAAAGAAATAACAGTTTAAAAAAAAAAAAAAAAAAAAAAAAAAAAAAAAAAAAAAAAGAAAAAGAAAAAATGTCAAAAGGATGGATTTATCACCCTCAGAATGCTTTCAAGAATGTTTTAACATGGAAAGAATATATAACTGCTTTGTTATAAATACAATAAAAAATATTTTTTATTCCAAGTTGTGGTGGTCAAGAAGAAGTTGCAATACCTACTCATTCTACTGTAGTATGTTGTTTAAAAAAAGGCTTTACTGATCACTCGAATTTATCTTACACAAAGATGTATATACATAAATGTATACATATACAATTAGTAAAGTAGTGATAAATTAGTATTTTGTTACTAATAAGATCAGCTGACGTTGTATGCAATATGCTAATGTTCCTTAGTTATCAGATACTTTTCTAACAATGGACTGTGTAAGCCTTAGTTTATTAAAAAAAAAAAAAAAAAAAATGCCTAGAACTGTTGTGGTACTGAATCTTAATCATATTGATACTCAGCCTATAAAAATAATAAATTTCAAGTCAGCTCATAAAATATGAGTATATAAGAAAAAAAGTTATGAAGTTCTATTTTTCTTTGTTTAATCCTTAGGAAGAAAAGAGATATGTCGAATTCAAGTATGTAAAATTTGTTTTTTTTTTTATAAAAAAATATATATACATATATATTTGTAAAGTAACAATAATTATATTTATAAACAACATTATATAGATCTTCGTATAGCTTGTGTGGTAAAATATATAACTGATAATGTAAAATGTAAAATATAACAGCATTAAATAATATATATATATATATTATAGTTAGTAGGCTTGCCTGCTAGGGGCAAAACTTATATTTCACAAAAAGGTATGTAATCTATATCTTTTCAAAGCATTAATATGTTAATTTATCTTCATCTTTGACACGTACTATATATATATATATAAGTTTGTAGATATCTTACTTGGCTTGGAATAACTACAAAAGTATTTAACGTTGGAAATTACCGTCGGAAATTATATGGGGCTAAACAAGTTCATTCTTTCTTTGACCCTAATAACCCCATTGGTATTCAACAAAGAAAAGAAGCAGCCAAAGCAGCCTTAGAGGATATGATTCGTTGGTTTAATGAAGATCAAGGTATTGTGGGTCTTTATGACGCCACAAATAGTACCAAACAGAGAAGAAAATGGATATATGAAAAATTGACCGAGCAAAATATTCAGGTGTTCTTTATCGAAAGTATCTGTCAGGATGAATCTATTATTCTAGACAATATTAAAGAAGTAAAACTAACCTCACCAGATTATGCAAACACCGATCCTGAAGAAGCAGTCAGTGATTTCAAGGCCAGAATCGATCATTATAAAGATCAATATGAAACTATCACAGAGAATGATTATACATATATTAAGTTAATTAATGTGGGAAGTCAAGTTATTATCAACATGATACGTGGCTACCTCGAATCTCGTATTGTGTATTATTTAATGAACTTGCATACAGCTCCTAGAAAGATTTATATGAGTCGACATGGTGAGTCTATGTATAATTTGCAAGGTAAAATTGGTGGTGACTCGGAATTATCTTCTCGAGGCATCTTGTATGCAAAGAAGCTACCCGATTTGATTAAGGAGAATTTGGGCAATAAGGACCTGATTATTTGGACCTCTACTATGAAAAGAACAATTCAAACAAGTTCATATTTAAATTATCCAAAAATACATAGGAAAGCTCTGGATGAACTAGATGCAGGTGTATGTGATGGGATGACATATGAAGAAATAGAGGTAAGAAAATGATAACTTGTATGTTAGATCAATTTTATATAAATCAATCAAATAGGTGAAATATCCCGAGGATTATGCTAATCGTGATGATGATAAATTTAACTATCGTTATAGAGGTGGAGAGGTATAAATATAATACATGTATGTATATACTAGAGGCATTCAAAAGCTAAAAATGCATATATATATATATAGTCATATAGGGATGTTGTGCTAAGATTAGAACCCATTATTATGGACCTTGAACGTCAAGAAAATATTCTTATTATTGGTCATCAAGCCATTTTAAGATGTATTTATGCATATTTTATGAATTATAATCAGGAGGATTTGCCTTATATTAAGATTCCACTTCATACTGTTATTGAATTAACTCCTAAAGCTTACGGATGTGAGGAAAAGAAATATAAAGGTATGCATATAATATTTATATCGCCCTTGTAAATTATATTAATTATAAAATCGATATAGTGGATATTGATGCTGTAGATACACATAGACCAAAACCAACACTTAAAAAGAAGACATCAAAATTAGACGTAGCAAATAATGGTACTTCATTAGGTGCTAGTGGTGAAATTGTAAATGATATTGGAAGTCCTATTTTACCTATTAGCCCACAATTATGGCCATCTACCAGTAAAAATACAAAGCATAGTCGAACTCCTTCACATCAACATTTCCACCTATAGCAAATCAACTAGGGGAGAAAAAAAAAGTGTGAGAAAAAACATCGGTGATTTATTTAACCATACTTTTTATCCTTTTTTTAATCCTACATAATATAACAATACTCTACAGCAGCCTTTTTTTTTTTTTACAATATTGTTTTTTTTTCCTTTTATTTTTATTTTTTTGTTTTGCTTTGTTTCTTTTAATATGACATCTTCTTCTGCTACTGCTGCTAATAATAATAAAGTAGTAACTTCACGGCTTAAAAAGTCGAGATCAAGTTTAGCAGTAAGATATATTTTACTCCGTAAACTAGATAAATATTTTTTTTTATCTAATAAATATTCATATTTAAGTGTATTCGTTGTAGAAATAAAAAAGTAAAATGTGATTTTGTTCAGCCAACATGCGGCCGCTGTAATAATGATAAAATTTCTTGTAATTATGCAACCCCACCTCGTCGTGTAGACGGACAGGCCTTTGATGAACTTAATAACCATATTAACGAATTAAAGAAAAAGGTACAAAGTATGCAGTTTGAACTTGGTAAAACGAAAAACAGTAGATGTGAAACGATGGCTGTCAATAACAATCAAGACTGCTTACAATCAGCGGTGGCTTGGAAATTATCTCTCACGCCCTCTGGGTTACGCATTGATACTAATATTTCTAATGTGATTGATTTATATCGTATATTGTTAACCGGCGTGACTCAGATCAATATTAACCGTAACTTTTTAATTGCAGGAAGTCTCTTTAATATGAATTCAAACGTTGGAATAATAGATTCTGTTCACGATAGTAATGATAAACAAAGAATGACTCAGGAGAATAGCAGCAACCTTTTGATTGGACATTCATCAAGTAATACATATTTGGTGTCTTCGGATATAACTGAAATGCAAGATACACACAACGAGCATGATGACATTAATTTATCACAAGGATCAATACATAATATCGTACACTCTTGTTACCACACTTGCTTCTTATCTTATCAAATAGTAGACAAGGAAGACTTTATTCGAAAATATAATAATCCGGTAGGATCTGAAGCATTACTGATTCACTCCATCAATGCTTGGATGACAAAACATGCCTGTATATATCATAATGATGTTGGCTGTAAAAAGGGCAACCCAATAATGGAAGGAGAAACTCATTTTAAACAAGCTCAGCAACTTTTAAAAAGATATTTTGATATGAGTCGTCCTTCAACAATTCATGCTTTATTAAATCTTTATATGTACCAGCTCAGTTCTGAACGTTCCAGTTTAGCTTATTTATATATCGGATTAGCTATTCGTATGGCACAAGATTTAAAGTTTCATAAAAGGGAATATATGCCGACAGATTTAAAGCAAAGAGAGGTAAATAAACGGCTTTGGTGGTCTGCTTACTGGCTTGACCTGTGTGCTGCTCTAGAATCAAATCGCCCTACCATGGTAGATGACAAAGATTGTGATCTCGAGTATCCTACGAAACTTGATTCAGAAGATGAAGAAACAGGCTATCGTATTAGTTTCTGTGTTCAGTCTATTGAGCTTATGAAAATTAGAAAAGATCTTACAAAGCATTTACCATCTGAGAATTCTGGACCGCCACTTTTGTCTGCTATCTCTCGTCTTGAAACATCCCTCATGAAATGGCTTCACCAGCTACCTGAAGAATTCAAGTACAATATAGATGATGCACAAGCTTTTACCCAGACAAATTCTTTCCGCGATGAAGCATGTTTGATTCTTAACATTCAATATCATACGACTTGGATTATGCTTCATAAACTTTTTTTATCCGATCAGCAAGAATCATCCAAGACACCTATTTCCCTTCTATCACTTAATATTTGCACTCGATCTGCTAATCTTATCACTCATATGCTTGACCTTTATTCAAAGCAACCACACTGGTGTCATTTCTTTTATATTTTAGACGGTATTCTTGCTAGCATACATATTCATCAATTAAATGCCTTATCTAATGAGGAAGATATATCTCGGACGGCGCAACAGAATTTAATCCTAACAGTTGATATCCTTCATAACTCACCCTTGATTTATATGAAGAAAGTAAATATTATTATTCAGCGTATCGAAGATTTCTTTGTCGAAAATCATTTAAATATTAGACAGCAACAAGCAAATCCTGATATTGAACATACTGCTACTGCTACTGCTAATAATAATTATAATAATAATAATAATAATAATAATAATAATAACACTTTTGAGACTATTTTTCCCAGCTATTCCCCTCTAATTAATTTTGAATTAGAGAGAAATAGTGATAATAGTAAACCTTCTATAACACAATTAGATTCTATTACTAATAATAACGAACAAATATCACTGCTTGAAACTTCACAAAACCAACCTTTAACTTTATTACATCAGAACCAGCCAAGTATATTATGTAATAACTTTATTATGCTTAATAATGCACAAGATCACCTAAAATATCAACAGAAGCTGCCAACTATAGCACGCATGCAAAATACAAATGCTACTCAGGGTCGTAAAGTCAGAAAGACAAGACATAGTGATAAGCCGACTATCACAGAATGTAATACTCAAAAAATTATGCTAAACGATCCTAATAGCAGTTTAGCTGGTTTTAATATTAGAATACATGAACATCGTCCTAATAGTAACACTGGCAGTAATTTAATAATGGTATCAACTGGACAAAAGAGGCCATTTTTTACAGTAGATAATCCAATATCAAATCAATTAGAAGAAGAAGAAGAAGGGAAAGCATTCGAATCTCTTGGCAATCAACAAGAAAAAACCAAGTTATTAATACCCTTTAATAATAGTAACTATATACCGGTTTTTATGAATGATATTTCCATGTTACAACAATCCTCAACAGAGGTCGGTGAAAGTTTGCTAGACGGTTCTATAAATAACTTGTTGTTACAAAACATTTTTTCTTTGACTGAGCTTAACTATAACTATCCAACATTTTGTTCGTCTAATGATAGAGATACAGAGCAATGAAATTTATCTTGCTTGATATAAACAAATAAATAAAAAAAAAAAAAAAAAAAAAAAAAAAAAAAAAAAAAAAAAAAAAAACACACAGATATCATATGTAAATCAAGTAAAATAAATCTATAAATAGGGTCATATGAAGTGCGTTTAAATACATATATTATACTCAACCATTATTTTTAAATAAATAAAAATTAATGCAATGATATTAGGTTATATATTATGAAAATATGAAGTTTGTTAAATAAATGAGTAAAGATGCTCCGTATGTGAATTTATTTACTATTATCATATTTTTTGATATTTTGATTTTAAAGTTTCATGTAAGAATTAGGTTTTTTTTTTTTTCATATTATACATCAGTTTCAAAAAAACTTAAAGATATTAATTGAGTTATTATGCTAGTCCTTTAAGATAATTTCGACACATGATGCACTCTTGCGTATTCTAAATTACACTCATACTATTAACTTCAACTTCATAGATCTTCTCTTCCACTACCAATTTTCTGTGTTTGGATTTAGAGCGCAGCAAATATATACGATTTAAAAAAAATGACCAACGAGCACACAGTATTTATATGCTGTTTTGCCATGGTCAGATCACTATGAAAAAAGAAAAAGGAAAGAAACCCCCTTTTTGGGATAAAAGGAAGAATGTTGGAGTGTATGTATAAGTGATGATAATTAACTATCAGAAAATTGTTGTTGTATTGAAAGAAGATGATGGTCAGAGGGTTCAGGGATTTGAGAGTGAAGCTAGATAGTCCATCTCAAGCAGAATTGCACATATAGAAGACCAGCATATGAGCCAAGTATCAATTGATTTTCTCACTTTCTTAGTAAGGAATGTTGATGGTAACAGGTTCAAGAGATAAGGGAGTAAGTGAATCTTCAATAGATTTGGAGCATCTGAAGGCGGTTATGCATTTGCAAACAAGAAAAACTATGTGAGCATGTGTGTGAGGAGTTCATTTGGATGGAAGGTGCAGGCTTAGAGTTTACCAAGAGGTAACCAACCAAGTCGCCATCGCACGCAATGAGACCGTTCACTTCTTGTCATTGGTATCATGAGAATAGGGTCGACAATCAGATTATTACAGCAATGGGATAGAAGTTTCGAATGTTTTTCTTGTAGTTTTGAGTGGTAGCTGTCAAGTAGGGATTGTCTTCCATTTGGGAAATTTTGAAAAACATTTCGAGACATCATTTAATTTTTTTTTTTTTTTTTTTTTTGGGACTTCATAAAAATCGTTGTAAGAAGACACTTGTCAAATTTATTGAGACGAAATATATTAGACGAAATTTTTAAAATGAGAAAGAAGTGGAAACATTATCCAAGCTAATTTTACCTTAATTTTTTATGACTCTTCCACATAACGAACCATTACACAAACAAGCTTTAGCTTCCACGAGGGGAAGCTCGTCTCCAACAACCAACTCCCACCTTTCGTGGGTTAAAGTCGTGTCTAGATGTGGTCGCAACGTCACATCTTTTCACAAAACTCTTGTCCCGACAGCGTCGTCCTCGACTGTTCGAAATGAGCAACGACAAAGCTCATCCTCCTCTAATGCACATACGAGTACTTTATCTGTCGACACCCCCATGACTTCAATTGAACACATTGAAGCCACTCAACCATATCTCAAATGTACCGAGGACCGTAGTATCTTCGCCGACATTATTAGTCCTAACTGGAACCTACTCGTTAAGTCTCTGAACGAGTTCAACAACCCCCCCTCCAACAGTCGCATTCGCGATTATATTGGCCGGGTTCCATGAGTTCATAAATACTTTTAACGTACGTACATGGAAACAATGTGGCAACGTCACTCTAAATGAGAAATATCGTAGAATGAGACAGAGTGTGTATTTAAAAGAAATAAAAGAATAAAGAAAAAGCAAAGTAAAATAGTTTATTCAAATTGTTGTGTGGGAGATAAAATAATTATGTCTGACTATATTATATACAAATATTATGTGGAGTTAAAGTGTGGATTATTCTAAGGGGAAAAGTGATGTTTTCTAATTGATTAAAATGAAACAATTATAAAGCAATATTGTAATTTTAACCTCAATACACAATCCTATTTGCATTATCAAAGTATTTACTCTAAATACGTTCTATGGCGTATTGTATTGCTTTATAAAAAAAATAGAATGCATCATTATATTGTAATATTAACATTTACATTACATTTATACCTACATCTATACTTATATTTATATTCATAATACTACTTATCCATTCATTCATTTACATAGTAACTTGATTAAAGTTGCGTCTTCTATCATTCTATGTATCTTTATTTCTATTTCCCTTCTTTCCCTCACTTTTGCATTATACATAGTACTTTACCATGCATATTTATGACAGCTAATATATTTAAATGTTCATACTACGACAAGAAACAAAAATTCTTGGAGGCTACTTCTTGCCTGATAACACCTTTGTTAAAGGATTCCGCAACTTTTACAGCAAAGCATAAAAACAAAAGAAATAATGAAATTAAATATAACAATTTTATTCAAAATAAAAAGGCTAAGGGGAAAAAAAAAAGAAACTACATTCTATTTCTGGATTGAGTTATTTATACTAATTTCTAGTATTATTCTGTTTCTGTTCTGGATGTTAAATTATATCTTATGTTAACTATATAAGTACCAATAAATGGCTCTAACTTCCCAAATGACAAGTAATCCATGTAAATTCTATGAATTAACATAAATTCATTATCCGTTCTACTTTGAACTATATTTATTTGATCTTGACATCTATGAGAAGATCATAAATATAAAGAAGTTTATCCGATGTGCTGTACTTCAAGTTAATAATGCAGTAACGGTAATAAAGCTTGAAAGTGCGAGAGCCCCTTAAAGTAAAAGTTATAAGAATTTCAATTATCGTTTTAAAAGGGATGCTATCTAAATGGTTCTATCTATATTATATGGATTTTATTATTAATGTCTTTCTAGAATATTTTTATTTTATGGTGTCAATACACTCATGTAATAATGGTTTATCCTAATATTATGTAATGTATTGTATTTATAACACTATGCAATTGCCAACTATTTATCAAACTACTCAGAGAGCACAAGAAGTAAAACATTGGAGTAGCATTCATAACTTCAACAATCATACAAGAAAATATATGTACAGTTTATCTATTCACGATAATATTGCTTTATTTTTATTTATTTTTTTAAAAAAAAAATAATCAGAGTGATAGCCTTAATAATAGCTCTGCTGATAAGGGTTTTTTCGTTTCCGATTTACGTTATCAGTCGTTATTGCTCGCAATATTGGGGAGCTCAAAGTTTTCTTATGCATTTCGGTTGAACAGGGTTGGTTGTCGATACAACACGTTCTAAATATTGAAATAATGTCCATGATTTTGTCCATCGCGCCAAAGATCATAGTCATTTCGTCGATTGAAGATGGGAAGCGTATACGATCAAGCTCAACCATCGTATATAATTCTTCTGTTGTTCGCTGTACCATATAGAATGTCAGCATCATTCCCACCGCTTGTATGACCAACAAGTTTTTACACTGGTTGCTGTCAATTGTTTTTTTGGCGAATACGCCAAGACGTACAAGATCGGCATTCACAAGGTAGTGGCTACCTGCTGCACTCAAAGGCTTGACTTCTATATACCCTAGATGCCTTTGACTGTTACCAGCAACCCAAGTGATAGTTCCATCCGGCCGACGATTGTTTAAACTGGTAGTATCAGTGTCTTTCTCAAGAAGCTCGTCAGTGAAATCAAAAAGGATTTCACCATTCGAAACCCTTTGATCGAATAGGCTCTGTAGAATAGGCTGGAGATACCGTGAGCAAAGACGGCGTTCAAGGACTTCAAGCATATTCGAGATTTGTGGCAATGTTTGCAACAAGCGCATGATAACGCCAAGACACTGTCTCACTACAGGATCGTAGTTCAACGATAGATTGGATATCTTGGTTACAGCAACTTCTTTTGTGCACTTATCAGACGTCAGATCATGGTGAATATCAAGAAGAATTACAACGAGTTCACGAGGAAACTTGGCCGCTTTCCAACCTAATTTTGATTTCAGATCTTTGATTATCACTGTAGACAAACCATTTAAATACCTGTCCAGCTCAGAATCATTTGTTTGTTGATGCAACAGCAGAATCGCTGAAACTGCTAGTATATGAGCAATATTGCTCTCAAAAGTTAAGAGTCTCTTATTAACAATCGCTTCTTTTACAGCAAGCTGAAAGTTGTAGAATCCCAAATTCACGTTAAAATCACTCACAACATAACTATCACAACATGGGGCACTGAAGTAGATTGGGAGATGGTTGATTATTAACTCGTTAGTGGCATTGGATAACGAAGAGACAACTGTTGATGTCTGGATGGTTTGATCAGAGGTTTCCGCTTCTGGTGAAGGCTGTAGATCTCGTCTTACTTCCCATTCTTTCCAGAATTTTTTACTTTCTGTCAAGTTCCAGCTGTTAAAATTATTTTGTAGTCTTGTTTTCTTGTTGACATCGACAATCCAATTGTTTACGATAATGTTAAATCGACGTATCAGCTGAGATTTAGTATTCTGCATATGGGCATTAAAAAACGAGATATGATCAAAATTGTCAGTGTTTTCCAAACACCATTTCAATTCACTTGGTGCACGTTTCTTTTTTTCACGAACTAAATGCTTATCCATTTTTGTTTACAAGAAAAAGAAATGGTTGAATGTTTAGATTGTTATCTTGTCTATTAAAATTGCAAAAAGGAGGTATGTGCTACCACGCGTACTATTAGTGCAATAGGGGACTCCTTAAAAAAGCAGACCTCAGCTGTAACATAAGATGTTGATTTAATTGTCTATGAGCGTACAAATTAGCAGAATTAAAATAGGATTTCAATTTATGGTAATAATTAAAACAAGTTATAAAAATTGATGTTCAAGTTTTTAAGTATGGTGGATTCTGCCCTATTAATTATATCTATATTATGCCATAACTTTGTGGGAAAGCTAAATACTCTCATCAGAGGTAATACATTAAAATATTTATTGTGTTGTTCATAATTACTGCATAGACAGGAAGATGCTCTAGAGTTTTATCAATTCAACAAATACAGCATGTATCAACTAATAAAGAACAAAACTTTAGCCATCAATAGTCACTAACATTGTATTATTAAAAGCAGATAGAAGAAAGACCAGTTAGAGTAAGAAAAGAAATATAATAAACATCTTTATTTATAAATTTATTAATTAACAATAAAAATTTTAGAATAATAAGTTATTTAAAGATTCTCCTTCAAATCAGAATCAAAAGACTATATTTACAACACCATGCGTCATGTCGATACCTACAATAAAAAAAAAAATTAGTAAAGGTTATATTGCACAGAGAGAAAGCTGTTGTGCTTGTTACTAGGGGTTGAGTAGGTTTGTTACGCCTACCGGCCCATTCACAATTACAACGATGCAAGATGTTTCAGTTACTAGGGGTTGAGTAAGTTTTTATGCCTACCGGCCCATTCACTTAATAAATCCTAACATCTGCAACTGATCTGTGCCGTGTTGAGAGGGGGCCATACTTGTTACTAGGGGTTGAGTAGGTTTGTTACGCCTACCGGCCCATTCACTTAATGAAAATTACATATTTGCTTCAACGGACACTTCACTAAGTAAATTTTTTTTTTAAAAAAAAAAAAAAAAAAAAAAAAAAAAAAAAAAAAAAAAAAAAAAAACTTACATGGTTAACAAGTGAAGAAAAAAAAAAGAAAAAGAAAAGAAAAAGAAAAAGAAAAAGAAAAAGAAAAAGAAAAATGAAAAGAGTATTTATGGAGCATGTACATTTCACACACTAGCAAATCAAATATTTGAACCAATCAACGAAATACGCATGTAAATTCGTAAGTCCAATGATAGTCGATTAAAGCTTGTTTGTGTAATGGTTCGTTAGGGGTAAAATTGGCTTGAATAATGCTTCTGTTATGCTGTAAATGATCAAGCAGCTTGTTTAATATTCCAATCAAATAGCTATTCAGTTATAATTGATATTATAAATAAAATATTATATAAGTAAACATTTAATATAAAGCAGTAGGGTTTCATGTAAACCTTCAAAGTGTAATAATTATAAGCAATACAAGCATACAGAAAAGACTATAATAAGGAATAAGCCCTATAAATACTATAAATATATATTTATGTATATGTAAATTATAAAATAATACTCCATTTTACTTAAAGCAGTAACTTAATACTATAAACTTAAACATACATACTATATGTGTTGATACTATTTAGTATACGACTACAGGAAACCAAAAGAATAGCAAAATATTAACATTAAAGGGTATATAACATGTCATGACATTTGTTTTAGGTAATATCTAGTAAAAGCAATAATAAGAATAGTAGTCACTACCATAGTATATCATCTTCAAAGAAGGTTCTTAACTTTGAACATACATTTTAAAGCTATTTATTTATTTTAATTATTATAATGTATATACATCCCGTTTTTTCTATTATCCTAATTGTTAAATATTAGAGGTTTACTTTTTTTTCTTTTAGCGGGTTAGCTAAAGTTGTTCTAATGTATAACTTGAAAATATTTGAAGATAAACGATTGTAATAACTTTATTATTTGTTTATTATATATAACATATCTAATAGTTTTAAAAAGAGGAATATACATAAAAAATAAAATAAAAATAATAATAATAATAATAATAATAATAAAATTTACTATGATGCAGAATCGATTATTTGAGCAACTCCATCAACAATTTTTGGCGGAAAGCCTCGACTGCGCATTTGTTCAATTATTTTATCAGCCTTCTCTTTCTGTCCATTCTTAATATAAGCAGTAACCATTGCTTCGTATGTGCTAGGCTCCTTGGTCAATCCATTCGAATCATCACTCATATTGAAAAATCTCTCTTCCGCCTTATCTAGCTGCCCTTGTGTACCATAGCCAGTAATAAATATGTTTTCAATATAGGGTGAAGATTGTTTACCGTCCTTAAGCATATTATTATATAATTCTTCAGCATGTTGCATTTCATTATTGTCGATATAGGTATTCAATAGAGCTTGATAAACCGTTTCATCAGCTTCAATACCAGTTTTTTGCATTTCTCTGTAAACAGCTAAAGCAGATTGGACATCACGATGAAGACAACCATAAGAGCGGATCAAGGTTGCATAATGTGAAGTATTAGGCTGAATACCATGGCACTTGTTCATTTCAGATAATAATTTATGGGCAGTTAGCATATCATAAGCAGGGATGTTCGCATAAGCCTCCATGAGTAATCTATAAGTGTGAGCAGATGGCTTTAAATTGTACTGATTTAACATATTGTAGTATTTCAGGGCTTTCTCGCGATCTGGTTTTTGTTGAACATAGAATTGAATCATAGCATTGAAGGCACCGATACGAGGTTGATATCTAGGAGCTGAGATCATTTCGTGGAAATAACGAGTCGCATTGGATTCTGAACCACGGCGAATACATGCAGAGATAACAGAAGCATAAGTAATTGAATTAGGGACTAAACCTTGTTGCTTCATTTCGTCGAATAGATTTAAAACAATATCAAGCTTACGACATTTAGCTAACTTGGAAATCACAACATTGTAAAAGTAAACTGTAGGACGAACATTATTCTTTTTAACTTCTTCATAAATTGTAAGAGCATCAGTAGATTCATCTGTTGTAGAATTGTTGGGACAGGCTAAAAGAGAACCATATGCATCAGCATCAGGATACATATCATGTTGACGAAGTTTATTATAAAATATCCTGGCTGAATCAATATCATTATTGCGAGCATGAGCTGTAAGCATAGCGGTGTAAATGGCCTGATAAGCTCGATATCTACGATTTTTATCTAAATTGTTTATCGAATCAATTACAGTGTTGAAAATCTCTTGTGCTGTATTCAAACGGCCTAATCTTGTAGAATACTGAATCATATCACGAATAGCTTCAGGTGTAGGAGTGTGACCTTGATTTATAACTTTGTTTTTTAGAATATCAATAGCCTCATCAAATTTATCATCAAGGGCAGCATCCAGTGCAATACCAGAAAGTAGATCAGAGTCAGAAGTCATGGAGAAATTAGCATTAGAAGGACTATCACTGATAGTTTCTGTAGAATCGTTTGTAGATTTAGGTTGATTTTGAACTGATGAAATGAAAGGAGCAAATTCTTTTTCCCAACGTTCTTCATATTCTTTCGCATTATATTTCTTCATTCTAGTCAAAACACGAACATAAAGGCTGCTTGACGGGGGTATCTTTAGATCATTCATATCTTTCAACAAATCTAATGCATGTTTACAAAATTCTTCGGGTGTATTTTTTTTTCTAAAAACAACATCATACAACATAAAGAAAGAATCTTTATCCATATTTCTTGACAGTACTTTCCATTGATCAGGATCCATTTTAGCTTCATTATATAACTTATAAACAGCATTGCAAACAACTGGTGTAGGATGTACAGAATAAACACTTAATAAGCGAAGAATAGATAAAGCGTTGTGGATGTTATTGCATTTGAGTGTTATATCCATAGCCAAAACAGAAACTGGATTTCTCTCAGATAAAAAGTTGGTCTTTGAATACATTTTTATTACATATTGTAATGCTGACACTGCATCATCTATTCTGTTATTGTTAACAAAGGACATTACCAACTTTTGAGATAAATTCGTATCCAATTCTAATCCACGAGATATCATATCTTTAGTTACTGAAAGTGCCTCATCTGGCATGTTGTTCGCTGTACAAGCATATGCATAATCAGCAATATGTCCATACTCCTTAGATATATCGAATTTCAACATAGTCTTGTAAGTTTCTCTAGCTTTGTCGAAATTTTGAAGACGAGAATAAGTAGACAAAACAATACCATAGGTATTAGCATTAGGCTTGGGTAATCTAGGATCTGTCTCTAATCTATTAACTATAGAATCTGCCATCTCCATTTTCCCATCGAAGTAAGCTCGGCGAATGATTTTATTATATGGTAGAATAGATATATTTACTTTATCTTGGATCATAACTTTTTCAAGAATATCCAACGCACCCAAAAGATCACCTGTATCAGTATGAGCATGGACATAAGCGTTATAGACAATAGCGGGATCGTGATTAGGAAGTTTATTCCTCAATAGCTTATATTCTTTGAAGCATTCATGAACAGAAGGTAAGTCACCTGCAGAACCAAAAAGTGTAATAAGAGTAGCAAAAGTTGTACTATCAGGATGAGCATTACGAGCGCTTTCAAGATGTTCATAAATATAAATTCCATCCTTAGTGTTACCGTTAAAGGACAATCCACGAAGCAAAGTATTATAAAGTCCGGTATCAAAAGCCTGAGTACATTTTTCTTTTACTGCAATGTTGAATAAATCCAAAGCTTTTTCAATATTTTTTTCGTTTTCGAGATCACTTAAATTGTCAACTTGGTTACCAGTACGAGCCATTTGTCGTCGAAGCATACCAATTGTTTTTTGAACTTCCGAATCTCTACGACAAAGAGAACGAATAAGATGTGCGTAAATTTGTGAAGAAGGATGTACCCCGGTAGCTACTATAGCTTGATAGGCATCTAGCATGGGTGTCAAGGGTTGATTAACCCTCTGTAATCTGCCGTATGCTTTTATAACAGCTTCATATGTTTTCATTGATAAAGGCTTTTGTCCAATAGCTAGTTTTCCTTTAACAAAGGTTTCAATAACAGCTTTTGCGTCTTTTTGTTCGGCTGCCTGAAGAATACGTGCATCAACGAAAGCTGAATCGACCGGTTTTAAGGTATCATAAAATGCTTTTAGGCTATTACATGTCATTGTCTCCAATGGCCCTTTTTTTGATTGAGAAATTGCAACATTTGAAGTATTATTACTGGCATCAAGTTGATCCTGTTTCTGATTGTATTGTGGTTGACTTCTAGTTGTATAAGAAAGTTTACCAGCCGATACTTGACGAGTAGGTAAATTTACGAGAAATGCTGTAGATTTAGGTGCAACCAATTGCTTGGTCAGCATACCTTGCCTTGTAACAGAATTAAGTATTGTATATGTTCCTTTAACACCATACATAATACTATAAAAGAAAAAAAAAATAATATGTATTATACAAAAAGAAAGAGCTGAATAAAATTATATTTTCGGATGGAAATAGTTATAATCTTATTTGACTCAAAAAAAAAAAAAAAAAAAAAAAAAAAAAAAAAAAAAAAAGGGTCGGGATATTTCCTTAAATTCATTTAGATTAAAATGGTTATAATATGTATTTAGTAACTGTTATAAAATTAAAAAATACAGCGTCGTATCGGTTAAGGACAAAGTATGTTACATATCATATAATTACTGTCAAAAATATTATAATTAAATTCTAAAGATCATATAGCTTTTAATTCAAGGGGAACCTTGTACGAATAATAATTATTCGGGGCTTGATTATGATTATGTTTGAAAGGACCACTCAAATTCATTAAGGCTATGGCAAAGGATATTTGTATGAAGCTATCACACTTCTCTATACATTTTTCACATTAATAATTTTAATAAGACTACATTTAAGTTAAATTTAATAAAAGCTATTTAAAAACAAGAATTTTACAAATGGAGAGTTCGAGGGTTATAAATAAACTATGGGCTCCAGAATAACGAATCCAAAGTGGCAGATTAAATTTTAAGGGGGAAAAGAGATTTTATTATATGTTTTAAAGTATAAGTATTATAGATGGGATATAAAACTACCTTTATTAAGTATTATCAGTATTAATGATTGACCGTTCTTTGTTTCTAGTAATAAAAGAAGCGGTTACTTAAAAATTCTAATTATTAAAAAATCCTTTTTCACCATGAGAGCTCTTTATTTTGGTAAAAGCATAATTAGGATTGTTGCAAATAGAGGCACCATTAGTCATTCTTATAATTTCATGTATGTTGATTTTAGGACCTAAACTGGATATATAACCTTATGAAATCAGAAGACACGAATCTTAATACACTATGCTCGTTAGTAATAAATATTATTTTAATACTAAAGTCAACACCAAAGTCTCAATTGTTAACAAACATACATGATTAGGTACACTTCCTTATTGAAAGTAGCATATTCTTATGTCATAGAATAAAATTTATTCATAATTTTTCCTTCTGCAATTCATAAGTTCTTTTGTAATGAATTCTAGAAGAACAATTCAAATAATCATGATACATTGCTTCTAATTCGTTTATGGTGTTCGTAGTTGAAAAATTCGTTTGATCTTGTTTCCCTTCAATAACTCTAATAGCTAGGCTAGCTTCAGTTCTCTTTGAACGTAATAACACTTGACAAACTTCCTTAGTATTACTAAATTGATATATATATTTGCAAATATTAAAAGTATCTTTACAAATATAAGAAAAGTATTATTTATATGGAATAAATAATACATTCTCGCATATATATACATATTTAAAAAATATAAGTAAACAACCAATCATTAATACTACGGCTTCATTTGAGCTTCTAGGTTTCAGTTATTGATACGATAATAATTCTTGTATGTCGTATTTGGGAGTATCATACTATGATTCATGGCTTTTTATTTTTATTCCGAGTTCATTATCCTTATATTTATAGTAATTTTGTTAGTCTAATGTTTATTATTATACTAAACAAGGTCTATAATTATTCATAAAAGATACTTTTACTCTATTTTCGTAATTCAAAGGAAAAAATACTTATAATTAAAGAATATATAACATTACAAAATAAAGAGGACTAAGAAAAATTGAAGGAAATTTAAAAAATGAGGCGACTCTAATATATTTGGTATTGATAATCATGATTTATTGTGCTATGAAAGCAAAAAGGAATATAATACGATTGAATACGACTATATATAATTCAAAATTATAAATTTGATTTAAACATATATAAACCGAAAGAGGTAAATAGCAGTTAGAAAAGATACTAAAGCTTAACACGACTCATATACGTATTAGCAATTTTGATTAAAATAACAATATATATGAACATCAATACATTTTTAGAAATGTTAGAGTTGAATAAATCATATAGACCAAACACTATCTTGTATTTCTAGCTTCCACCAAGGTACTTATATTTGTACTTTCAGTCAAAAGAATTTCGAAAATTATACATTTCTTCTACAATTATATTCTTTTCATTTCTATCGCCAATTTTCTACTCTTGCCTATTATTTATATCTTAATATTGAAAGGAAAAGACAATAGATAACAGAAAAAGTGGCGATCGAGATTAGTTCTATATTTTATATTAGTTGCATTTAAAAATACTATATTGGAATTATCTTGTCATACCGTGATAATATGAAAAAGAAAAGCTAATACTTGAAAAAAAAAAAAAAAAAGAAGTATACTTCTTCTTCACATATCATAATATAAAAACAAAAAAAAAGAAACATTCGAAGCTACCAGGGGTCGAACCTGGAATCTCCTGATTCGTAGTCAGACGCCTTATCCATTGGGCCATAGCTCCTTAGTTGATTTACGAAGCAGTCAAAAATAATACAAGCTCCAACCTTCCTAATTTGGAAATATCACGTGACTTCGTAACTTTTCGGTGGAAACATGTTTAATTTAATTTCCGTTTTTAAGATGAATTTTATTATGGAGTTGGGTGATGGATGGATGGTTGGGGAAGGGGGAAGTATGTTACAGGATTGTTTTACCCAAGAATATCAGCTTATCCAAAAAAAAAATAGCCTACTCGAGTTTTTATAGCCAAGCTAGTATAGTTTGGGTACTCACACTTGTTTACGCATTATTCATCCATTTCCCAACTCCATTTCTCTACACAACACAACTTACTTCTACTCAATATATTACTTAAATGAATCTCACTACATATCACATTATATTTAGCTAGAATAGGGGTATTATAGATAACATATGATTACATTTATAAACTAGTATATTAAATAAGAGTAATGATCCACATGACTAATATGCATATATTTTTATCATTAGTTAACTCATAACATCGGTATTTGTTATTATGCTATTTTTTTTTTTATTCAAATCAACATCGCGTACATCTATTGTATAAAAAATTATTTATATAATCTCGGGTATGATTTAAAATAAGATGAGAAAAATAAATGGTAAGAGGAAAATAGTAGAATACATTTATAATTTAGTTTCCTGTCTTGGACCAGATGCAGAATCTATTTTCAAAAAGGTTAAGACAGCATTTCTTTCTTTTTTTTTTTCTTTTTACCTAGCCACTTATTCATTCTATTTAAAACTGTAACTGTATCAGTACCATGTGTACTAGTTGCATTAGTAGAGGTACTAGCTGAAGAACCTGTAGTATTAGCCCCTGTTGATGCTGTTGTTTTACGTTCCATCATAAGATAATGCATCTGCAATCTTAATCCATGACATATAGCTCTTAAACTTTGAAGTTCTTCTTGTAAACGAAATGTTTCTGTCATTAATGCCATATTTTGTTTTAATTCCAATGATGCAATATTAACAGATAAAGTTTCTAGTTCATTATTCATTCGTTGATTTTCAGACATTATAGATTCATTGCGTGCTTCCTCTGTAATATCTGGATCAATCATAAAGTGACCAGGAAACATACGATTTAGTTGATGTGATAGAGATTCAATGTTTTGTTGTATTTCATGTTGCTGACTTTTTAGTGATTCATTTTCTTTGTAACATTGTTGAAGCTCGTTTCTTAATGCCTTCTCTGTTTGTTGTTGTTTGTAAAGGTAATGCTTGATTGATTCATAAGGACAGTGAGATAAGTGGTCTTTCAAGTGCTGTCTTTCGTCGGTCCAAACACATCCAAACTCAGCATGTGGGCAAGAAAGAATAAATTGTGGGCAGTCTTTCAAATGAAAAATATGTTCAGATCTGGGATGCGAAGTTTTACAGTATGGACAAGTAATTATTTCAGCAGGACATAATTTATAATGATTCTATAATGTTTAAAATGTTACTTGAAAAAAAAAAGAAGGCATAGCAAACAAAACAAAGTTTATATTATATAACACGCTTACTTCTAGTTCATAAGTACAAAATTTCTTTTTACACATGTTACATTCTATAATTCTATACTTGCAATTTTCGACATGATTTTGAAGATCCTTTCTTAATAAAAGCTCCTTACATTCTTCTAATTTACATGGAGCCATAATATATTCACAATCATGTTTTAAATGTGATTCTATAAATTGACGTTGTCCTATATATGGACAACCTTGTTCTTGATGAGGGCAGTATACAAGTAATTCATTAACCATATTATAAATAATTTTAGCTGCTGGTTCGAAATCATCTTTCGATAAAGTTGATCTATCAATAGGGCAAATGGGTGATGCTTCAATTGCTTGAAATATACATTTTTTACAAAATATATGTCTATAGAAAAGTAATAAGTTATCTAAAAACAAAAAAACTTGATATTCTTTTTTTTTTTCTTATTATTATTATTACTATTATTTGAAGGGAATTACCCACAACAAGAAATTACTGGTTCAATAAAAGGATTTTGACAAATGCAGCAAATTAAATTATCATTAACTTTATCAACAAAACGAACAGCTCTTAGATCAACATGCGAATCATCCATTTTACAAATTATTACTTAAAAAAGAGAGTATATAATGCACACATACGAGTGTATTGTATTTAGTAGCATTTGGTTGGTGGAACAAAAGCGTGAGTAAATATAAATTATCTACATTAAGCTGTTCTATTGGCTGCTTAAATGTTTAGGATATACTCCGTTTGAAGACATCTTGCCAAAGTAGTATCTGTGTTTATGTTTGGATCTATAAAATAATTTAATGTGAAGATTTGATAAAGCTTCTAATAATCTGCTTGTCATTTCCCTAAGAAAATAAAATAAAATAAAAGTTTATAGCACTTACAATTAATTAAATACTACAAAATTTAATAAGGAAAAATGGCTTAATTTCTTTAAAATGGATGTAAAAATTGTTCGCTAAAAACTTTAGTATTATTTATATTGAAAATAATGGTAAAAGATGTTTGTAGTATTAGTTACTAATTTGCATACTAAAGCAAAACGTAGGATGATTACTTTGATATGTTAATCATTTAGCGTGTTTTTATAATCTCCCTTAGTCATTATCTATCTATCTGTTTTTTTTTTTTTTTTTTTTTTTTTTTTTTTTTTTTTTTTGTTTGTTTGTTGACTATGAATGCAATAATATACTGTTATAATTAATATTTGTATTTCTATTATACATGCAATATTATATTAATCTTCTTCTATTGTGAATATATGACATGAATCACCCAGTATACAGTCCAATAAAATAAATTCACTTATACAAAGTTCTACAATGATAAACATTCATATTTAATATCATGTTAGTTCCTACAAGTATAAGCTTCGTAAGGTAGTTAGTTTAAAGTATATTATTTATTTGAGACACTATAATCTTTAGAAAGCTTTCTCTTCTGATATTGGCTTTAATGTGTATATCCTTTTTACTTTCATATTTAATATAGAATTAATAGTTATATATTACTGGTAAAAATAATTAAAATAAGCATTGTCTATATTTTACCTTCACATACAGCTTGTGAAGCATACTATAATAAATATATAAAAGAAATTTAAGGTACTTAATGAAATGCTCATTGAATGCCCTTATGTTTTCTAAATTGTTCTCTTAAATTAATAGCATTAGTAGAGGTGATTAATAACAAATGAGGGACATAAGCAGAGTAGTTTTGATTCATATAAAGTGATGACTCAAACTTACTATCCCTTAAAAGCTTAGTAATAAATGACTGTTTTAGAGAAGAAGTCTTCTGTATCCCTCTTACTAGTTTTTTAAATAAAATGAAATAAAAAATAAAGAAGAGTTGGACCCGCAATTATTCTGGAGAGGTGTAAGCGACTGCGTGCATGCATACATACATACAGGCATTCGATGGCATAGGGTCTACTGAGTTAAGTGTACAGATAATATATATACAATATTTTAGTGTACCATCAGGTAACTAACCCAGGAAACCATCGAATAACACGACTACGTGCATTATAGGATAATAGATAGCCAAAGTATAGTATCAATAGTAAGTCAAGGATTTACAAGCGATGAATTAGTTTGGAGTGACGACTATCCCATATTTCTTTTTAAAAGAATCATTGAAGACGATTCCTTGAAGGAGTGGTCTATCTAGTGTTTTAGATCCTGCAGCAGGAAGCCATCAACACAATGATTTATTGAATTTATACCATTGAGTGCTCCTATTTGAACTTTTGGATATGGGGAAATAGTGTACGAAGTAATCTGTCAAAAGATAGATTATTAGTAAGGAAAAAAGGAATTGTGCCTGTTAAGAAGGACACTCTATCTGTTATTATTGTAGTTTTTTTTTTTTTTTTTTTTTTTTTTTTTTTTTTTTTTGTTTCTTTCCTTCAAATATCAGAGGTCCAAATGGGTGTAAATCGTTACTGATATGCATGTATTCAGAAGTTACACGCTTTTGTTTGTCTAGGAAAGTTTAATATGTTACTTTTATGAGCATCATCACTCATCTCTAATAAGTTTAAGAAAATAAAAGGGTCTAAATTGGCTTTTCATGTTGTCTAAAAAAGGTAAACATGACTTCTGAATTTTATTTTTGATTTGTCTAGAAAAAAACTAACAATGTCTGAATTCAAAGTGTAAAAAATGTAGTATCAAAATCTGTACACGCTATTGGTTTAAAAAAAATTTAAAGGTGATAGCAATGATTAAAAAAAGATAATAATACCTCTCAAAATAATATAAAATATTTTTTTTTTATTATTAAAAAAAACTTCCTTTTTTATTTTTTTTTCTTTTTATATAACAATAATAATTTTTGATTTCCTTTTATTTTATTAAACTTTTGTTATAATGGCTAAAGAGAAGGTTACTAAGAAATCACGTAAGTATTATTAAAACTAGAAAAAAAAAGGCGTGTTACTTAATAGATATGAATATATTAAATTCCGTTTGTACACACGTAAATACAGCTAAGAAGATGTCTCCCTACAATCAGTTCGTGAAGGTAAAATCAGTCGTTTGTATCTAGGAAACCTTTTAATTTAATCATTAAATTTAGGCTGAACTCGCCAAGATTAAAGAATCCAATCCTAGTATCTCTCACAAGGATGTAAGTTTTTATTATATCAGCGTTTTTATTTTGACATCGTGTCTAGACTCTAACAATTTTGGGATTTATTGTGCACAAAACTTTCTTTTGTAAAATGATGATACTGATTTTTTTTTTTTTTTTTTTTTTTTTTTTTTTTTTTGGATAATAGGCCTTCAAATTAGCTGTAAGTGTATATAGAAAATAAAATGCATTAATAAAAATATATATATTAAAAACGTTGTATCTAGGCTAAAAACTGGGCTGATTCTCCTGAAAACCCCAAGAACAAGAAGGTAGAAAATAAGGAAGAGAATAAAGAAGAGAATAAAGAAGAGAACAAGGAAGAGAACAAGGAAGAGAAGAAGGAAGAAAACAAGGAAGAAAAGCCTGCTGAATCTACTGCTGCCTAAATGAAATCATTTTTTTTTCCTATTCTAATAAATGGGTTTTTCTTAATTTAATATGTATAAAAAAAAGTATTTTATTTCAAATTTACAGTATATTTGTATTTGTATACATATAATGATATAAATATGTATATGTATATAGTTAATATGTACACATAACTAGAAACTGGGCCTATTAGTTTCTTCACTATTTTCATGATATGTATTGGTATAAAGGGAAGCTCTAAAAAATGTAAAAACAAGTGACATTTTCATTTCTACGGTTCGTAGCTTCTCAAGTATGTGAACTACTTCTTTATCATTTATTTTCGTTATTGCTGCATTGAGCTATTCATTTCATTTATTTAGTTAATTACAAAATTAAAATATATATATATATATATATATATATTTATATATATTAATCTTTCTTGACGTGTACCCTATTAATATTTTCTACTAATAGTTCTGTTTCACTTATAATAGCATCCTCATATGTTCGCATCGTAATCTTGAATTTTCAATAGAGAATTGGATCTTTAATAGAAAACACGTGAAATGAAAAATCAATTTTATTATTGTTTAAAATATAGTCACGTTTCCTTAAAAAAAAAAAAAACGTCTCCTACCTCCTTTTGGTTAACTGTATCTGTTTTAATTATTATAAATGGCATCAGCTCTCGAGCCCTTAACTATGTTCATTGTTGTCCGAAAGGACCTTGCAAAAGTAAGCTTTCGGCCAATATATACATGTATATATTTTATATCCAATTTTTTTTATATAGCATTTGTTTTTTTTTTCATATAATTTAGAAGCTTCAATGGCCAGCTGGCAGGTAATGAGAGAGTAATTAAGATGCTTTCAGTCTTATATGCGTAAACATATCTCTATTACTTTTTAATATTTATACTTAAGTTTATGTTTTTTATTTGTATAGTGTTATGACACAAGCATGTCATGCTGCTACTGCCATCTTACATATCACACGTGAAGATGAAAACACAAAAGCGTACCTTGAGGATTTGGATAATATGCACAAAGTTGTATTAGAGGTACAGAAATAATAGCTATTTATAAAAAGGAAAATACTAAAAAAAAAGTAATGCTTTATCTTTGAAAAAAAGACAAAAAACGAAGGATCGTTAGAAAAACTAGCCGAAGTTCTTCAAATTCATAATGTCCCTTTTAAAAAATGGATAGAACAACCAGAAAATATTCCAACTGCATTAGCAACAGCTCCATTACGTTCTAGAAGCCCTGAAGTATTAGAAGCATTCAGAAAGTGTTGCTCTTTATATCGCTAAAATAGGATTAGAAAATAAAATTATTCATGATAGAAAGACTAGCTAGATCCCTGTTAATAATAAATGAATTATTTCTGTTTGCAATTATGTACTAGCTTCAGTTATATAGCGAAAGGGGATGAAATGATTAACTCTAAAGTCTTTAATATCATATTATACTTAGACTATTTGGTTTTACAATAAATAATATTTAGGCTCTAGAATAGCAGCTTCAATACTTTAAAAATTGCAAGCATTTATGGACGCATTTGAAATCATAGGGATTCCCTTTTAACTAATAACAATCTTATGCTTAGTAAGTTTACTGTATTTTTAGAGTATTTGCTGACAAGATAGATGCAAATACATTACCAAATATTTTAGTAATATATAGCCATCAACTCTATAAAGCTGCTATAGGCTTATAAATCAGTGAATAAATGATTTGATTCAATATTATATAAATAAGAAGAGTATGATTCTAATATAAGCAATTTCAAACTAGTCCTTATTTTATTTCGTATTGAAGTTGACTATCTTAAAGCGCTTGAATATAGCAAATAACATGATTAATGTGCTTGTTTACCTGAACCTTTATATCCCTTTTATCGAACTTACTCCACAAATTGTTATATATTTTATTGTATTTACCTTTTTCAATAAATCAAAATATACGTTTTGTAGATTAATCTTCATAACTATTAGCTCCATCTTTTTACAATAATTAACATTTTTATATTAAGGATAATTGAATAAAACAAGTCAAACGTTAGAAAGCAAGTAAGTTAGTGCAGCAAAGTAAACGAAATATTAGTCAAGTTGTATCAATGTTTCTTTTGATGAATTTGATTGAATATACCCTTATTTTCTTTTTAGTTAATAGCAACAGACACCCAGTTTAACAGTGTGATAGAATGATTATCAAAGCTTATAATAAGATCTTTATTATGTTACTAGATTTCCCATTATTTTAATGAAGTAAATGAATATTACAATATGTAAATACACTAAATATAAAATAAAAATAGTATTTGTACATGTAGTAATTACTTATATCTTTTGCTTCAATTATAAATATGTGTATATGGACAAGTTTACTTGAATATAAGCTTCAAAACAATCCTTTTTTTTTATTAATGCTTCTACCCTTATAACAAAAAAATAGTCACACTATTTCCCGTCTATTGAAATTTCTGTAAAAAACAAAAACTTTTTTTTTTAATGATAAAAAGTTTATTGCGTACTATAAACCAAAATAGTAAAAGAGCGAATAAACGAATCATGTCTACAACATCACAATCATCAGAAATAGACATTACTCAATTTCATACTGTAACTGAAGGGAAAGCAACTATTCTTTTCCCTAAAAAGAATGAAGTATTTTATAATCCCGTTCAACAGTTTAATCGTGACATGTCGATCGCTGCCATACGTACTTGGAGTGAAATATTCAACCAAGAAAAGGCTGAACGTTTAGAAAAAAAGCTTGCCAGGGCAAAAGGTGATTAAACGTAGTTATAAATGTTTGATCTAGTTTTTTATTATTATTATTAACATCCAATTATTCATTAGATGAAAAATCAAAAAATATACTTCAGGAAGTAACTATTGACATTTGGAACTAAAAAAAAAAAAAAAAAAAAATTGAAATAAAAAGTTTCACTAAAATGTCTTTGATTAATTAGAAAATAGATGCAGTCAAAAATTCCAATAATTTCACAATTCTTGAAGCGCTTGCAGCTAGTGGGTTGAGATCGATTCGATATGCAAAAGAAATCCCAAAGTTAAAACAAGTAGTATGCAATGATATTGAAGAAGACGCTATACAAGCTATTAAGCGTAATGTAAAGTATAATGGTCTAACTGAAGATCTCGTGAAACCCAATCATGGCGATGCTATGCGTGTTATGTATGATACAGTAGGCACAAATGAAAAATATGATGTGATAGATTTAGATCCTTACGGTAGTGCTGCACCTTTTGTTGATGGAGCTGTTCAAGCAGTGTCAGAAGGGGGTCTATTATGTGTTACATGTACTGATCTTGCTATCTTGACAGGTGCAATGCATCCTGAAACTTGGTAAGTAATTATTTTATTGTTATTATGTCGACTTTTTTTTAATTTTTTTTTCTTTTGCAAAAAAAAAAAGTTTTGGTAAATATGGTGGTATGCCTTTGAAAAACATGTTTCCACATGAAATAGCTCTTCGTTTAGTTTTACAAATGTTACAGACTTCAGCTGGTCGATATAAGAGACATATTGTACCCCTTTTGTCATGTAGTATTGATTTTTATTTACGTGTCTTTGTGCGTGTATACACATCACCTCAAGGAGTAAAGAAATCAGCTAGTCGAATGGCAATTGCATATGAATGCTCTGGTTGTCATGCTTATTCTACTCAGTCACTTGGTAAGGTTTCATTAAAAGAGAATGGTGCTGAAAGACATACACCTGGTTCAGGTCCAACCGTCAACACTTTCTGTGAGCATTGCAGTAGTACGCATCATATTGGTGGACCCGTTTGGGGGGATAAAATTCATGATGATGAATTTGTTGCCAGGATGCTTCAACATGTGAAAGAGAATGAAACAAATTACGGCACCTCTGCACGAATGAAGGGTATGTTATCAGTTATTAAAGAAGAAATACATGTTCCCTTTTATTGGACTCTTGCCAGATTGTGCAGTACAGTACATTGTAATACTATTCCAATGATGGATCTCTATTCTGCTATTTTAAATGCGGGTTATCAAGTATCTGCTTCACATGCAGCTAAGCAATCCATCAAGACAAATGCGCCACCCTCTGTTATGTGGGATATTATGCGAGCTTGGGTTAAAAAGCATCCTGTAGTCATGAATAATATTGCAGAAAATTCACCAGCAAGGAGGATTCTTGCTAAGGAGCCAACAATTGAAGTTGATTTCACAAGACATCCTAAAGCAATGCCTGAATCAAAGCATGAACATTTAGTACGCTATCAAGTAAACCCTACTCCTAACTGGGGCCCTAAAGCTAGAGCTGGTCAAAAAAGAAAGACAGACGAACAAGTATTCTAATAAAAGCATTTTAACGTGTTAATATATTAGCTTGATTCCGTGCTTTTTTTTATTTTTTTATTTATTTACTATTTACTTTGTTTACTTTTATAATCAGGACACATATTAGATATAAAGTAATGTTGCTTTTATAATATATTATTCTGTGCAATCTTTGCACTACTAAATCAACTATGATTTCAGTTTGTCAAGTTTTATTTAAATTGGGAGATAAATCTGATTGACTTTATATAAAATGCAGGAATAATAAATTCTCTCCTCTTTGCATCACTGAGAGTGAAATTGAGTGACTAATAATAAAACACTCATTTTTTAATTACATTCGTGCACATTTCTTTTTTATTCTATAAAATACAAAATAAATAAATATGTCAACAGGGCAGCACAAATTTCAATCCTTTCAATCTATGACAGGTGCTTCAACTCGAGATCAAACAGTTGAAGAACGTTATGGTATTCCTGAAAACTTTTTAGAAATTGAAGTAAAAAATCCTCAAACACATGGTAAAATGTCTATTTAAAGTTGAATTGCAAACATGTATATAAACATCCTATTATAGGCTTTGGACGTAAAATGTATACTGACTACGAAATCATCTGTAGAGTAAATATATTAGGAGAATAATAATAATAATAATTATAAAAGTAATAGAAAACTAAATAACAATCCAATTTTTAGACCAACATTCCAGCATTCAAGTTGAAACAATCTGCAGTTCGTAGAAGATATAGTGATTTTGAGTGGTTTAGAGATGTTTTAGAACGTGAATCTACAAGAGTTAATATCCCTCCTTTACCTGGTAAAGTCTTCACAAACAGATTTTCAGATGAGGTCATTGAACAACGTCGAGAAGGTTTAGAAAGATTCTTACAAATGTAAGTCTATACATAAAAAGAAAGAAAGGAAGAAAAAAAAAAGGGTAAAATAAATAAATGTATTTTAACAAATTCATGTTTATTGCTGTAGTGTTGCCGGACATCCTTTGTTACAAACTGGTAGTAAAGTACTTGCCGCTTTTATTCAAGATCCTAATTTCTCCCGTGATAATTACAACTATTAATATTTTTTTTTACCCTTTTTTTTGTCATATATAATAATAATGATGTATTTTTTTATAAAAACCAAAAAAACCAAAAAAACCAAAAAAAACTGATAGTCTAAAGTTTTATTGTTTATTTGACAGCATAATATAGTTTATGCGCCTTTTAAACAAATACTAATAATGCATAATATTCTCGAATGTTTTCCTTTTTATAGCATTTTTAAGAAACATTACTTTGTTAAACGGTTCGACAACTAAATAGTCTTTCATTTTATATATGTTCAGTAATAAATAATATTGTTTATGAATAGAACTCCTAAATAATATTCTTTTTTTCCTTACTAGTATATCTTTTACAAGACTTGAGTAATCTATTTATTAGTTCTGTTACAGCAAGAACCTCGAACTATCAAAAAAAAAAAGGCTAATTATTCACTACATTTGACAGCCACACTTATCACTACTACCGTCATCAGCTCTACAAAAGATATACTTTTATATGTTTATTCATTTATAGATATTAATATGAAATAAAAGAAATCATCTTTATTATTCTTATTAAAATACTCATGTACACCATCCTATTCATATCAAGTAATACTCTAATATCAGATATTAAGGCACGATAAATGGAAGTATCAGATCCCATAATTCAGTTTGTTTAATGTATTAAAAAAGAACAGAGGCTTACTTTATGTATTCTACGTTTACAAAAAAGAATGGCAATTTTCAAATTATCTATCCAGTCAATACCAGAGCAGCTGCAAGAGGGTTTTGCAAGATATACTATATATATTTATCAGATTGGTTATGATTGTAGTCGTCTTTACAACCAAGTTAATAAAATCATTTATAAAATAATAAAAAGGTTATTCAAATAAAACTAGTGTATTGTACTTCACAGCATCATATTCATTCTACAACATTCAGTTTTAATAGCAGTCATTGAGCATTTAATAATAATTATGTACATTGTATTATGTAATAATAAGAATTCAATAAGATTATGACTGTTATATTCAATTACACAATTATTTCTGGATCATATATCTATGATGTTGAGTATTTTTACAAAAATAAAATAATTGACTAATATGCTTTAATCCGACTTTCTAATACCTACACCTTTGCTCTTGTTTTCTTTGCTGCAGATGCTCTTTGAAGTTATTAAACAAAATTTGGTCATTTGTATACGATTTACATAATGACAGACATATTATCGCAAGTCTTGATGAAAAGAGCAGTATTTCTGTATCTCTTACAAAAAATGATGGCAGAAGCTAGGAATTGAATTCAAAGAGACCTAGATTTGGGAAATTATACCCTATGAAACTCGAGACTAATACATGTGTACTATAGACGTTAATATAGAACCTGTATTAATGAATATTCTTGTTGGCAACCTTGAATAAAAAATAAAATCTATTAATTAAAATACTTCCGTTTTGTAAAACTTGCTAAAAGTTATTTATTTTATGGTCACAAAAGAAGTCTTCAAATGTGTACAAAATTTATTTTATGGTCAAATTGTAAACGTTTAAGTTTACCCTAAGTGGTCAATGCACGAATTTCTCACTTTTATTTGTCCTCCAGTCTATTATTAGTTTTCCTCTTATTATTGGTAAATAACAGCTAAGCTCTCTTTTACAACAACCAGTTAGACATACATATTATTTCCATATATATTATCAACAGCAAACGCGAATTAGTATAAATACCTGATAACTTTTCTATTATTTTTTTCTTTATTAAAAACTTTATAATTGTTATTTATTTCTTATCCAACAAGAAAACTCTCTCTTCAAACTCAAATCTAAGGATATTACACAAATGTGTATTATATTCTATAAAATCAATTATAAAAATTTATAAACCATATTGCATAAAACAAATATAACAAGAGTTACTAAAGGATCACCAAATTATATAATATTGTAAAGCATCAAAGAATTACTTTTATAGATAGATTTTAATAAAATTATTATTTACATCATTTAGAATCATTATGGGTGTAAAGCTTGACAAGGAATTAGTCAACCAAACATCTGGTAGTTATACATTTAGAATTCAAGGTAGCCCTTACAAGGAGTATCCTGCCAGTAAAAGGTTGCAAGTGCATCTTGAAAATGAGCAGCAAGTTTATTTTGATGAAACTGATGATCTTAATGAGGTTCTTGAGAATGCTACAATGCAGGAGACTACTTTGACAGCTTGGTTCAAAATTAATCGTGTTAATGAATTTGCTCGCACTATTTTATATCCCAATTTTCCTGAGCATTTCAGATGGAAATCGTCAGATAAACCAAGAAGATGGGTACCTAGACAAAGAGGATTCTCGGATACTATAGGCCGTGTGTTTACCGTGTCGCCCAGAGAAACAGAAAAGTACCATCTGCTTATGCTTCTTTACCATGTGAGAGGTGCTACCAGTTTTACTGATTTACGAACAGTAAATGACATTGAGTATGCTACCTACCAAGAGGCTGCAATGGCTTTGGGTCTCTTAGAACTTGATAATCAATAGGTACTTTGTTTAGAAGAAGCTGCAACTTTCCAAAGTGCATCTTCATTGCGTGGTCTCTTTTGCGTAATAATTGCTTTTTGCTTCCCAGCCAATCCTTTTCAACTGTTTGAGCAATTCAAGCAACAATTTTCAGATGATCTGCTACATAGTCTCCGTAGTAATCCTGAGCTTCAGAGTCCGGCAATAGACATTCAGACGCTTGCTGGAGATCTATGATCAGCTACTTGAGCATTACAACCTGGATTTCTCTGATCACGTTGGGTTTGTCATACCTCCAGTTGATACAAGAGCTAATGCTGTTGATCCTAACATCCCAAGGATTTTAAGGGAGCATCAGCGACTAATTGTAGAAGCACAATTAAGGCCAGTAAATGCCCAGTTAAATTTTAGCCCTGATCAACAGCTGGTTTATGATACTATTGTTGCTATGGTTGATTCAGATGATTCGCTGCCTTCGTCATGTGGGAGAGTATTTTTTGTTGATGGCCCCGGTGGAACTGGAAAAACCTTTCTGTTTAATGCTTTATTGAATAGGGTAAGACGAGAAGGTAAAATTGCTGTAGCAGTAGCCTCAAGTGGCACTGCATCTCTGTTACTTGAGGGTGGTAGGACATCACATTCCGTGTTTAAAATTCCCCTTAATGTTGATCCTGACAGTATGTGTAATATCAAACCAAACTCACCAACTGCTGATCTTTTGATGCAAACAAAATTAATTTTATGGGATGAGTCTTCAATGACCAGTAAAGACATTTTTGAAGCTCTCGACAGGTCCCTTAAAGACATAGCAAAGTTTGTAGATCCACAATTGAAGAATATCCCTTTTGGTGGTCGGCTTTTGGTTTTTAGTGGCGACTTTCGTCAAATTTTGCCTGTTGTTCCTAAAGGTTCACGATCACAAATTGTTAATCAATGCATTAATCGTTCATACCTTTGGAGCCATGTTCAAGTTTTACGACTTTGTACCAACATGCGTGTTCAGCAAACATTATTTTCAAATAACACAGCTTTGGCTTCTAAATAAAATGCATTTGCTACGAACCTTCTGGCTATAGGAGATGGTAGAGTAGACACTCACAAGATTAATTTGGGTGACGAACCTCCTGAGATATTTGATACGGGTCTCATTGAGATCCCAAACAGTATGATTATCAGAGGTAACAACTTGATCCATCTTTTGCAAGCAATGTACCCTGGACTGTATCAATTTCCCCAACAATTTTCTACAGCATCTCTTATCAATTCTGCGGTATTATCCACCACAAACAAAGATGTAGCTGTTATTAATGATTTGATATTCGACGTTTTTCCTGGTGAAGCTACAATCTCTTTCAGTGCTGATGCACCTATAATTGAAAATGAAGATCTCTCAGTTCCAACTGAGTTTTTGAATTCGTTAGAAGCAGATGGACTACCTTAACATGCTTTGAAGTTAAAGATTGGTGTCCCCATTATGCTGTTGCGGAATATCGGCTCAAAGCAAGGTCTTTGTAACGGTACTCGCCTGATCGTCAGAACAATTCTACCTCACGTAATAGAGGCATTAGTTGCAACAGGCTCTCATATTGGTAATGTTGTGTACATTCCAAAAATTAAATTATTTAGCAGCAATGAGCCGACTATCCTACCACTCTCATTTTCAAGGACTCAATTTTCTGTTAGACTTGCATTTGCAATGATAATTAACAAAGCTCAAGGACAGACTATGGATCGTGTTGGTTTATATCTTCCAAACCATGTATTCAGTCATGGACAGCTCTATGTTGCTTTGTCAAGGGTAAAATCGCCTTCTGCTATTAATATTATGATTGATGCTGATTCTAATAGTGGAAATAACAATGAAAAATCTTATACTAGAAATGTAGTGTACAATGAAGTTTTATCCAACAATAGCTAAAATTTCTTTAAAATCATTAACTATAAACATAACATTCATATTACATATTCCAAACAATAAATATCAACAATATTTTTATGTAACCACACAATATAAATGTACTATTTAGGCATTTCTTTTTTTTTTTTTTTTTTTTTTTTTAATAATTGAATGTTGAGTTCTTCCCAAACCCGCAGGGCGAGGAAGCCACCCCCGTAATGCAGGTCAAGTTTTTTACCGGAACGAGAGGGAAGGTGAGCAGCCTCGTAAACAATTAAAATAAAACGGATGAATATTCTGATTATTTGACGGTCTAAGATATGAATGATCTTTATTAAAGTGAAAGATACAAATGATAGATGGGATATTGAAGTTATATCATAGGTAGAGGAGTATTTATGTTCATTAACGAATCTATTACTAATTGAAGCCTGTATACAGCAGACGTCTTATTAAACAATGTGAGTATTTTGAATACAGTATGGTACTAACAAACTTACAACTTATTCCATATTTAGGTCAGACACTACTTTTTGGGTTATGTTGTATTTACTTGAAAAGGTTTCCCAATAGAGGCTTTGTTTCATTGACTATCAAATTCCAGCCAAGCATTTTTCTTTAGATCTTGTATCTCTTTTTGGTGACTAAAACGAGCTAGACTGTACCTTCCTCATTTACCCAAGAGAGCATATCAAGTTCCGGTGTACCATCTTCCCTACCTCAACTAGTTAACTCTGGGCAACACCTGGTTGCTTCTGGCAAGTACTAGCAGCTGAACAAGATATATAACAATCTTAAACGTTAGTCACCTGTCCTTTAGCTTCATACATTTTAAATCAACAGACTTAAAATGCATAATGGTAGCTAACGAAGCAGTCCAAGTGAGTACTTGTTTAAAACTGGCCATGACAGAGGTGAATCAAATAGTAATCTATACACAGATGGCTAATGACATACTGTCTAATAGGCATTTAATAAAGGCAATTTGAAATATTTCACCTTGTTATAATTAAAAGAAAAAAAAAAAAAAAAAAAATCAACATTGCAATTACATACACTATAACGATAACTAATTATTCCGAAAAGATGGCGTAGAAGACTTGTGATTTATACTTGCTTTTTTTTGGCAGGGTGGCGAAGCAGAATTTAATTATTGAAATTTGTATTGGCCAAGTTGGTAACTTGGATTTGCAACAGTTGATCTAGTATATTGAATACGTCTTCCCCTATCGATCTTTTTTTCTTTTTTGACTAACAAAAAATTTTAATTCCTACATCTCCTTTGATCTAGCCTAGGCAATGTAATATTCTTAATATTACAGCTGAAGAAAATAGGTTGGGCCCACAAAAAAAAAATTGTTCCATTTCAAAAAAAAGACCCAAAAAGACCCATTTCAAAAAAAAAGGACACCAATTTTGAAAATGGAACACTCATTTGAAAATGGGACAACCAATAGAAAAATAGGTCATTTAAGACAGCAATTTGAAAAGTTTTATTTTTATTACTTACGTATATTATGTGCTGTGTGTGTGTGTGTGTGTGTGTTTTGAGTTAATCAGTATCTTGATTTCATTTTTTTTACAATCTTTTTTCGCAATCTATGCACCTTTGCCAGAACGATAATGAATGTCGTATCCAACTTTCACAGTCTTCTTTGCTGATACATACTGATGCATTGCGAATGCGTTCGCTGATCTTCGTGCTTTGTCTGACTGAGGCGGGATCACTGTTTACAACATTTTTTAACTTGGACTAGAACTCTTCAATTGGATTTAAAATGGAGAATATGGTGGTAAAAAGAGAAGTTGATATCCTTATTACATAATAAAAATTATTATTATGAATGTAATTTTAAGTGGCACAAGTTTCTCTGAAATAAATAAAGTAAAAGTTGATAATAACAAAGGTCACCTGTAATAATTTTCATGCTACACAAATTCGTATTCACAAAATAATAGACTAGCTCAAAAATACATTTATTAAAAAGTACACCAAAAGTACACCAGCTAAAAAATACACTCACAAAAAAGTACACCAAAAGTACACCAGCTTAAAAATACACTCACAAAAAAGTACACCAAAAGTACACCAGCTTAAAAATACACTCACAAAAAAGTACACCAAAAGTACACCAGCTAAAAAATACACTTATTAAAAAGTACACCAAAAGTACACCAGCTTAAAAATACACCCACAAAAAAGTACATCAAAAGTACACCAGCTAAAAAATACACCCACAAAAAAGTACACCAAAAGTACACCAGCTTAAAAATACACTCACAAAAAAGTACACCAAAAGTACACCAGCTAAAAAATACACTCACAAAAAAGTACACCAAAAGTACACCAGCTAAAAAATACACTTATTAAAAAGTACACCAAAAGTACACCAGCTAAAAAATACACCCACAAAAAAGTACATCAAAAGTACACCAGCTAAAAAATACACCCACAAAAAAGTACACCAAAAGTACACCAGCTTAAAAATACACTCACAAAAAAGTACACCAAAAGTACACCAGCTAAAAAATACACTCACAAAAAAGTACACCAAAAGTACACCAGCTAAAAAATACACTTATTAAAAAGTACACCAAAAGTACACCAGCTTAAAAATACACCCACAAAAAAGTACATCAAAAGTACACCAGCTAAAAAATACACCCACAAAAAAGTACACCAAAAGTACACCAGCTAAAAAGTACACTCACAAAAAAGTACACCAAAAGTACACCAGCTAAAAAATACACTTATTAAAAAGTACACCAAAAGTACACCAGCTTAAAAATACACTCACAAAAAAGTACACCAAAAGTACACCAGCTAAAAAGTACACTTATTAAAAAGTACACCAAAAGTACACCAGCTAAAAAATACACTCACAAAAAAGTACACCAAAAGTACACCAGCTAAAAAGTACACTTATTAAAAAGTACACCAAAAGTACACCAGCTTAAAAATACACCCACAAAAAAGTACATCAAAAGTACACCAGCTAAAAAATACACCCACAAAAAAGTACACCAAAAGTACACCAGCTTAAAAATACACTCACAAAAAAGTACACCAAAAGTACACCAGCTAAAAAGTACACTTATTAAAAAGTACACCAAAAGTACACCAGCTAAAAAATACACTCACAAAAAAGTACACCAAAAGTACACCAGCTTAAAAATACACCCACAAAAAAGTACACCAAAAGTACACCAGCTAAAAAGTGTATTTTAACAAAAAAAAAAAAATTACTTGTAAAGTGATAAGAATTTATTTTTAATGTTTTTTATAATTGTGACATTCGCCGTAGATATTGCACTACTTAATCCTTTTGCAATTATGGAGATATTATTTTCGAGGCAGAATTTAATGACATTAATTTCTTCACCTTTTTTAAATTCTTTTTTTAATTGTATAACAATTTTGCACATTGGCTCCCAATCCTTGTAGTCGTTTTTTTTGTCGATGATTGGATCGTATTCCAAAAAAAAATCTTCAAGTTGATTAATCTTGAGTATGCATTTGTTGTAAACCACGGCAATTGCAATTATTTGAAGCAATTGTGAAGATATCGAAGCTAAGGAATTAGGCCCAAAACCATATCCGCATGAAGGCATACTACACAAGGTAACGGTAGTTGCCGGCATGGTCAAGGTGGTGTCGAAATTGTGAAGACTACTTCTCCATGGTTTATACGTCGAAACTTTGCTGAAATGTGTCAATAATTGTCTCATATTGTTCAAACTTGTAGGTATTGATTGGCTATTACCAAATCGTTTCAATAATTGTTCTTCGCAAGCTGTACGAACAAAGATACTGCATGTTTCAGGAGAGATTCTGGATTGACCAAAATCTACTCCTGGCCCCACGTGTACTTTGGGGTCTTTGGAGATCTCAACAGACGACACTATCAATATATTTAAAGAAGTACTTCCAATGATTAATTTTTGTACCTCTTTTCCTCCATCTGATTTAATATGCACTGAACAATTGATATTATTATTATCATCAGGCATGGAATACTCCGTCGATTCTGAATGAATATCAATATTATTGCTTCTAGAGTAAACTTCAGAAGTCAAAACAACTAAAGCAATGCTACTATCTTGAATAATAGCACCATGGAACAACGCAGGGATCAATTCCAAAAGCTGAGGCTTCAAACGGTAATCAAAGTTTAAAATTTTTTTTACTTCACTGCTGATTTTTGTATAGGGACCTAACTTGTTGATAATATTTGGTGTTGCAGAAGCCCTAACAGACATTTGAAGGATAGAATCATCATTGTTCATATTGTTTGTGATGGCAGTGTCTGCCTCTTGATGATCATTATGTACCTTTCCATTTTGATCTCTACTGAATGAAATTCGTCCAGAAAAAACTTCTGACACAATGTCATTTTGAAATGGGATATTCTTAGATAACATTAATGAATTTTCATTCGACAATAAGCAATATGTGGAGACAATTTGACTGGAGTTCTGTTTGAAAAATTCAAGCTTCATAGGCTGGCAATTAGCAAATTTGGTGTATTGAATGGTTTGATGTTGATCAAAATTTGAATCAGTCAAAACACGTTTAGAACCTTCTGCAAATGAAAATTCAGGACAAGTTTCATATTTTCTTTTTTTACAATTTATGCAGATTCCGCTTATATTTCTTGTTGCGTGTATTTTATGGAGACAGTATTTGCAGTATGATCTACTTTCTGATTGACTACTTGAATGAGTATTTTGAGTGATTTCATTGGGATCAGTGTCAGCATTATTTTTTTTCATTATGAATTAATAAAACCTTTTTTTTTTTTTAGTTTATTAAATATGTTATTTGTTAAAAAAAGAAAATGAAGCACTGCCTCTTTTTTGATTACGATTTCCAAACACGAAATTTTACCCCTTTTTTAATGTTCTTCAGCTATTCAAAAAAAAAAAAAAAAAAAGACGGTATCTATGGCAACTGGAAAATAAGAATAAGCGAGTCATATTTATTCTTATTGAACAATCAGGCATTAACACATAGTGATATACATTCATTCTTTAGTTCTTGTACGCTTAGAACACTATGATTTTATATACCGCTTAATTTTTACATATCATACTTTGTATTTATTTTAATTATACAGTACAATATACAAATAATTTATGGTAAATATACTACACAAAAACTTGTTCTCTGAGTTATTCTTTCTTCGGGTATACTTGCTTTGAGTTTTGCTACTCGTTTTTGTTTTTTAGACAAATTTGTTACAGAATGTAAGCCAGCTACTCAAGCATAATATAAAAAGATAAAGGAAGCTACATGTTAATGAAGTATTTGATTAAAACAGTCGCTCAAGATAATTAGTTAATAATTTATTATTTTTCTTTGGGAAAATATAAGACCAAATGATATATATTTGTTTATAAGCACAGCTTTATTTACTCCATAGAAACCCTCCTTTTTTTAGAAGTGCTCCAAATAGTATTTCATAAGAACACCTTACTTGTTACGCTATTTGGAGCTATGATTGGTTAAATAACAAAGTTGTTCAGCATTTCACCTTACTTGTGAGCATCATGTAGGGAGAAATAAAAATAAAATTAAAATTATTCCTTGCATTTAGAGCAAGAAAAAATGAAAGAAAACGAACTCATTACATGATTGATATTAACTCAGACGCACTTGAAGCATTGCGAGTAAAGGTCTCTTCTATTTTCTAAAAAAAAAAAATAATTTATTAACTATATTATCTTGAACATCCAGGCTCAATATACAAGGAAAATGAAAACTCTCTGCATCCCTACCGCACTAGTTGAATATCTGGCAACGACTTCATTCAACAAGTTCTCAAGCCTAACTACCGACAGGAGCCCTTGAAGAAGTTAGCAGAGGGCGCTAAACTGCATTCAATCTATTTCTTGTTGAGAGCATGTGGATATTGTAGCAACTTCGTTAACTAATGCATCCTGAAGAAAAAAAAATAAAATAAAAATACGATTAAGAATTATTTTATTTATAACAAAAATTTTTATAAAAAAAATTTAAACAACCCATGTGAGCACATAATACTGGCGTATTGGATTGCCCAGGTCAGTTCGAGAAAGGATAAAAGTGTTCTAAAAAACCTTTTTATAGGCAAAAGGGTAAAAAAGAAAGAGAAGGGAAGAGGAAAAGCAAGATATTTCAATAAATACTAGATTCAGAGTTACGTAACCAGTTTACAAGTTTTGTACCAAGGGGGGCAGTTTCTGGAGGAAGTTTACCATGATGGAGATAGTCAAGTTCAAAAAGTATAAGGCACATAGGAGGCCAACGAATCGTCCAGGCGGAAAAGACAGATGAGTTGAAAGCTGATGAGATTGGCGGCATGCGTTTTTGTTTATCTGGCAGCTTATTCAAGAGGAAGGACAAAGGGTCGAGTTCGGTCAAAGGCATTTGTAATCGTCGATGCATATGTAGACACCATATAGCATGAGATCTTATGAACAAGGCATTAGGGTGATAGATGCACGGTTTAGGGGCACTACCAGGTAACCAACCTAGACGCCAGCGGACTATTCGGCTGCGTTCTGCATTTGACATAGGTAACCAGAGGATAGGATCGATACCTAGGGTAGGACGGCAGGCAGACAAAAGAACGGCATTCTTACTGTTTCGTCGATCACCAAGATTATCTTTCAGGTATGCTTTACAGATACCAGCAAAAGCACGAGGATCATAAATATTATCGTCAAAAGAAGCAGTATACCGTTGCCAAATAGGTGTTTTCGAAAGCTTATACCATTGAGAATGGCTTGAAGAGGTGCGTATATGTGGTAAAAACTTAGAAACGAGAGTATCGTCCGGAGAGTAGATAGACCGAAGTAAGAATTTAGCTTGCAGGAGGTGATTACGTTCCTTCATTGTGGGCAGGTTGACCAAGTGCAACATAACTTTAGTTGAGGACCGAGTACTACTGCCAAAAAATTTTCGGATACATTGTGTTTGACATGTTTCTAATTTTGTGATTTGAATGACAGAGACCGAGTTAATAGCGAGGCCATATTCAAGCTGAGCACGTACTTTTTGAGTGTAAAAACGGACAGAGAGAAGCCAATCAAATCCTTTGTGATTGACACCGAGGGACAATACACATAATACACTATTTCCGGAAATTACTCGTTCATAAAAAAATAAAAATTTCGTTCACAAAAAAAAAAAAAAAATCCATCAAAAAAAAATAAAAACCCGTTCACAAAGAGATTTTGAATTTTATTCGTTTTTAGCGAACGAAATAAGCGAAACATTAAACTGGCTTTCGATTCAAACAATCATCAAACTTATCAATAGAGTAGCGGTAGGAACCTTGAAGGTCACTGAACAAAATATTGTTGCATGAATTTCGGATTCTTGATGTCATTGTCTCTTCCTCCAGTAACTTTTCTCGCTTAAGTTTACTTTTGACTACTGACCAAAATTGTTCAATAGGATTCAATTCAGGTGAGTAAGAAGGAAGATATATGCAACGATATCCATGACCTTCAATATACTTCTGTATATCTTCGTGCTTATGAATGGGGGCGTTATCCATTACCAGATAATAGTCCTTAAATTCTGGATGTAAATCCATGACATCTAAACAACTAGCAATGAAGTTGAAATAATGACCAGTAACTGTGCCCCCTTTCGTTGCTTGTTTAGGAACAGGTTTACTTCCCTCTGCTTTTCTTTTTTTTATTTGGAGCCTGAATTTTTGGTCGTCTTACTCTAATATTAACTACGCCATGTGCACATATGGCTCCTGGTATAGTTGTTGTTTTTGCCCTATTTTTAGGTACAGCAACTACAGCCCTTTTTCCTTTTCTAGATCAAGCTAATGATCTCTTCATGTTAATATGAATTGCAGCTTCGTCTATGAAAACGCAATTGCTGAAATAATCCATATCAGTTTCAAGTATCTTTTTCACCCAGTGGTACCGCTCCTCAATTTTTTTAGGACTATTTCTTTCTACTGAGTGGAAATGAGCTCGTTTAAGGGTGATATTACACTTCTTTGTTACAAAATTATGAATTGCTGATTTTTTTTATTTCAAGGCCGGCGAATTGACTAGTGAGACCTTCTATCATTTCTTCCAATACAGAAGATGGCTTTTCGTCAATGAAATTGATCAAAAACTGTTTATGTTCCTCTGTAAGAACAGGAGGTCTACCAGCTTTTCTACCACTTCCAGTTTGTATCAGACTCATTTCTTCATCCCCAGCAAGCTCGGCTTTCTTTTTCCAAATTTGTGCCGTACTTTGAGGCACTTTTATTTCCTCAGCAGCGGCACGTACACTCATCCCTTTCTCATAAATAATGTAAAAAAAGTAGTTTTTGACCTCAGGCTTATAAGTTCGGTATGTTCTTTTATTTCCGTTATTATCTTATTTTTATTTTATAAACATAACAGTTGATACTTTTTTTTTGTAGTTGTTTTTGTCCAGAATAAAGATGAGCATGCATGCAATAGAATCCTTTTAGGTGATCTTCAAGGATTCTGTAGATACTCAACCGCTAGATTCAAAGACTATTTAAATCGGAAGCCGATGTGGTTTTCTCGGGGGGGGGGGAAGTTTTTTGGTGCACTTCATGCACTAAATAAATCATGAATTTTTAAAACTAATTTGAACGGATTTTTTTTCCTGAGCCTGAAGTAATTTTTATTTTTTAAACTGAACGAACTTTTTTCTTGAAGGTGCACGAATAATTTGTGAAGATAGTGTACTAACTGTATTATTTGGGGGAAAATAATGCCTTACTTCTTTTCTATAATAATTCGAATAATAACAATGTTAATGAAAAGAAAAAAAAAATAAAAAGTTCAGAAATCACTGTAGATTCAATAGGAAAAAAAAAAAAAAAGAATAAGAATAAGAAAGAAGTGTAAAATAATAATAAAAACAAATGTTTAATAAATTTGCATTAAATAATTGAAATTTTTCAAAGAGATAGGTTAGCTCTACAGCGTCATCTTCTATTTCTTCAAGATAGATTTCCCCTACTTTCTCATTCTTTTTAAAAAGAGAAAAGAAAAAACAAGCTTATAAATTACTTTATAGCAATTATAATTATGTATAAACTTTCTAAAGACAACAGCTGTATGTGCATAACATCCTTATCTTACTATAATATCTGTTACTTTATCAGAAGAGCATGAAGTCTACTTAAAATAAATCTCTTCTAATCAAACTTATTTTGTCTTTATTAAAAAGAATCTGATTTCAATAAAAGTACTACACTCTTCTCTTTCTACAGATCAAAGCGCATGTGTATATCTTCATGCTCTTCTTTGATTTAGTCATCATTAGTCAGTTATTTGTACAGTCTTTCGCAAATTTCTTTATTAAATAAGGACTAATGAGGCACTATTTACATTCATGTGGTAATACTGTTAATAAAATTTTTCTGTTAATTGATTTTCCTTCTACAAACAATAAAAAAATATGATCCTCTTTCTACTTCTGCAACCATTTATAAACAATATTTTCTTTCATACTAACTAACATTTGAAGTAGTAATTCAAATTAATGAAAGATGTTACAAACTACATTGAAAAAATAAAATAAAATGATGAGTCCCTTGGTGCCAAGTTATAATGATTCTATTTTATCAAACAGCTAATATATTGCTTTAATAGCGTTTCTTTTAATTTTTTAGTTTTCAGGTGAAAGGTAACAAGCCTGAATCCTTTTCAAGATAGAATTCAAGATGAATCAATCATTTTAAAATATAAGGGTTATATTCCTCATTTACATGGTCAATAGTGGCTTTAATTTCATTCCTGTCATATTTGATGCCAATGTAGTCTTTATTTTTTAAATAAAATATTCTATTTTAAGTTCCTTATGATTCTCCAAATTAAGTAAGGAACTATTCCTGGACTTATTTTAAAATAAATAGGAAGGAAAGAATTCATTTTTACTGCTCATTCAATAAGTACTCAAAGATCCCAGATTTGAAAGTGGAACAGCCTTAGATTCTAAAAATAAAATTTATTTTTGTATTGTAAGTCAAATCGCAAGTATTCTTCTTATTATAGTAGTTTACATGCACATTATTTAAACTTCAGTTTAAAATGATTTCAACATTGTTTTGAGACAATTTTGAAATCAAAAAAAAAAAAAAAGTGATAATAAGAAAAAAAAATCGATTTAGTAAAAAGCATACTTCTTTATGACATTATATTTCTACCAGTAAGCACTTACAAATTTGCTCATCAAAGCAGCATTTTGTGACAAGAAAAACTTTGTATAGTATAAGTATAGGATTAAAAGTAAAGATAGAAATGAGTCCACTTTTTTATGAATAATACTTTAAAAGATTAAATTTATTTTATAAGAATATTTTTGTTAAGTTTAACTATACAACAATCAAAAAAAGGAAAAAAGCTTGATATTGATGAACAAATTTAAAGTAGTAAAGGATAACTACTGGGGTTTTTTTTTACACAAAATATACAACAAAGCATTGTATCGAATATGATTATACTTTACTTTGAAGAGAAAACTTGAAAATACTTACTAGTAGAAATATAATACCATAAAGAAGTATGCTTTTTACTAAATCGAAAATTTTTTTTTTCTTATTTGCTTATCACTTTTTTTTTTCTTTGGTTTCAAAACTATCTTTATTTTACACACGTAATAGGCCTTTTTCTTTTATGAGATATCCATTTTACTTTATTCAACTGTTGATGATGATTTACGTTCATATTTCTTCAACAATGTCTTGCGTCTACTCTCCCAACTTTTATTATCTACTGGTTCTTCCTCTTCTGATAATAATCTAGGTACTGAAGTGCTATTATTCACTAAAGATGATTTATTATTTGATGTAATCTTTTTATTATCCTGCGGTAGTGGCGATTTATTCCATTGATAATATGTTGATGTTCTTCTTAAAAGATTTTGAGATGAGCCTAATAAATGTCTTCTTTCATCATCGTCATTATCTATTCTAGCATTGCGTTTATAGCAATATAAAAGCAATAGTAAACAGCACACCACAATACATGTTATTGCAATAATTGAAATAATTCCTATAGTTAACGTTGATACTAAAATATCCATTAATAAATTTGCTTGTTTAAGTGTAATTAAACGTTACAATGAAGTTGATTAAAATAATATTCAAGTCTACTTGTTGATCTACTTAAAGTTACATTCCATTCATTTGTACATGTTTTAACCTGCATGTTTTGGTCATGACAGATTTTATTTTTATAGGAATTATATAAAGCAGAATGACAACAGCGCACTACATGCAGATTAAATGTTACTAATACAGTTATTTTTCCTTTTCTTCTTTTTTTTTTTTTTTTTTTTTTTTTTTTTTTTTTTTTTTACTAATTGCCATTATTGTTTATTTATAAAAGAAACTGTTAACAATAGTAAAATTGATATGACAAAAAAAAAAAAAAAAAAAAAATGCATTTTAAACTTTAAATTAAATATAAAATATGCAACCAAAAAGTTTATTTTTATTTTTTTACATTATTATTATTATTTTTATTTTTTTTTTTAAAAAAAAATATGTCTAAATTATGAAATAAAAAAAGGATATTATGATGATAAAGTAATATTCATAGTTCCATTTCTAGCGGGTATAGTTTCAAGAGGATAGACATATTGTTCTTCCCAATAGGGCTTAGTGACATTATTACAGACCAAAGCAGGAACGACATTAAAGACCTTTTGGATAGTAGGTAACCATTTTTCTGCCATGCCAACAGTTTGACTATTAAGTTCGTGTTCGAGGACAATGTGACCATGAGTTTGGTTTCCAGATTTTTGATCGGCAATCCAGCCTTTGAAATAACCATCAACAGTGCTAGGAGGTAAGTTACCACCACCGGGGGCGGGCATATCCCAATCGTTAGTATCCCAATCCCACATAACAGTATGCATACCCATTTGCCAAGCAATAGCACGAATACGATCATCAACGTCACCTTGAGGAGGTCTCCAACATTTAGGTGTAACACCAGTCACTTCCTTGATGATCTTCAAGGTCCAATAAAATTCAGCTACAGCTTCTTCATTAGAACAGGTAGTCATGGGAGGATGAGACCAAGTATGGACACAAATAAGATGGCCGTCATTAAAACCACGTTTAGCAGCAGCAGGATAGGTAGCAACATTGGAACCAATATACTAATAAATATATAATGTTAGTAATTAAGTTCAAGATTTAACAAAAAAAAAAAAAAGTGATTGACTTGTTCTACTTACGAAAAGATTGGCCTTTTGATTGTTGTGTTTAGCTAACCAGTTATAGAGTTGTGGTTCAGCCCAAGGATTTTCGAGACTAGCATGTTTTCCTGTATAAAGATTGAATGGTCCATCATCAAAGCCCAAACCCCAATCACCGGCACGAGGACATTGATAGTAATCAGCAGGGATATTAATCTTAGGATGAACACAATTGGTATCAGACCACCAACAATAAGGATCGTGTTTACCATCTGTATCAGGTTTGAAGTTACCCTTATGGTCTTGATGTCTTACAGGAGCCTTAGGGACAAGAGACCAATCAATTTGTTTGACAGCAGCCTGGACTTCAGGATGCTTGGGATCAGGCTTCTTCCAGATAGGTGGATAACCTTTAGTAATTTGATAGGTAGGCAAAGAAGTACTAAGATTATAAGGACCATAATTATATTCAGAAACAACATCAGTAGCAGGAGCCATACTAGGAAAGATGGGGGATTTTTGTGGTAAATAAGGCTTGGTAGGAGTACACTTGTCATGCTTAGTCTTGGTAGGATGAGCAGAGACTAATCCATAGCTAGTGAAGAAAAGAGTTACAGCGCCAAGAATAGAAATCTTCATATTTTTAATATATTGTTAATCAAAAAAAGAAGTTGCTGAATATTATTTTGTTTACAATACAATGGAAAAAAAGAAGAAGAAGAAGTGTTTGCCTTTATATACAAATCTTCATTGTACGATTTTTCACTCACCCAAGCAAAAAATAAATGTTCAAGTTCTAAAAATAAGTTCTACTGTCTACTACGATCCATTTACTATGTACAATTCAATCCAATTTTAGATTTAGATTTATTTTTATTTTTATTTTATGTCGCAAGAAAAAAAAAAAAAAGCATAAAGATGACGAAGAACAAAGTCATGAAACATTAATGGTATTTATCCATCATTTTTTTAAAGCACCGAGAGGGTAGCTTATTATTACAATAAACAAAAACGTCAAAAAAAAGGGGGTGACTCACGTGATATTAGCTGGCAACAGTAACTATAATAGCAACAGTGATTTTAATGCACGTGTAAATAAAAAGCGTCATTCAAGTATAATAATCGATGTAAGAATAGTACTCATTTTCTTTTTTTATAAGTTTACTACTAATCGTTACTGCTACAAGAAAAAAATTTTTTTTTAAAAAAATATTTATTCCCGGTGGCTATTTATAATTTATTTATAACAGCAGTAAGGTTATGAGTGCTATTATCCTGGTGAATACTCTTCTTTGTAACAAAAAAGAAATTAGTCAAATACTACCTTTTTTTTTATCTAAAAGAAATATAAATGAAAAGAAATTATAATTAAACTTTTGCTTACAAACTATTTTAATTAGCTGCATTTAAACAAGAATAAGATAATATAAGCGGCATAATTCTAGTTTTGTATAATAATGAATAAGCTACTATTGACGCTTCTGTCCCTATTATTCAGCTGTAACATAACTGAGTTTTTTTTTTTTTTTTTTTTTTTTCTATATTTATCTTATTATATCTCAGGGGAAAAACGGTATTTTTGAAGCTAAATAATCTTTGTTATCAACTTGGGTAGTAGATATAAATGATATATCATATTTGATAAAGCTTCGTGTTTTTTTTTTCGAGATTTATTTTTCTTCAGTTTACCTTCCAGTCTATTGAAGTTAGATATAAATTTTATTTTAAATCAATTCAAATAAATTTAAAATTAAGTTTTGCATTTTAAGTACAAATATGGTTATATTTTCCTTATATAGCGATATATTGCTTACATACAACGTTAATATGATTTTATATAGAAGTTATAATTAGTATCTTCAAATAGATACATACTGATGAAAATCTTTAGAACAATTTATTGCAATTTGACTTCGGCTGTATATCTTCTCCTCTATCTTTTTTTTTTTATAACACGTCTGCCTATTTGGTTGCATACAGCACTTGCCTAAACTGTATTCAATCAAATGCTATTTTTATCATATTCAAATTCAATAGTTTTTATTTGAACATTTTGTGTTAATTTTTCTATGAACTTTACAAATATTTTTATTAGCTGACCTCCTTCATTTGTAGATTATTGATTTAAAAATAGCTTTTAGTAGCGTATTGTATTTTAATAAACACAGGCAAATTTACAAATAGTGAGGTATACAAGTAATTAGACCATTAGTTTAAGAGGTGAACCAAAATTAATTCTGACGTTACGAGTAGTTAGTCTTCTATAACACAATACAAGCATGAATTTTTCAGTTACTATTTGTATTAATAGCAATTGCAATACAAATAATAGTATATATTACAGCAAAACTAAATTAGCATTTTTTTGTGCACCGCTGCTATTAACTTTTATAATATCTGTATAAATATATACCTATATATTTTGTGAGAATATGACCCATACTGTAAGTTGCTTATGGTCCTTCAAAATCATTAAAGTTGCTTATATCATTCAATTTGACAAAATAATAAAAACCTGCAAGAGTGGCTTTTCTATGAAATGCTTTTCTTTGTGTAAAATGAACAACGTGTGCTCTTGACCAAGTACTCTATGTATATTATTTACAAAACAGTCATTTATTTTTTAATAAAAGTTACTAGAGGTAAACCTTGTGTATACTGCTATCTAGAAAGTATATACATATTACCAATAAAGTGCTGAAAAATACACACTTTAGGATTTAAAACAGATGCTTTCATGAGTATTATTAGGTAATTATTATCTATTTATATCACACTTCTAAATGAATAACAAATAACTGTAATTAGACTCAAAAAATAATACAAATAAAGCATAGAAAGATCATAAATACGACTTACCATTACATAATCCAAGATTTTAATTTGATAGAGTCTAGCACTGTATACAAAAGGTCTAAATGACTAAATAGATCCTAGGCTTTCTCTTTGCTATTTAGTCTTACTATAAATACAACATTTTGTATAATAATATAAACTGTTACAAACCTTTATGTTGTCACATATATTTTAAATTATATAAGCGAATTTATGAAACCTCGGACTATAATAATGTATAGTATAAACTACGCATTTTTACAGTTAGAGTTAATCTGCCGGAAGTGATTGAAGATAGTCAAGAATCACCTTGACATTCTTTAATCTTATGGCTGGGGTTCACTTCTTAATTCTGTTTGATGAGGTATCATCAAAAGAACCTCAACTATGGCTGGCTTAAACAGACTTTCAGTAGTCGCAAGCCAAATTATTATTTTGGAATAGCAATCTATAAACATACTAATATATAATTAGTATACATAAAATGCTATATATATTTTTACTAACTTTCTTTTAATCATAATCATTATAATCTTTATAAGAGTAGAATTGAAATGTAGAAAACGATAAAATATCAAGAGAATAATTTTACCTTTAAAATTTAACTAGGATCTTCTTGATAAAAATATAACAAAGGATTCAAGTTATAATTGGTTTTCACAATACTTCTATGATGGATAAAACATTGCATCATTAATATACAGATGTAGTAGTATATATCTTTTAGTTACGAAACGCGTATAGCAGAGGAGTTGAATTATTAAAAGCAATGTGAAATAACTGTTTTTTTTTTGTCTGGCGTCAAAGCATGAGTAATAAGATTAAACTCTCCATTATGAAAATTTTACTATTATTGATTTCTTCACCTATATAGATATAACTGAAAGCGAGAAACTAGAAGAAATCTTTAAAAAAAAATCTATTAGTACTGAATGCGTCAAAAGAAGAAGAAGAAGAAGAAGAAGAGGAAAAAAAGAATCTTGACTTTAAATAAGATTAGTGTCAATATGTTGTTTTCGCATATGTAAACAGACAAAAGAATTTGTTTTTTTTTGTTTTTTTTTTTTTTAATAAGTAGAATGTACAGTTGTATAATAGTAATTGAAAGCGTATGATTATGATTATCAAGAGAGTTGAAAAATATTGTTTTATCCGAAATAAACCTCTTATATGACTGCAATCTATAGTTGTGGTATTCGTTAAATTTTGGACCTTTTGTGTAAAATCTTTGCATTTTAAAAAGACAATTTTTTTTGTGGACTAATCCAAAATTCTTGAGTCAGTTACAAATAATGTTATTTTTCATCGCTGCTATAGTACAAACAGGATCATTACTTTAATAATGTAAAGAGTATGAGTATAGTTCCTAATTAAACTACAGTTGTAACCTGATAAAGTGTGTTATATTAGCACCGTCCTCTGATATACTGCTCCTGCTCTTTGAATAGTACTACTGTCCTTTGAAGAGACTCATTTTCGTATTCGAGTACCTCTATCAGTCAGTCTTGGTGAATTATTCAATGCCAAGGAATTAACACAAAATAATATTAGCAAAGCACTCGAAGCTATGAACCAAGTTGCTCTTATTAGGCGTTAACGCTAAAGGATTTTCTTTTATCACCTTCTTTTCTGCTTACTAATTTTTATATTCAAGTTGTCCGATCTCAACTTGAATACAGTTTTACTATAAAACACATCCCTATTACTCATTTTGAATAAATTTGAATCGTGTCAAAGCCAATATCTTTGGTAAAATTTTGGAGGTAACTCTTGCTCTTCTACACAGGCATTATATTATTTTTGTTCATCAACCCACAATAAAGAATGAATATAACTATTACAAGCAAGAATTCTGTTTTCATTCCTTAAATCCATCAAAGATACATACTCTTTTTGCTCAAGTTATGTCATATTAGTGTATTCCAGGCAAATAGCGGTCAGCGGTATAAACCTTCTAAACACCCATTATTGCAATTATGCATATCGAATATTTTGAATACTATCGATAATAGCCTCTTTTTTTTTTTTTTCAATCCATTTACTGAATATTTCTATACGAACAATTTAATAAATAGTAACATCTATCTTATTCAGTCCTTTTATCCGCCTGTCATTCAACACCTATTACTGATCTTATCCTTATCCTTTAGTCACCTATGACTCAGATTGGATATAGCCAAGCTCTACAATGATATCTCGGTTAGTTATCTGGTAGTACCTTTCCACCCTCCTTCCAAGCTTTATATCTTCCATCCAAATCATAAGTTTACTTGGTCCTATATCACTATTTGTTTAAGTATGCATCACCGATTACAAATCCAATATTATTATATTATGTGCTTAATATTCAATGGTAATAAAATATTTCATTATTATAGTACTATTACTAATAGAACGGTTTAACCAACAGAATACGCCTCCCATGAGCTAGAGTATTAAATAGGCATATATATATATAAAATAAGCAAAACATCGAACTTGGGAGTTTACCTTAATAATGATGAATAACTAATGATTATTCAAAATAAGCACTTTCTCGAAAATTAACAAAATATTTTCAATTTAATATATAAAACAATCATTAAAAAAAGAATCTTATTCTAAAGTTAAAGTTAAGCAATAGCTACTAATGAATCTACTTTAAGTTAGAATATGGGGGAAAGAAAATCTTGTAAACAATTTTAAAGTATCATGATTGATAATATCGGCATTTATTATCTTTATATTACATAATTTATATCCTTTTTGTTTCTAATGTATGAATGTCCACTTCAAAAAAGAAATTCTTTTGAAACTAATAGTTAAATCTTATATATTAATTCTTAAAAGCAAAAGCGTATCAAACTGTTCTTTTTTTTACGAAACAATCACTTTTATTCTCTTCTTTATCAGGCATATTTTCTGTTCATCCTTACAAAATAAAAAAAAAAGTTATATTCATTTGAAAAACTTTTTAACTAAAAATTAAATTGCTGTGTAACGTTGTTGTGCTCACGTTTTTCTCTCTGGAGTTTAGCAAATAATTAATTGAAAAAAAAACAATTTTTTTAATTTTTTTAATTTTTTTTTTATTTTTTTTTAATTTAATTTTATTTTTTTATCAAGAATGGAAACAGCAGTAAGAAAGGGGACAAGGCTTGATTATAATCCACCTAAACAAAAGCATTTACAAAGTAATTTAAAATGTTATTATGAACAATAAAACTCAAGTCTAATATAAATGTATGTTAGCATTGATAAAATTAACTTTTCAGAGTCCTGGAAATGCAGCTAGTATTGTGGATCTTTTAGAAAAAAGATTAAGAGAAAACTCTTGGATTGTAAGTCTAATAAACACATTGTAAGCATTGGTTTTGAAAAAGAAAAAGAAAAGAAAAAGTTTTAATGTCTGATTTAATTTATGTTGTTTATTTGTCTGTTTTTTTTTATAGATAATTTTCAAAGTTTTAATCATCATTCATACTTTAATGAAAGCTGGAGATGGTGACAAAGTCATTTCATATATAGAAACAAGACCTTCTGCATTGGATACAAGTAAATTAAGAGAAAAGTCATCAGGTACAATAGACAAAATAAAGCAGAATGAGTGCTACATTAATTAAAATGACATTTTACTTAATTGTTTGTATAGGTGTTGTCCATATTCAAAATATATATTTATATACAGCTTATTTGGAACAAAAAGTAATTGCTTATAGAAATAGCCGTATTGATTTTGTAAAAAATACGTTGAGTAATAAAGAAGGAAGATTAAGACATTTATCAATTAAAAATGGATTATTGAAAGAAACGATTATACTTCAAAAACAAATAAATACACTCTTAAAATGCAATGTAAGTTTTTTTTTTTTTTTCTTTCAGTATGATATACAATAATTTACATAGCCTATTTTATATAGTTTATATTAGATGATGTCGATAATAATATTAGTTTATACGCTTTTAAACTATTAATAGAGGATTTATTAATCTTGTTTCAAGTTATGAATGAATCTATTGTGAATATATTAGAGCATTACTTTGCAATGGATAAATCAGATGCTAGAATAAGTCTTGAAATATATAAAAAATTCGCAAAACAAACAGAAGATACGATTGCGTTTTTAAATAAAGCAAGAAGACTTCAACATGATTTAAATATTACTATTCCAGAAGTGAAGCATGTAAAGTTTATATAAAGATATATATTGCTTAATAATGATGATATAAATAACATGTGTCATCCATTAGGCGCCTTTATCTTTAGCTGCTGCACTCCAAGAGTATCTTGATGATAAAAAGATAGAAGATACTGATATTCAAGAGAATCAAGTTAATACAGTTAAACCTCTTGGTAAGGAGAATCGTTTACACTTTATCTTCTTTAACTCATTGTTTTATTATCTAGAACAACCAAAAGAATTAACTGATTTTTTTCAAAGTCTTGAAAACGAAAAAGTCAATGTGTTTTATAATCCTATTATTATGCAACAACCTCAGCATGCGATATTTACCTCACCTGTTTCTACTACTACTACTACTATTAATACTAACCCATTTAGAGTAACACCGCAACAATCTGTATCTTCTTTATTACCTACTAATAGTCAAACAAATAATAATCCCTTCCGTACAAATACAGTACCTCAAATGAGTCTTTCTTCACCTACAACCTTGTATCAGAACAGCAACAATGATCTATTTTCATCCTTTAATAATAATAATAATAATAATAATCCATTTACAGCAATGAATTCAACTGTACTTCCTCCAACTTTGTTAGTCGCAACACCTTCTTCAAATAATAATCATAACCCATTTAGTAGTTATCCTACGCCTAAACAACAGCAACTCCAAACTTGGAGTAATAACACTATTTTTTAAAAAAGAAAAAAAAATGGAACTCACACTACCTATCTCTCTTTACCGAGGAAAGGCGCTTGTTTATTTATCAAAAATGCCAAATACATATATCACTATTATTATTATTACATGGAGAAATTTCTTATGAATACAATATAATCCCCCTTAGCATTCTATTAAATGCTGATGGACTATTTTATTTACTGTTAATTGAATAATAAACAATACGAACTTTTTTTTTTAAAAAAAAAAGAAAAACGCGTTTAAATAACAATTTTGATATACAAGACAAACAAAAACTTTATTCATATTATTTTATAAAAAAAAATTAATATAAAAGAGATCTACGCGTAAAATAAGAATTAGTAAACAAGTCTAACATTTAATAATTCCTGGATAAATTTCAGATATAAAACGACATTCGACATTCCATATGAGCGGTACACAGTTTGCTCGGTCCGTCCGCCCGTCGATAGTTATCATCATTAAATTTATATCCATGTAAATAAATAAAAAAAAACTTACCAAGATATATACCGAGAAAAAGAAAAAGAATTCAACTCTCTATAAAAATACATATTATTTTAGTAAAAAAAGACATAAAAAATTAAGTTTTTTTTTGTACATATAGAGAGAGAGTCTGACAAGGCTGAAGCTTATATGTCTTATAGGCAACATAATTGTAATTCAGGGTTGTTTATAATTATAAAACGGACAATTTTATCTTCATTCTCTCTCTCTCTCTTTTGTTGTTATATTAATCTTGTTCTATATTTACCTGTTTAAACAAAGATTTGATAAAGAAAAACAAAACAAAACAAAAAAAAGTCGAGGAATATATTTCTTTTATACATTGAATTAAAAAAAAATTTTTTTTTATCCTTCGTCAGTGACTGTTTTTTATAAAGAATCACAGTTTTTCTAAATATTTTTTTTTTTGATTCGGGGATTCATCTCTACTATGTTTAAATACATATTTTATTGATTAACCAATAAGCACGCTCATAATTAAATATCAAAATTGCCCGGGAGGAAGTTCTTTTAAAAAAAGTAAATGAATCAAGGAAACCTTAATGAGCTCAAGGGGAAAGGAGATCTAAATAGCAAAATAAGCTTAATAATGGAACCGTCAATGTACGATTGTTGAAGGCACAACATTATTTTTAAAAAACTAAAGTGACAATTCTGTACTACTCAGTGCTGCAGCTTTTTTTTTTTTTTTTTTTTTTTTTTTCAAATCGTGGAACTCCATTATAACGACGTTTCTTCTTTATTGGTATTATTGATTTTATTCTAATGTTTCTTTTCTTTTTTATAGAATTCGTCATTTATTTTATTTATATTGATTTACAGTATTTTTCGTTTTTTTTTTTTTTTTTTTTTTTTTTTTTTTTTTTTTTTTAGAAAAAAAAATACATAATTTAAGTTTAAAAGCATCTTTTTAATACGTGTAGTTAATACAATTGACGTAATTGGTTTATGAACAAATTAAACTTTATTTTATTATGAAATAGCAGAAATAATCATTAGTATACAAATATAATACATTAAAAAAAAACGTCTATATAGAATATAGAAATTAGAAGAACAAGTAAATGTGTGTGTGTGAGAGAAAAAGATACAAATTATTTGGTAAAACTAGCGACAATATCTTCAATTGCTCTGTTCTTTGTTTCTGGTAAGAAAAAGAATGTAACTACTCCAGAGATTGCACAAATGATTGCAAAAATCAAGAAAGACCAGCCTTGAATGGCATCAAAGATGACGGGGAAAACCTGTCCAATCAAGAAATTCATAGCCCAATTCATGGCTGTAGCAACAGCACCTACAGAGGAAGAGGCATAAATAGGTGTCAATTCGGATGTAATCATCCAGGGGACAGGACCAATGCCAATAGCAAAACTAGCGACATAAATAAAGACAGAGGCAACCAAGAGATTGGCTATATTGTATCGATAACCAACGACCAATAATACTGAAAAGATAAATGTACCCAATTCAGATAATAACAGTAATGAACGTCGACCTGTACGATCAATAAAGAACATGGCTACAATCGACATACCAAAGTTCACAACTGTTGTATAAATAGCCATATATTGTGCATTTTGTTTATCGACAGCTTGTTCAAATATAGTCGTTGAATAGTACATAACTGCATTCATACCCGATAATTGTTGAATTATATGATGGAAAAGAACAATAAGTGTAATCTTACGGATTGTTTTATCCCTAAATACTTCAATGATATTCATAGGTGGACGTCTATGGTCTTCATCAGCAGTTTCAATATCTGTAGTAGTAGTAGTAGTAGTAGTAGTAGCAGCAGCATTATTATTACGCTGACTGGATGGTGCATTAGCAGCCTCATTTAAAGCTTCTTCACGACCATAACTATGATTATCAAACCCTTCATCAAATGAACTATTATCATTCAATGCTGATTTCATGTTCGTATCGCTCTTTTCAAAGGAATTTCCTTTTAATAAACGAGTTGCTTTACCAACACCCAATTGACCAGCAACAATATCAAAGAATTCTTCATCCACTGAAACATTTGAACCACGAAGTTTTTGAAGGTTAGAATGAGCATCCTCCATGCGACCTACTGAAACTAAATAACGAGGAGATTCAACACATGTACCCATTAAAAATATTTGAATAACAGAAGGGATAGCTACAATTGCATAATTAAGACGCCAAAATGGGACATTAGCAGTTGGTAAACCAATAATAGAAGACAACAGAATTCCTGTTACAACGAAAAATCTACAATAAGAAAGGGAAAAAAAAAAGTGTTACTTGAAATAATAATGACGAAATAACCAATATATACCGAAAACTTACTGATTTAAGAAGCCCATTAAACCTCTTCCTTTACGAGTAGAGATCTCACCAAGATAGGTAGGAATCACAAGAGATCCAAGACCACACGATAGACCACAACAAATACGTCCAATAATAAACATAGCTGTATGAACTGAACATCCAATTAAAATTGCACCAATAATAAAGCCTGAATTGTTCAAGATAATAGTTAATCGTCGTCCTAATCTTGTCTGAATAGAACCACCAACCGCACTACCAATAAGGCCACCCACACAAAATGAAGCTACAGCAAAGCCCCTAAATTTATAAAAAAAAAAAAAAAAAAAAAAAAAAAGTATGATTATTATTTGTTTTACCATGTCAATAAATCTTCATTTTACCATAGCGATGTACTCATAGGTAAACAATCTGGAAAAGCAGGGTTGACAGTATGTGCACTACCTGTTGGACAGTTATGCGTAACTTCACCAGGAACATTTGGAGAACCAATTGTCCAACCGTTAGAAAAGGCTCCAATACCTGCTATTACACCGCAGTATAGCATATACATAGGTAAATTTAATTCACGTGAATCCATGATCAAATTTTAATATTTGGTTTTGTTAGAAAAAAAAATTGTATATAAAGAAAATAAACAAATAAAGTAAATAAATTAAAGGGAAAAAAAACGGACGAGGTTTTCTCTATGACTGTATTTATATCTTTGATTTATATAATGAAGTAAACATTGATTGGTAATAACATGCCGGGAAATATATATGTTAAAAATACTAGAAATAGTTAAGATCGAAAAAAAAAAATAAAAAAAAAAAATAAAAAAAAAAAAATAAAAAAAAATACAAGTTTCGGATTTATGGAAATCATGGAGTACTATTGAAAGATGTATGTCATAAATCATTGACTGAAATTATGCGTACATACGTATTAGTTTTTTATAAATGTATATTTTATCAAAAACAAAAGAAAAAAAAAAGATAAAATGACATGAAGGTAATACAATATGTATACGCTATCATATATTCATATTTAGTATGATACTATATAGTGTTGAGGAGGAGGAGGAGGAGGGGGGGGGGCGGTAGTAATAGTATATACTATATAAAACTGTATTCGAAATCAGAAATATGCTAATTTTTAATTAGTCAAAAATTGGATCTTAAAAATAATATCCGTATAAAAAACCAAAAAAGTTAACCCACATTGATTTCCTTTTATGTAATAAATGATGTCAACATGTATATGCCAAATATGTATATTATAGGGATAAAGTTTAATAATTATGGAATTAATTGGAAAAAATAATAATAAAAAAAATAGAGGCTAAATAAATTATGGAAAAAAAGGAATGCAATAGAATAGAGAAAATAAATGTACATGTAAATTTTTTTTTTTTTTTTTTTTTTTTTTTTTTTTTTTTTTTTTTTTTTTTTTTTTAGAGCTATTATAATAGACAGTGAAGTATTAAAACTCAGTAAAGTATTTTCGATATGGATCGGGCTCAGGTAGTCCATAAGGAATTCGTTCTTCGTCGTATATATCAAAATTACTTGCATCTCCTTCACCCTTCACTTCTGGAATAAAAGGTGGTTTTAGTTGACGTTTTGCTAATTTATCAAAATCAATGGAACTAAACCAGGGATGATCAGTAATGTCATGGTAGCCACGTTTTAAATTGCCATAGCGACTGCTCAGATCCGAAGTTAATAAATGTTTGAGCAAATCAACGACTTGGTCACTAAAATAGTCGGGATATACAGGATTACAGGCGACAATTTTTTCATATAATTTAAATTGATTATCATCATAAAATGGTGCGATACTACAAGGGAAAAGACGGGAAATCATTGAAATTCCATTTTTTTTTTTTAGTTTACATGAAGGCTACACACAGACACAAATGTCAAAAACTTACCCAGCAAGCATTTCATAAATTAAAATACCTAATGCCCAATAATCAACTGGTTTTCCATATCCTTTTGATTGAATAATTTCGGGAGCTATAAATATATACATATATATTTTTAAGTTAGTAAAATAAGTAAAGAAGTTTTCCTTTCTTTTATTATAGAACGAATCAAATAATGACCTAAATAATCAGGTGTACCACATAATGTCCATGTAATATCAGGCACAACTTTTGCAAATCCAAAATCTGTAATTTTAATATGACCTTCTATATCTAAAAGTAAATTCTCTGGTTTTAAGTCACGATAAATAATATTATGTGAATGAAGATATGCAATAGATAAAAGGACTTCCGCAGCATAAAATTTAGCAACGTCTTCTGATAATCTCTATATAATAAATGGAATGAATATTAGGTATTTTTTTTTTTTTTTTTTTTTTTTTTTTACTGACTATAGTCTTTCTCATAAGAGAAAATAATTCACCTCCAGGTACATAATCTAACACCATGTATAGGTTTGCATCATCTTGAAATGTACCCCATAAATTAACAATAAAACTATATTTAACACCAGCTAATATGGATCTTTCATTTTTTGTATGTTCAACTTGCTTCAACTGAACAATATCAGTTTTCTTAAGAACTTTAATAGCATAATAACTTTGATCTATCTTTGATTTTGCCAAATGAACTCGACCAAACGACCCTGTACCTAATGTTCTAATAAGTGTAAAGCATTTTAAATTAAGTTCTGTTGATGGTTTTTGTTCTAAATTCAGCGCACTATCATGTTTTATCATCTCATGGCTTTCAGATAAGTCAGCATGTGTTGATAATTCATTAAAATTGGTCGATAAAGAACCTAGTGGTGTTCTTGGTGGTGAATGCGGTAATGAATCACATGTCAGTTGCTCTATTGTTTGTTTGTTAAAAAAAAAAAAAAAAAAAAAAAAAAGGGGTTCAATAACAGTCACTATTTATTTATTTTTTTTAGCAGTAGTACGTAATTGTACATAATTATTTATTTTTTTTTTTTATTTTTTAAATTATAATTTTTATTTTACATACGAAATTGAGCACAAGTTTCTTTTGCTATAGTGTCGTCATCTCTACACCGTTTTTCAATTGAATTTATTAGTTTGACATTAGTGTCTAGATCATAATGAAAAAAAAATGAGTCAAGATCGGAAAAATTTATGCACGAATATATATATTCCTTTACTTGGCATATTATATTGAGGCGATTGAGGTGGTGAATGATGCAGATTAGTATTATTTACTTTTAATGACATGTTTCCTTTTTTGAATGAAAAAAAAAAAAAAGAAAGAGAGAGAGAAAATAAAATAAATAAGCTATTTTTATTTTATTTTTTTATTTTTTAGAGAAGGGGTCTTCCTCAAAAAAAAAAAAAAAAAATAAAAAAAAAATGTTTTAGGAGAAAATTCATGCTAGAAAGGCTGTTTATAAACTGAAACATTCACTTTTTATGCCGGTGCAGAAAAAAAAAAAACTTTATTGATAGATTTTAATACGCGAGCAAACTTCATTAAACACGTTCAGCTTATTTTATAATATATGTGTGCGGCTAAATTTAAGAAGAATAGATACCATCAATTTAATCTTTTGACAAGTGATTAAATCGATGGTTAATTTAAAGTAAATGACATTAATCATAATGTCCATTGAGGTAATTATATTTATAAGGAAGGAAATTATATTTACTCCTATGTTTGTAAAAATCATTTTTTCTTTCCAAAAAGTATGAAAACCCAAACTTCAAGTATTTAATAATAAGGCATTATCTGATAATATCATTATGATTAACCATATTAGTAACTGATAATAACATGGATATATCAACTTTATTATGAAAAAAGAAAAAGACATCAAGTAATAAATGCTGTAATAAATTCCAAAAAAGTATATAGTTCGAGAATATGTTGAATATTTCTATATTCAATATGTTTTTTTTTCTTTTTTTTTTTTGTTCAGTTTCATTGACTATTTCTAAAACTACTGTATTTTTCAAATAATTTAAATAAAATTTTTTGAAGCATAATTAAAAAATAATTGAAATATCAATTAGAGTTATTTGAAAAAAAATAAAGAAATTATTTGAAAAAAAAAAAAAAGTAAAATGAAAAGGTTAGAGAGAGTGATAGATAATAATATAATATATACTACGTACCTGTTAAGTAAGGGATGCGAAACCGTTATAGAGATCGTATATATTTAAGAAGATCTTTGAAATTCACGAGGTCTTTTATTTTTATGTTGTGACATGTATGTAAAAATGTAGTTTATGTTTTTAGCAGCCATCACGTCACGATTCCATACCGTACTGCAAGAGTTACACTTGAGTACAGCATGAAGTTCACGCTTCGATTTGGTTGTAGTAATATTAGTTAAGTTTTGATTTTTACAATGGTTACATGTTTGACTAGTCAAATATTCATCAACATAGATAAAAGTGTTTTTTTTTTCAATTCTTTAGACATTTTCTTAATTGCATCCGTTATCTGTCTAGTAGGAGCAGGAAGTTTTCCTTTCATAGAGCTACTAAATTTAGCATCACCAAAAGCAATAATTCTTTTTTTAGATAAGTTATCTCTGGGAGCAGTAGGGATTCTTTTCTTCTTGTCAGAAGTACCAGAGTCAACAGCAGTAAAAATATCAATTTGTCCAGGATCTATAGCTCAAATAAGTGCATCATCAGCAAAATACATAGGAGTCAATTCATCAGCAGTAGTATTCTTCTCTGACTTTTTGGATTTCTTTTTAAAGTGAAATTCAACAGAATAACCATTTGTTTGAATTAAATTCCTATGTTGATATACGTTTTAGTAGTTGGAAGTTGTAATAAGAAAAAAAAAACTTACCAAAATAATCTGTTATCATTATCAGTGTTATTGTTTTGTTTAATACCTATTCTAAAAAAATCAAAAAGAGTCAAGTACCATTCCTTAAGATATGTTTCGTTAGGATTTTTTGGAATAATCTTCTTATATTCTTCTTTGTCATCCTTTACTACTTTTCTTACAAGTTTCCAAAATGTTTGTTGATTTATTTGAACAGACTTGGCTTTGCAATCACACAGTAGGAGTAGATTGTGCCTTTTTCTTTGGTAGTAGGAGTTATATTAACTGCCTTTCCTTTACCTTTGTCTTTTTTAACAGGAGTAGTTTTAACTGATAAAACTGTGAGTACTGTTGTCAAAAAAAATATTTATAAATTATTACATTGTTCAGTGGTACGCTCTGTTTCTTTATATTCTTTATATTTCTTGAATGATAAGTTTTCTTGATCTTAATTTACATTTTATCAGTTTTTACTTTATTAGTTCAATCTAATGAAACTTACTTGTTCTCTTGCGAAGTTTTATTTGTGGTTGAAAATCATTGTCAGGGACTTCTAGGAGTTCATCATAGTTGGTAGTAGTAGTAACAGGTTTGAGAAGAGTTTTACTCGCTATTACGAAGACACCATGAGTGGGTATACTATTAAGTAATGCTTTCCCTATTCTGTTACATGCCTCTTTTTTTTTAAGAGTGACCCCCTCTTCCTTAGGGTCAGGGGAGGACTTCCTTTTACGTTTCATACTATGATGGCAATAACAGGTAGAGAAAAAAGAAAGAAAGGGTGATAAAAATAAAAATTTTGCGGTTTTTATAAGCAGGCTTTGATATATTAAGTGTTGTCTGTTGTAATTATTTTAAAATATAAACCCTTTTGATACTGAATAATTACATACGGAACGCATAAAACAGTTTCAACTGTATTATTAGGCAGTCAATTTTATTCTTTGAGTGAAGAAAGTATATGGTTATAGTATCTTTAGAAAGTAAACGAATATCTAGTTGTTTAACTAGACTTTTTTTTTTCAATTAATTACGTTTATCTTTGCAAATAAATGGAATTTCTATTTCAAATAACTTGAATTTGTATTTCAAAAAAAATCAAATTTATGTTTCAAATAATTTGGAAAACACAATATTATAAAGGCAGTCATAAACAATAATAATGAAGCTCTCTTTCTTTCTGATCAAAGGTAAGTAGCCTGTACATACATAATAGTAATTACTTATAAATATACTACGTTAGCTTTAGATTATGAATTATTTATTTAAGCTATACTACAAAATAGTCCGTCAATTACTATTGTATAGTAACGACATACTTTACATAAACATTATCATTATTATATAATAAAATAATAATGCATAAAAAAATGCATGTATTACGCTTTAATCAGTGATGAATCAGTATTGGTTGTTTTACTTGTATTCTCTATTTCCTGTTGACTTTTTAGTAACTTTTGATGTAGGTGTAATTTGTCTTGCAGTTCTATAAGTTGTCTCTGTTGAAACATACTGTTTGAATGCTGCTCTGCTTGAAGTCGAAACTCTAGGCGCTTTATCTTTTCTCTTAAATTTTTATTCCTTTTCTCTAGGTAGTTGATATAATCTACTGCTTTAAATAAGACTGTGCTTTTTGAGTTATTGACATTCTTTAGCGTTGGCACAATCTCTGTTAATTCTTTAAATCCTGTCCGAATCATGCTCCGTCTCTTTTGTTCTGATGCAATGTGGTTGTTTCTCTTTTCTTCTTCTGTTAATAATTCTTTATGTCCTCTTCTAATAGCTCCATTACTTGGAAGAGTTTTATAAGATCTTGGTGGCAATGGCTTTCGTTGAGTCACTTGTTTGTTTTGTACATCTAAAGAAGATGGAAAAATACTGGGTCGACGTTGATGTTCTTCATTTTCTTGTATTGACCGATGAAGGTTTGAAGGTATATGAGGTTCTTCAAGCATGGAGAATTGAGGATCAATTTCCATGTTTGGATCAATAAAGAATTGGTCTAAAAATTGACTAAATGTCTTTTGTTCTTGTTCATTTAAAACAGCATTATTATTGTTGTTGTTATTGTTGATTATTGTCGATGGCACTAAATCAGTCATTGGGTAAAATATGTTATTTTCTGGTTGTGATGGTAACGGTGGTGGTGATATATCAAATGGAATAGGCATAGCAAACTCAGGATCAAGACCTAAACTAAACTGGAAATCTTGAAAGAAAATAAAATAAATAATAAGCATGAGGTTAATTTCCATGTACTATGTTGTACCTTCAAAGGCAACTGGCTCTTCTAACGGTGTTGTACTATTTAAAGGATTCCAGTGATTAGAAGGATTCATGTTAACATTTACATGTTGTGAATAGTTCATTGTATATGAGAAAGAAACCAAATAAATGTTGTGTTAATATGTGTGTGAAAATTATCACTAACTAATGTTACTTTAAACGGTTGTGATTTTTTTTTTTCCTAGACAAAATAAAATTGAAAATCAGCAAAGTAATTAATGATTTTAACACGATTGACTATATTTTTGATCTTTAGTAAACAGATAGTATCTAAATGATGCTACTGGACTACTCAGATCTGTTCAACAAAATAGGAGTAAAAAAAGAAACTTAATAAAAAAAAAAAAAAAAAAAAAAAAAAAAAAAAAAAAAAAAACCTCTTTGCAAGAAATACAAGGTAAAAATGAAAGATAGAGAAGAAAATAAGTGAAAAGAAGATGATTAGATAGTGAAGAATAATACATTAGCTTCAGTTGTTAAATAATGTGAGGGACAAGGCTTTTTAATAGGTAATGAATTCAATAGAACAGATATTGGACCAGCAACTGTGAGAGAAAGATATAAATGGTAAAACATGTGTACATAATGAATTAAATGAGTTTGTCTTCAAGGAATTATGAATGATATGACTTGATTATAGAACAATCCAAATCTTTTTTTTTTTTTTTTTTTTTTTTTTTTTTTACATAAGACGTATGCACTGTATTTATGAAAAATAATAATAGTGGCAGCATGATGGTTACTTAAAAAGAGCATTCTTCTTTTGGTTGCTAAGTTCATAAAGACTATTGGCCAATAATAATTTAGGATCAATCGAATATGTGTACACTTTATTGTGCATTATCATTTAGCTTAGTAACGTCAAATATAGGATGTTCTGCATACCTTTCGGTTAGTAGTACATAATAATGAACCTTTATTAGAAATGCTACATGATTAACACTAATAATTAAAAAAAAAAAAAAAAAAAAAAAAAAAAAAAAGGTCAACATGATTCAGTTTATTAAAAGTGAATATGACAAGGTTACTAACCTGTTTGTTAGTAAGACTGATGGCTGTTAGGATTCGATTCATGTACTATTTTATAGTTATACTTTTATTTCTTCTTTATTGTTTCTGATAAGTCACCTCTAGAAGTGAATGAAAACTTCTCTTTTTAATATTAAGAATTTGCTTCGACGTCATTTTTTTTATTTAATGCGCTATTATTATCTCATCACTACTATAATAATATGTAGTTAAAGATCACATATATATATTTATGTTATTTCTACTATGTATACATTTGACATGAAGTCTATATCAAAAGTATAATAAAGTAAATACTTGGTCATTTTTGTTAATGTCTGTTTTTTTTTTTTTTTTTTTTTTTTTTTTTTTTTTTTGCAATAAAAATCCTCTAAAAGCATACTGCCTTGTGTTAGTTATATAGCTTTGCTTGAAGAACTAGCTTTTTACCCTCAAAATATAACATAGGTTAGCATTTAATGCTAATATTAGCAATACCAAGTAATCTCGGTTTTTTCAGTGCCTCATACCTTTTGGTAATAATCAAATGCCTTGTAAAATTATTAATAATTATATCTGATCTTCTTTTATACGGCGGATTTATTCTGTCAATATAATTATTCCAGTACAAATCTAATCTGAAATAGATGACATTTTACTTGATAAGTTATCATTCAGCATCATTCATTAATAAACTCAACTTGAAAAAATAAAATAAACTGAATTGTTTGTTGCATAAATAAGATACCTCATTTTATATGTAGTATTTTTTTGTTGAAAAGTAAATATGGATAAATACTATATTTATTTAGCTTTGATTTAAAATAGATATGGGTATAGATTACAGAATGGGAGTTGTGCATTTTAGCCATTCAATATAATGGAATTACTATTTAAATTGATCGATCTCGACATGGCTTTATTGATTAAAGTTATTTCTTATTTCTCAAAGACAGATCGATATAATAAAAATGCAAAATAGTAAAAGAATTCAACTCTCTGTACAAAAAAAAAATATCATTCGATATACACTAACAAGCTTAAGAGGGGAATCACTTCTATTCTGGGATTAAAAGATGTTATGCAATTTTACCATTTTGTCTAAATTAAGTCAATTAAAACTTACAACTGCTTTTTCTTCCTTCCCCATACACACAATTAAATACGTCGTACAATTCATTATACATGTGACGATGTTGTAAAATAAGCTATTTAACCTCCTAATTTATAAAATGTCACGATTTGCTATTTGTTGATTTTTTTTTCTCTCTCTCTCTCTCTTTCTCTCTTTTTAAAATTCTAATGACGCTTGCAGAAGAAGTAGATCCATTTCGTTTTCGAGTATCTCCTTTTATTGAATTCAATGAAGGCCAGCTTGATACACTTAAAGTCATTTTAGATACTTTTATTGCACCCTTACCTAAACACCAAGAAGATACCTTGGTTGAAAAACTGAAAGAGACTCATTCACCTTCAGAAATTCGTCAGTTTTGTCAATTAACAAATACTTCACTACAAACCTTGGACTCTATCAAGAGTTTCATTAATCGTACCGTTTTACCTGATAAACGTAAAGAGCTATTAATGATATTGTCCTTATTATCTACAAGGGCAGGTACATTTGCTTTAACAGGTTACTTTGATGAATTTAAGAATTTATCATTAGAAGACCGTGAAAAGATATTTTTGAATTGGAAAAATTCTTATCTACCTCAATTAAGACTTATTTATAAAACTTTCCATTCCTTATCGTGTCATCCAGCATTTGCCAGTCATTCAAAGGAATTAGGTGAAGCTATGCATTATAATAACTTGATCAAAGATAAGAAATACGATAATATACCTGAAAGGTTAAATATGTTGAATCCTGAAGAGATAAAGGAGAATATGAGATTTGATGTGATTATTGTGGGTAGTGGTGCTGGTGGAGGTAAACTTTTAAGCAGCAGTATATTATCTATAATAGATACTTACATATATATATGTAATAGGAGTAATTGCTAGTCAATTAGCAAAGGCAGGAAAATCGGTTTTAGTTATTGAAAAGGGCGCATATCATCATGAAAATGAATTTATCGCTGATGAATCAAAGGCATTTGAAAATTTATACGAAACTGGTGGTTTTGCTCCAAGTTATGAAGGTTCAATTAATATATTGGCTGGTAGTGTTTTTGGAGGTGGTACAACGGTGAATTGGTGCGCTTCACTTAAAGTAATATAATTTTTTATACCTTTTCTCTCTCTCTTTGATTTATAACCTATTTTATTATTATTACAGCTTCAACACTTTGTACGTGAAGAATGGGCTAAACATGGATTGTCCTATTTTTTATCTCCAAAGGTTATACATAATATATATATATATAAAGGCCTGCTGATTTATTTATTTTTATTAATAAGCTTTATAATTAGTTTGCTAAGGACCTTGATTATGTATTTGAAAGGATTGGAGCAACTACTGAAGGCATTGTTCATAATAAAACGAATCAAGCTTTAATTGATGGTTGCAAGTAAAATATAGGATTCACAACAAGAAAAAGAAAAAACTTGACTCTAATTTTTTTTGTTTATTAGAACTCTGGGCTATCCAGTTGCTGATATTCCACAAAATACAAGTGGTCGACCTCATGAATGCGAATTTTGTTTTACAGGTTGCAGAGCTGGTATCAAGAACGGTACGGTGAATACATGGCTTCGTGATGCGGATGAACATGATGCAAAATTCTTGGTAAAAACTAAAGTTGTTCGCGTATTAATTAAGGAGGGTAAAGCGATAGGTGTTGAATGTCTTGTGAATTATGATCGCAAAGTCAGAATAATGGCTAATGCTCAAGTCGTTATCGCTGCCGGTTCTTTACAATCACCTGGTATCTTATTGAGAAGTGGTTTAAAAAATAAAAACATTGGCCGTCATTTGAAACTTCATCCGTGTTCTATCACCTTTGGTTTCTTTGATCATGAGATTCGTACCTTTGAAGGCTCTATTATGACAGCCGTGAGTACAGTTGCTGAGAATAGCGTTGAGAAGGATGGTTACGGCGTCAAATTGGAGGTACCTTGTCTTCATCCTGGTAGCTTCTCAACTGTCATTCCTTGGAGAGGTGCAGCAAACCATAAAGAACTTATGATGCGATACGACCGATGTGCTCCCATCTTAATCTTGGCTCGAGATAAAGATTCAGTAGGTGTCGTTCGATATGATGAGAAAGAAAATGTCATTGTGGATTATACTTTATCCAATCGTGATCGTCAATCGTTATTAGTAGGTATTGATTATTCTTTAAATATCTTGGTTGCTGCTGGTGCTCGTGAATTACATACGGGTCAGTTTGGCGTAGATCCATTTGTATTTGAAAAGGGAGAAGAATCTCGTATTGATCATCCTCGTTACATTGCTTGGAAACAAAAGGTAATGGCATATGGTTTCCCTCAAGATGGTGCTGGCGTCTTCTGTGCTCATCAAATGGGATCTAATCGGATGGGTATCTCTCCAAAGGTATCAGTCGTTAAGCCTACAGGTGAAACATGGGAAGTGAAAGATCTATTTATTGCTGATGCATCTGTATTTCCTACTGCTTCAGGGGTTAACCCAATGGTTACAGTGGAAACAATTGCTTTACATATTGCTGATTGCATTTTAAATAAGGACACAAGTGCAAAACTTTAATTATAAATACGATAACAAATATTATATTATATACGTTTATTTATTTATATGTATGGACGTATGTATATATATATATATATATATATGTATACATATATTAAACAAAAAAAAGAAAAAAAAAAAGAGAGAGAGATGTGCTTTTATTGATGTTTGGCCTTCTTTGGCTCAACATTTTCATCACTACCTTGTTGTCGTGCAGCTCTTTGCCTTTTATGTTCAGAAGCAGGAGGAGGGATATAAGAGTTTCTATGACGACCCAACTTGGGGGGAATTTTCCAAAAGTATTGCTTATCTTTTAAAGTACATTTACGGGCACTTCTACCCACTTGAGTATATGTAGCACGACGCCATTCAACTGGATCTAATTCGCTATTATAATAATATAAATTCTCTTTAGGACTTCCATCTGCTGTCTTTCCTTTACGTTGAATTTCACCAAAGAAGGGTTTATCTTTTAAAACTGTTCGAATACGTTCAATCCAAATTTCACGTGGTTGTTCTGCATAAGCAGGATTTGCTTTCAGAATACGTGAGCAAATGTCACTTATTGGCATAGAAGAAGTACGAGAAAAGACTTTTTAAAAATATACATATATATAAAAACTTTAGTAATTCATATGCAACTATAATATTAGTGTATACTTATTTTACCAAGAGCATCAATAATGACTTCAGCATAATCATGAGCATCTGAAGCAGGATTTTTCTTTTCTTCTTCTGTCTTTTTTATTTCTTCTTTCTTTTCTTCTTCTACCTTCTTCATTTCATTCTCTTCTTTCTTTTCTATAAGAATTTCAGTATTTTTTACTTTTTCTTCTTTTTGTTTTGTAGCTTCAGGAACACTCATATCTTGTTCAGGAGATAATTCTTTTTCAAAAGGAGTCAAGGCACCTTCAGGTACTAATTCAGAAGGATATGATTCCTCTTCTTCCTCCTCCTCCTTCTCCTCCTCCTCTTGCCCCTTTTTCACTTCTTTTTCCATATGTATCGACTTTGGTTCAATGTGATTATTGAAAGTATCCATGGATCTATCTTGATTCATCTCTTCTTGTCTCATCATCTCCTTTTTCTTCATTTCTTCTTGTTGTGAAGAAAAATTCATAGGTGGTGGTGGTATCCTAAATAAGAATCTATCGCCCAAGACATCAACAAAACTATTATCATCAAGAGGTACAACAGCGTGTTGATCATATTGTACGTTATCGACACAGGCACCATTCATACCCAACACTGTTAGCTCGAATTGCTCTTGATGATTATTAAAGGCAATAGATAGATGAACACGACTAACCTGTCTGTTACGACGGCCAATCTTGATAGTACAAGCACCTCCTCGTCCTAACGTGACAGGTTTTTCGTAACAACCAACGATAACAAGATTGTGTCGAATGCGTTGATAGTTATAATAAGATGAGGAAAGATGAAGATTTGAAGTAGGCTGAAGATCGTCTGAATTAGTGGAATATTTATCAATAGGACTATCAGGTAACTCTTGTTGTTGATAATCAGCACGATTGGGGCTGGCTGTCCAATGTTGTTGATTATCTGTTAATTCATTTATCGAAGTTGCCATGACTAGAATTGAAAAAAAAAATTAAAATAAAATAAAATAAAATAAATATATTTTTTTTTCTTTTTTCGTTAAAATAAAATAATATAATAAATGTTGAACTTTACTGGAATTAACCGATTATGATTTTAAAGTATAAATGTTAAAAAAAAAAAAAATAAAAAAATAAAAAATAAAAAATAAAAATAAAAGTTTTTGAACTTTGTTACACCCTCCTCCTCATCCTTATCATCCTATAACAACAACAACAACAACAGTACAAATGTTCGCGTAATAAAATTGGCGCGTCGTCACTTCACTGGCCAATCAAATATCAGCTTTTGTTGTTACTTTTATACAATGTACACGCGCATCAGAAAAAAATAAAATATAAGGTATGTATGCATCATGCATGCAGATAAATTATCACATAAATATATTAACAGTATTATCAAGAAACTGCTTTTTTGTTTATTTATTTAATACGATTGACATTTGTTCACTACACCTTTCCGGAGTTTGTTATGTAATCATTTTTATTTATTACAACAATTATGTAATAGGATAATTTTTCTTTTTATTTTTTTTTTATTTTTTTTTCTATTCTTCTATTTTTTTTTTTCTATTTTTCATAAAAAAAAACGACATGTCAGCTAAATTACCCGAGTTTAAACAAGAAGAGTATCCACACGATTTAGAATTAAAGTATGTTCTTAAAAATTCATAACAATCTCATGCTAACTTTCAACAATGTAGACTTTTACAAATTGTTCATAGACATGGTAAGAATAACCACGACAGATGCAGAGGAAAATATATATATACATTTAACAAAGTTTTATTTCAAAAGGTGAACGATCGCCTGTTAGAAGACGACTAGAAAATATTATTCCATCTATTTGGGATATGTGTGAAGCAAATAATGCCATGTTTGCTACAATTACTAAATTTGAAAAAGAAAAAGTCCAAGGTTTAGGCTCTGTTCGTATGCAAAGAATAATTGAAACAAGTGAAACGGAGGGTCGTTCTTCTGTATCAACTAAACCTGGCTCTTGGTAATACATATTTAAATATATATATATATATATATAAAGAAAAAGTAACTTCTAACATTCATTCACATTTAGTTATTTTGGACAATTGACGAATTTAGGAAGATATAGAATGACACTTCTCGGTGAACGTATTCGAGATTTCTATATTAAAAAGTAACCAAGTGGATTCTCCATATTTTTTTTTGTGCGTGCATGAAAAAAATTAATCTTATTTATAACAATAGACTACAATTTTTACCTGATTTATTTGATGAGGAAATCATTTACGTAAGAAGTACAGAATACAACCGTACTCAAGAATCAGTACAACAACTAGTAGCTGGAGGCCTTTATCCAGAAGGTAAAAGATCTGATAATTTCACTTTAAAACTTCATGTTCGGTATGTTTTTAATATTCGCATGAAAATAAATTCTTTACCAACACCTTTTTATCATTTATTATTACATACATTTAGTGACCCAAGAGACGATCTTATGTTTCCCAATCCAAACTGTTATAGACTTCGTATGTTAGCAAAGGAATTTAATAAAAGAGTATCGATTTTGTGTCAAGATAAATTTAAAACACTTTCTGAAAGATTTAAAAAATATGTCGATGAAATCTCTTTGGATAGTCACCCATCAGCAAATGGCGTTTTAGGTAGTGACGTCTAAAGAAAAGAGAATCCCCTTATGGTGTGCTTAACTTACTTACTTTTATTGATAGATACTTTAATTGCTGCTAAGGCTCATGGATATAAATTACCTACAGATATTGATGATGAAAACCTCTTGAGGGAATTAGAAGATGTAGTTGTTAAAGAATGGTTTTATGGTAATATCGTCTCAGAAGAAGTACGTAGATTAAGTTTAGGTAGATTGATGGGTGAAATTCGTGATCGGATGATTAACAAGATTAATAATGAAAGAGAAGAAAAGCTTAAATTAGCTATTTATTCTGGTCATGATACGTAAGTAATGTACTATTAGAAAGAGAAAGCTTAGAATTAATCTATTGTGTTTATTAGTACTGTTGCTCCCCTTTTAATCATATTAGATGCATTTGATAATAGGTAAATGTATATACATATTTTTAATGTTAAAATTTTTATACTCATTATAATATAATAGATGGCCTCCTTTTGGTAGCGCTATTTTGTTTGAATTATTTAAACAAAAGGGTACAGATGAACATTTCGTTAGAATTAAATACAATGAAAAAACTCTAAAATTACCTGGCTGTGCCTCAAAAGGTAATCATAAAGAAGGTGATCAGTCACTTTGCACACTGGATGCGTTCAAAAAAATAGTTAAAGATCAAGTACCAGTTGATTGGGAAAAAGAATGTCAACTTTAGTATCTTTTCCCTCCCTTCTCCTCCTCCCCCCTCCCATCATTATTACGTAATATTATCTGTCGTTGTTTTGAACTAAAACATTTTTTAAAGATTAAAATTCAGTATACGCTCGCATTATCTTTTTTTTTTTTTTTTTTTTGTCTTATTATATTTATAGACGCATTTATTTATTTTATTTTATTTTTTATTTAAATTACTATGTCTAGCACGAATCCACCTAAAACTAGAAGAATTGCAGTACTTGGTGCTCGTGCTGTTGGTAGATATATAGTTGCTTCTTTCATATAACATTAAATAAGTTTGTTAATGTTTATTTGAAAAAAAAATTTTTTTATGATAAATAGGTAAATCTTCTCTTGTAATTCAATTCTGTGAGAATCACTTTGTTGATAGTTATTATCCCACCATTGAAAACACATTTACAAAAACTATTAAATATCGAGGAAATGGTAACTTTACTTTCTGAAACTTTACGTGCCTGACAATTCTATAGAATATAGTGTAGAAATTATGGATACAGCGGGTCAAGATGAATATTCAATCTTGTCTTCTCATCATGCTTCTAGCATGAATGGTTATGTCCTTGTTTATTCAATTGCTTCTCGATCTAGTTTCGATATGGTCAAGATCATTAGAGATAAAATTTTGGACTTTACTGGTTTGGAAAATGTACCATGTGTTATTGTGGGAAATAAATCTGATTTAAATATTCAAAGACAAGTGTCAATGGAAGAAGGAAAACAATTAGGTCAACAATGGCAATGTCCAACTATTGAAACCTCTGCTAAACATGATGAAAATGTTTGTAAGTATGAAAACGGTTTCTATTGACCGTAATAGGTTCTTTTTTAATTATTTTTTCTTTTCTTTGTAGCTAAAATCTTTGACTTGCTTATTGCTCAAATTGAAAATGCCAATAAACCTCCAGCAGAAGAAAAGGGCGGGTGTATAATTTCATAAATAGAAATTGATATAATGAATGAAGATAGAAAATGTGGTACATTATCTTCTAGCCACATTTTATTTTCCATGTTTAAAATAATTATAGTAAAAGAAAAAAAAAAGCAATAAATGAAAGAAGAACAAATAGTATATTTCCATATTTTTTTTTTATATACATGTATATACATCTTATTTACAGAAAGTCATTTCTGAATGATTAGAGTTTGTTGAATCATTAGTAGTAGTCTAGTGACTGTTCTATGTTAGTTCTTTATGACACTATTTGAACAAATTCTAGAAGTTTAGAAATAGCTGTCTATAAAGAAGCAAACAAGCTATGTGAAGAAAGATTTTTTTTTTTTGTAGCATACTACTAAGGTAAACTCGAACATTTTATTTGCCGAACTATAAAAAAAAAAAAAATGAAACTTCACTGCTGTAATAAAACATAGTCATAGAAAAGGAATATCATCTCTTTTCCTCTTCTCTTTATTATCCTTGGGGAATATGGGAATAGTAGAAAAAACAAATAATTTAGATAGGCTTCTACTTGTATTTGTACATGGTTTTAGAGGTACTGATACAAGTTTTAAGGTATCTATTTCTTAGTGATAATAATTTTCTTTTCTTTTTCTTTTTACAATACATCTATAATATATCTTTAGGATTTTCCTAATAGACTTCAAACTCTGCTTACAAATACTATTAAAGCCAATGTAAATGCACTAATTTATCCTTCATATAAAACTGCGGGGTAAGTATCAATGTACGTTATAACTAGAAAATTTCCTAATTTTTTTTTTTATGTTATTAGCGATCTTCGAATTGCAGTTGAAAACTTTTCATCATGGTTGTGTGATCAGGTGTCAAAAATTCAATTAGAATTAAATCAATTACAAAGTACTGGAAAAATAATGATTGTCCTTCTTGGTCATTCTATGGGTGGCATTGTTTGTAAGTCATCTTAAATGTAAAATAGACTTTTTTTTTTTTGAAACTAACAAATAAAGTTTGCATTATTTAAAGCTGCAGAAACGATTTTAAGGTTTCAGGATAATAAAAATAATGAGAAGCTGAAAGGAAAAATCATTGGTTTACTCGCATTTGATACACCCTTCTTTTCAATTAATGAAAACTTTGTTACTGATAAGGCTGTATCAAGTTTGGAGAAAGTGAGGGGTCTTAGTACTTTGTGGAATACAGGCACTGCAACTATGACGACAGCAGCAACAGTTGCTAAAAGTATGACAGCAAGTGGCCATACGAATACTACAAGCAATAACAATAATAGACGTAGTAATAATAATGTTAATAAATGGGGTCTGTTTGCTGGTATAATAGGTGCTGCTGCTATAGGTACTACTGCCTATATAGCCCGTGATAAGATTCAGGCTACATTAACAGATGTTTATGATCATTTAACATTTATTAGCGATCTAACTGATATAAATGGATGTGATGAGAGGTAAAGATGAAATAGAATAAAAGCATGCTTCTTGACTCTTAAGGGCGTTATTATAGAGTAAGGAAATTGATTCGAGTACCTGATATCCTCTTTCGATGCTTCTATGTCCAGGTATGCAAATATATGTATACATATATATATATATATATTTAACTGGATTGCTTACTAACTATCTCTAAATACATATGTTAGCTTCATGAAATGGACAAAAATAATAAACCAAAAACGTTTATCAAGTTACCACCTGATGATTTATCATACTTATTTATACCAGTACTATCGTCGTCAGATAATGAAATTCAAGCGCATACTAGCATGTTTAATTCGAAAAATACAACTTATTATTATGAATTAGGTAGTGATTCAAGTGCGCTAATTAGCGAAATGGTGGCTCGATTTCAACGTAAATTTAAATAACTATTTTTTTTTTCTGGCAATATTTTCGTATACCTTAAACATCATTAAACAAAAAAAAATAATACTTGTCATAAAAGAGATAAAAGACTTTATATATTAATGATTATCATGATATTTTATTGTTTTTTCCTTTAATAAAGATCAAGTTTAAATACTATTATCTGTATTAAGAAAAAAAAAAGGAAATTAAATACCATAAGCAGTCTTTGCACTACTGAAGGCATTATTGATGTCAGCAACATAAGCGTTGGCTTGATCAATATGAGTAGAGGGAGTCTTGGCGATAAGACAAGTATCCAATGTCTTGGTTTGAGTATCCAAGTTCTTGATGTCACCTTTGACAAGAACTGTAGCCAAAAGGATGGCATCAAATTCGGGCTTCTTGTTAACAATAGATGTCAAAGAGGCAGTTACATCAGGAACAAGATTGCTGATAACGGCAAGAACAGCATCAGCTTCTTCAGTATTGAATGTACTAGCAATTGCACAACAGTCAGTACCGGCCTTCTTGAGACGAGTTTCAAGCTGTTGTTCTTTATTGTGGACAGCAAGAGCAGCAGGATAACCACCAGCTCTAGTGAAAGCATCAACCTATAGATTATAAACATAAAGTGAATATGTCAATACAACATATTATATGTATTTATTTCATTTCTCTCACTCATTCTCTCATTCTCTCATTCTCACACACACACACACACACACACACACACACACAAAAACCATTACAAAATATAAACTTACATCAGCCTTTACAACAGCAAGTTGCTCAGAAACAGAGACAATGTCATTGACACAGAGTTGAACTTGAGCAGAGACACTTCTCTTGTTGAAAGAAGCAGCGTTAGCTAAAGTTGAAAGAAAAAAAATAAAAATAAGTATAACATGCTTTCAGTCACTTTTTCACATTTCAAATATTATTGTTTACCAGAAAGAGCAAGAGCAGCAGCAATAATCAAAGTGGAGAAAGCACGCATTGTTAGTATTAGTATAGAGAACTATTGGAAGATTTGAATAAGTCTGAAGTAAAGACAAAGAATAAATAAAAATAGACACGCAGGAATTGTAAAGTATTTATATTGATTTTTTTTTAAAAAAAAAAAAAACTTCAATCAGTTTACGTTAAACATTAAAATAAGAGAAAAATCGGAAATATGCTCATTTTGTAGTATGAAATTTAAAGCGTGTGTATTTCTAAAAGGCTTTAAAATAGTTGTACACGTATCAAATTCACAAGAACATTCTTTCTCTTTAATGTTAATGTAAAACTGGGCTATACAATGCATATGATTAATGGTCTCGGTTTTGTATGAATGCAGTCTTTTATTAAATTAAAACAACGAAACAATTTTGTGTATAATATTGGCATAACACTAAGATGGCCTAAAGTGATCGAAGTGCTACAATGTGATTTTAAATTATTAGTTTATTCTAAGAACAAATAATTATTAAAATAGGAAATGAAAATATGATCTAGAATTGTGCAATAATATAACTCAAAAGATATGTACGACGCATATATCATACTATTTTCACAAAGAAGAAGAAGAAGAAAAAGATCAATATACTTACTCATGTAAATGTTATCTTATAACAATATCATTTTATACTTCTTATTTTTTAGAGTTGAAATAACATATAGTTTAGTACATATTTATTAAGCAGCAAATTATAATGTTTATATGTAGTCATAATAATTGGCGCCTTAAGATAATAAACAACACGTTTAACATTAAGCTTTACTGCAATTATTAAACAATACATGTAAAGAAGCTGTAATATTAATACACAGCATAAATTTAAGCAAGTATAAAACTTAGCGCGTATAGTGAAGTTATCCGAGAAAGCAAAATCAACTACCCTTAAACATAATTTAACCAAGGAAGATTTAAACTTGTCTCTTTTATTCAATATTTTTCATTTTAATTTTTCCTTTTCAAAACTATTTTAGACCTTTTGAATTTAGTATTGCTATGTAACATAGACAGCTCTTAAAATATAAGAATCAATTATATGAATATATGTAATAGCATATAAAATAATTTATACACAATCATTATTATATTTATCTTATCTATATTTATAATATAGTCATTTACCTTATCTCCAATTTATTAATGTATAATAGTCAAATGATAATAATTCTATTAGTTCAAAATGCTCATATATACAGGAGATAATGTATGGAGTTTATCTACTCTAGCATGTACTTCTAATTTTAACTAGTGATTTAATAATCTAAAGCGTACACTTTACTCATATTATTAAAATTGCTAATGAGAAAGACGATGATTTAAGAACGATTGAGATTAGTGAGGACGCCTCACATTAGTAATATAATAACTTTTTTATGTACTTTAAATTTTAAGTTATAGCAACTTAAATAATTGTCTCTATGTTTGAAAGATTTTGTCTATTAATTGCTATTATTGTGCTTAAAAAAATAAAATGAAAGTAAACCAATCTTTACAAGATCAATTTCAGCTTCGGTAATATTCTACGTATAGTATTCTCAATATTGTTTTCAAATGTAGTATAAAGAGAACAAACAAGTTCCAGATTGATAGTGACTCCTGTTGTATTTATTTACACATTTACTATTAAATAAAAGGAACGAACCTTTGCTAACATTCAAAGGTTATATAATGATATATTTGTCTACAAATATAAACTTTTACTATATCCTCTAATGCAGCCATATTATATGGAAGTAAATACTAGCACATTTAATTGTGAGAATACATATATTGTATTCATGACTTAATATGTTAAAAATATATTTTAATATAAGCTTGCTATCATTTATTTTCATTTTTTTTTTCGTGTACAACAGAATAACGTAAAAAAGAGAGAGGGAGAAAATGTATTACTGTGGAAACAACTACGTATAGTCATGAACTATTGCAAAGCATGAAAAGCAAATGTGCAAAGTTTATTACACGCATAACGTTTGTACACCGGTTCCATAATTTGCTTATTATGTTCAACCGATTTTACGGATGAGAAAAAAAAGGTATAGTATCACTAATTCATGCTATTCATATTTCACAAAGATCGCACTGACATCAAAAGCAGATATTCTGTGTAGTATACACAAGTAAGAAGACTCAACTTTTTTTGTTGTTCATATTCTTTTCCTTTAATTCTATTAAAGCCTTATTTGATATGTTTGAGCCAAGTTACGCTAGTACAATTTTTTTCTTGTAAGCAAGTTACAAAAACACAATTGTGAGTAAAATGCTCGGATACATGTAATCAACTCGTTCATCAATGTATTTGACAAAAAACACGCATACATAGTCCGTCATAATTTCATTCAAGCAAAATATTGATACTTACCGCTCTATTTAGAACCAAAGATGCAATATAAAATAACTGTCTTCAATTTCTGTACTATCTCGGACCAAATATATTTTGTATTCCTGTTATATATGTCTTTAAAACATGATTTCATTTATCTAATAATCGGAAACCATATTGTACCACTTCGATCATTGTACCATAGTACGCATAAATAATAAACAATGTTCATTTTATTAGCTTAATGAGCAGTCATTTAAATCAATAAGAAGTATACAATACATGTAAAATTTAAAAAGAAAGCTCTCTCAGAGTGATTTTCACATGTATGCCAATCATTTCAAACTTATAACAAGGATGCACATTTTGGAAGTCAAACATAGTTCAAATAAATATATTTGTACGAGAGTATAATGTAACTTCACATTGTAATATAGTGAAATCATTGAAGTATTGAAATAACAAGCAACAGAGGCATTTAATTTATAAGGTACACTAAAAGAAAAATTAATATAAATACTTTACAATTCCTGCGTGTCTATTTTTATTTATTCTTTGTCTTTACTTCAGACTTATTCAAATCTTCCAATAGTTCTCTATACTAATACTAACAATGCGTGCTTTCTCCACTTTGATTATTGCTGCTGCTCTTGCTCTTTCTGGTAAACAATAATATTTGAAATGTGAAAAAGTGACTGAAAGCATGTTATACTTATTTTTATTTTTTTTCTTTCAACTTTAGCTAACGCTGCTTCTTTCAACAAGAGAAGTGTCTCTGCTCAAGTTCAACTCTGTGTCAATGACATTGTCTCTGTTTCTGAGCAACTTGCTGTTGTAAAGGCTGATGTAAGTTTATATTTTGTAATGGTTTTTGTGTGTGTGTGTGTGTGTGTGTGTGTGTGTGTGTGAGAATGAGAGAATGAGAGAATGAGTGAGAGAAATGAAATAAATACATATAATATGTTGTATTGACATATTCACTTTATGTTTATAATCTATAGGTTGATGCTTTCACTAGAGCTGGTGGTTATCCTGCTGCTCTTGCTGTCCACAATAAAGAACAACAGCTTGAAACTCGTCTCAAGAAGGCCGGTACTGACTGTTGTGCAATTGCTAGTACATTCAATACTGAAGAAGCTGATGCTGTTCTTGCCGTTATCAGCAATCTTGTTCCTGATGTAACTGCCTCTTTGACATCTATTGTTAACAAGAAGCCCGAATTTGATGCCATCCTTTTGGCTACAGTTCTTGTCAAAGGTGACATCAAGAACTTGGATACTCAAACCAAGACATTGGATACTTGTCTTATCGCCAAGACTCCCTCTACTCATATTGATCAAGCCAACGCTTATGTTGCTGACATCAATAATGCCTTCAGTAGTGCAAAGACTGCTTATGGTATTTAAACTATTTATTACTTATAATCGCTGCTATCACGTTTTATCTATTTTTTTTTCTAACAATTTATTAAGAAATTGTTCTTAACAATTAAAGAATATTTCTTAAAGTAAAAAATAAAATAAAACTAGCATTTGTAGTATTGATACTTAAATAGTTACATCTAGCTTAAGTTGTTAATTTTTTTTTCTCTTCTTCATAAAAACTCAAAGGATAAAAGCCCTGGAAACTAAAAGACACAAATCGATATGATTTAAACGCCCAGGTGGAAAGATATTACTTGTCTTGTATTAAAGAGTATTATCTCTCCTTGTATTAATCACAATTAATTTGTACGACAGTGTTGAAACACTTTATTTGAAGCTAAAACTATATAAATTGTCATGGTTGTAAGATTTATAACTTAATTCAATAAGATGAATAGTCATAATAGAATACATAGTGCATTTGTATAATAATTCTGTCTATAAACATATTTAGTATATTTACCCTTGTATAGAAAAATAATTAATTAATAAAAAGTCCTACATCTAAAAAATATCTCTTCTTCTATTATTGTACTATTGAATATAAATTTATATCAAGCTAAACTGGAGTAAATCAAGTATAATACAAGTACGCGCAATAATTAATTCCACTCAGAGTACACCTATTAGTTATATACAGAAGACATGGGTCTTTATCTATAATTATAACTCTTAGTAATCCTTCTATAACTGTATTATCAAATACAATTTGTTATATTTTTATCTTCTTATTACTCATCATCCTTATCCACAAAATATATAAATACTCTTACATTATTCACCCTTATTTTGTATAACTCATAACTTATAACTAACAACAATACTTGTATTGAATTAACTTTTAATAAACTTATTGACAAGTCTCAACGTACTTCTTCTGTTTTATTTTCTTTTATTTTTATTTCTTTGACTTCTATTTTAATTATCTGAACTTACCTAAACCACAACATAAATTACACAGACCAACAAAATATAATTATTTGCATTTCTTTCTTGAAAAAATATTATGTTTAAAAAACCAGCAGCAAAAGAATCCTCTTACTTAACTTGGTTATCAACAGCTTCCCAACTTTCTCCACCATATGATTACTTCGACTTTGTCAATACATTTGTTGAAAGCAAGAAACGCGTTAATCTTTGGTACAGCAACGCGATGAAAAAGGCTTTAACTGATGCAAAGGGAGAAGAAAAACATAATATCACTCAAAGAATCAACGAATTTAACGTAATAAAATATTTTATATAATCAGCTGTAAAGTTATTATTAACTTCTGTCTCTACTTTTTTTAATTTAGTCAAGAAATACCAAAATATCAGCCTTTTCTAAAAAATATCAACAATATTGGTCTAATCGAGAGGAATCTGAATCGTTAGAGAGGATAGCAAAAAGACAAAGAATAGCAGCTGAAGCAGCTAACGAAGCAGCTTGCTCCACCTTTGAAGCATTAATAAATAAGGTAAATTTTGGTAGAATAGAATGATGATCGCTGAAGTATTAATTGCATAAAATAGGTTGCCGCAGCGGCTTACAGTAGCGGAGTTATCACTAGTCCATCAGCAAATGACAATTCTGATAGTGACGGAATTAATAGTTGTTCAACAAATAAAGAGTACATTTGTTAAATTTAAATTCGATTGTTGTTTATTACGTTTGATCAACCTCTTTTTTGCTTTACGCAGATTAAATGAGAGGTTTATATTCTTGGACAAGGACGGCTCCAGCAACAGTAGTGATACTGTTTGTATTTTAGCTGATATTACTAAACTTCCTCAAAAGCCCGTCACCAATGCATGTCAATTATTACTCAATAAATTAACCAGTTGTGCACCAACTGCAAGAGTAATGAGACATTTAATCAGGTCTCATACTTTACCAATGGAAGAACCTTTTGATCTTGCAATTCACTATGACCTCAATTTCACGAAAGTAATGTGCATACATTTGTAAGTTGTTCATTTTTTGTAACATTAACAAATATCAATAAACTAACTTTCCCTTTTTGAATACGATTAAGAAGAATTTTATTTAAAAAATTAAAAAATGACCAATGAGCACATAGCATTTATATATGCTGTTTTGTCCTGGTCAGATCGCTATGGAAAAAAAAAAGGAAAGAAAAACCCTTTTGGGATAAAAGGGAAAATGTTAAAGTATATGTATAGGTGATGATAATTAATTATCAGAAATTCGTTTTTGTATTGAAAGAAGATGATTGACAAAGGGTTCACCAAGATGGTCAGAGGGTTCAGGGATTTGGGAGTGAGCTAGATAGTCCATCTCAAATAGAATTGCACATATAGAAGGCCAGCGTATGAGCCAGGCCCCTTTTTGAATACAATAATCACAGTTTGAATTTGATCGATAGTCCAAGAAACCCCATGCTTCAACAACAATTGGAGAGAAACACTGCTTTTCTTACTACGATCCCCATTCTTCATAACTTGTTTGTTGACTGCAACGATATAATCAATATGCAATGGTAAGTATAATTGTCAACTCAATACTTGTTTATCTATCTCATACAACTTACAAACAATATAGGGTTGAGAAACAGGCGCCTTTGACTGGCAATATTAAGTGGGATGGTGTAGCATTCCTAGTAAAAAATAAGCTGGTAACTCCTTTATTCATTGAACTCTCTGGAGGAATTAACTCTAATAGTGGTGCTGAGAAAGCAGGAAGTGATGAAGAAAAGCTGATACAGCAATTATTGAAGTTGTTAAAACTTAAGAAGGCTGAGGGATACGAATTGCCATATCAATTTTATATTAGATATCACAGTAAGATCATCATAACCATTACACATGTATAATACATAAAAAATGGCTAATTAACAAAAACGCCCTTTTTTTTAGGTTTAAAGATTCATTTTGAATCTTTGGCTTACTTTGGAGATTGTTATATCAAGCGAACTTACTTTGAGTTAGTATGTCCCTCAACTCCTAATGAGTTAAAGGAGTTTGTTGAAAAGATCCCTGAACTGTTTCAATATCGCCAAGCTCTTCTTGACCAACTCAAAAATTAAAATGAGTTTGGTAATAATATGAATGTGGCTTGTAGTTGATCATGTATATAGTAAAATAAAAGAATATATTATTGTTATTATTTCATATACAATAAAAAAGAAAAATATCGAGTATCGTTTGCTCAGAAGAAGAAAATTTCACTTGCATGTATGTCTGTTTCTAGCTCGATTATATGCAAGTTATTTATTGAATATTGCTACTGTTCATTTCATTAGCAATAAATACAGTAGTGACCATTGTTTTCCGTTGTATATATTTGAAGAGTGATGTTGTAGAATGAAAGTATTAGTTCCTACATAAATATTGTTTTTGAAAGAAACAAAAGTCTGCGTATAGTATTGTGATTCTATTCTGCAAATTAATGTATTCTAGTGAAGTTACCAAGCTGGACAGGCAGTAGTATTTATTTGCAACCACTACGCTCTTTGAAAAAAAAAAAAGATGTAGGATTTGCTATTTGCATATATCAAGAACACACACCAAGTACGAAGTATTGCTATTATTATCATAGGCAATTAAAAAGAATGGTTGATAGAGCCAATATAATTGGGTATTTCAGGTTTAAGAAGGCGAACATTTTTCTTGTATTTAATTTAGTTACACTCTTTTTTTAAAAAAAATTTTCATGCATAAAGACTTAGTAGCATATAAGAGCCAAATATTATTGAATAATTTCTTACATACTATATTTCATTTACGTTAATACTGATTCAGGGATTATATGACATAAAAGTTCATATTAAAAAAGGGATGTATGTGATACGTATGTAAATAAACATATGAAAATAGCAAAATCCTGAAACGCTTCTAATATTGTGAAATTAGTCCTAAATCATGATTGTTATGATTGTAGTAGCTTTTATAATCAAGTCAATAGAAATAAACTATCATTTATTACATAATAAAGAGGTTATTCATATAAAACTAATATATCGCGCTTCACAGCATAATATTCATTCTACTCTCAGTTTTGATAATAGTCATTGTTTGAGTATTCGAGCATTAAAAATAATTATATATGTTTTGATAGCAAAAAGTTAAAGAAAGAGGAAAAGACAAAAGACAAGTCTGTGAAAACTTCGTGTAGTTTTTTTATTGAGAAAAATAATACAAAAATTGTACCAGGAAAAATTATGTGAAAAAGTAAAGGGTTATTTATATGTTTTTGCAAGGTAAGTGATATTAATAGAACTATGATTTGGATAAGCAAATATTGCTATAATAAAGTATTAGTCATAAATATTTTCTCCGAATAATTCTGCCTACAATAAGATCTATTTTTATTCTTTTCTGCCTGAGCTGTCGCTGTTACTAAAAATATTAAATTATTATTTCTGGGGTAAGCGACGCGTCAATATTAATTCACAGTGAATATGTCAGCTATAGCAATACCAATTATTTATATGCTACTATTATTATTATCCTATAAGATATTATTACATAACAATATTTATCTTTATAGCTATCTATATATAATATGTATGACTTATAAATAATTATGTAATTGAATATAACAGTCATAATCCTATTGAATTATTATTATTACATAATATAATGTATATAATTATTTTTAATGCTCGTGTGATGGAATGTAAATAAAGATAAAAGATAAAATAAAAAGAGAGAAAGGGAACAAAAGGAAGTATAGTTTGAGACTGTTTTTATTCAATAAAAATGAAGAAGGTTAAAAGAAAAAATTAAAAGAAAGAAGTTCAAGATTATTTTGTGTCTAAACAACTGCTTGTATTTATATTAATGAATCCTGAATCAAAGAAATAAAAATAACCGCCAAAGAACATGAGTCATGAAACAGTATTAGTATTCGGATATACGTCTTGTTGATTCAAGAGACTGATCTATGGATTATCTATTGGGTGTTATAATGATCTGATCAAGTTTTAAATAAAAAATTTATTGTTTAATCTGAGTATATGTTCCTGATATCTTTTATGTTTTATTTTATTGGATCAAAGACGACCTGAATCCTTTATCAAGGTTATAAAAATAAATATTTAGAAATGATACGATGTCTTATAATTGATACATCTAGACAATTGGATGTCAATAAGTTTTATATTATTTACAAGATGTTATATACAGAGTTTTATTTCATATTCAGGCTTATATTTTATCCTGTATTATGTAATTCATCTATTATAATATTACTTATGATTATATCCAGAGCTTGTTCTATAACAGCTCGAATACTCAAACAATGACTATTATCAAAACTGAGAGTAGAATGAATATTATGCTGTGAAGCGCGATATATTAGTTTTATATGAATAACCTCTTTATTATGTAATAAATGATAGTTTATTTCTATTGACTTGATTATAAAAGCTACTACAATCATAACAGTCAGATCATGACACTAATATCGTAACAATCAAAGCTGGAAAATTAGATAAGAAGGTCACAAAAAAGAAGACAAATACATCATGTCAAATAGTAGCCGTTAAAATTTCGGCAACAAATATTTAACAAATATAAAATAGCAAAAAAGAGAAAGAATCAATATTACTATGTCGGAGTTTTAATTAGAAATTAATTGGTTATAATTTAATACAGTAGACTGAAAAACAAGTAAGTCGCTTTGTCCGAGTGGTTAAGGAGTATGACTAGAAATCATATAGGCTCTGTCTGCGCAGGTTCAAATCCTGCAGGCGACGATATATTTTACTTTTCTCATAAAATGTAGTGTGTGTAGTGCCTGCTATAGTTAAAACGTAGACTTCGTGGTGCACGTTAGCCACATTGGTCTATTAGATCTATTTTAGCTAAATTGCACTTATCAACCATGTAAGAAATATTTCTTAACTAACCTCAAGATAGCGCACTTAATGCAGAAGAATAAGAATACTTATTTGGTTCTTTTATTCTATTTATTATTTTTACTTTTATATTTCATTTTCGTTTATACTTTGTTTTCTCTATTTCATTTTAGATCTACTTTTATATACATGTATATTTTCTTTTTTTTTTTGAAAAAAAAAAAAATAGCTTTCCGAATGATGAAGCCAGAAGTAGTGTTGGTAACTTGTATACGTTGGTTAGGAAACGCTAACAGGAAGGATATATAGTATATTATTACTAAATATGGATACATTTTGAATTGCGTAGAAAAAAAAATATTGATAATTTTTTATGCCAAACTTTACTTGTTATAAATAAGTTTCAATGAAATAATTAGAAACAACAAAAGCGACTTAAGGTCAAAGCAGAAAAGACCTGTCACATGTATATTTAGAAAGTATCACCTTTATTAAGAACTGTTAAGTAAAACATTACAGGTGAAAAGATTAAAGTATAACAATTTTACATTAACGAAGCGTATCAAATTAAAGTATGTCATTGCATGTTGTTGATTAGAAATGGGATATCATTTTTTCATATAAGTAACACAATATATTGTTATATTATGTAAAATATCAGGATAATTATCGAATATGTACCTAATTCTTTTATATGTATATTGAAAATTAATGTTATCTTCTGGTAATTATTCTTTTTTACAGAAAGCTCCCGATCCTTTGGTTTATATAATAATGAAAAAAAAGCAAGTAGTTACCCATAAAATTAATAAAAAAAATGGAAAAGTGAAGAAGAATTATAGTGCTATTAGACTTTTTCATAACATTATTAACAAGCAATAGGATGGTTGTCAGAGATGGTGTTAATGATACAGTTATCATTAATAATAAGGAACTATACTTTTGAAATAAAGCTTTTAGGTTAATCTATAATAATTAAGCCTATTATTAAGTTTTAAGTAATTAATTAGGCATATAGTGTATCTTTTAGCTATTTACGCTCTTCTAATGGATAACATATTTAAGCATATCAAAAGTAATTACTTTGTTATTCATTCATGTATTTCGGATCAGTATAACTATGTTTAATGCTAAAAGGTAACATAATTATTTACTAAATAATCTTATAATACTTATGAACAACTTAAATAAATTAGGGTACAGAATAAACTATAGTGTTGAAAATATTCTAATACTTTAGCAAATTGAATAATATTAAAGAATATGCAAAACTTAATATTTTATATTAATGATAAACTGTCAAATGCATTATTTAATGTAAAAAATGAGATATACATTTCATATATAGTGTTTGGCATTTGAAAAAAAAAAAGATATATAATATATAGTAAGTACAGATATATAAACATATTCATAATAAAAATAGTAATTAATAGTAATAGCTGTTCTTAGTAATAATATAATTTTAAATGAATAGCTTCAAAAACTCTTTTTAAACTGGTAAAACAAATCTAGTGTTTGCTTTAGTTGTTGATATATTAGATCCTAGTTTGGTGCTAGTTATTGTTACAGCTTTTTTTTTTTTTAACTCTAATAGTGGTTCTTTATTAGTTGGCTTGGTATTTCTGTCTATTGATTTATGTTATAGTACTTATTGTGGATGTAGATGCTCAAAATGTTGATGAAGTAGTAATAGTACTACCAGCTTTTGATGCAGATTCATTTACATTGCCTGCTAAAATATTCTTGACCATTTGTTCAAGTACGTTTTGATCAGTAATTGATGTAATGTTGGACGGAAGAGATAAATTGGAAAGGGAATTAGTGGTAATGACAATTGGAGGAAGATTATCAATTTGGATACTGAAGGGGACCTTATTTTGATAATAATACATTTGCGTTTCATAGCCATTATTTCCCACAATAACAGTGATATTTTGCTCTACATCAAAATATTTATTAGGATCAAGAAGTAGTTCTATCAGTTGCATAAAATGCTCAACACCACTACCAATAATAGCTACAGGCCATTCATTTGTTGTTGCTGAGTCTTTGGCAGGAACTGTAGAAAGACTAGTTAAGTTATAGTCAATTGTACCAACTGTAAAAGATGAAGCCCCAGAACTTGGATGAAATACAACGGAAGCCTGTATAGATTTAATAGAAAATGGAACATTCAGTGGATTCTGAAGTGTAATAACAGATTCAGCTTCTTTTTTAATTATGAGCCCGATAATGCTACCTTTGACAGCAACATGACTAATTAAATTAGCAGCAATACCATCTAACTCTGTAGATAGTTTGACTGATGATAAGGCAGATTGAAGAGGCACTATCGCTGTAGAATCGGATGAACCTGCAATTGTTAAAGGAGTTATAGCAGAAGTCAAGAAGTTGCTGAATAGCTGTCCAATAGTTTTATCATTTGTACTATTTTCGCCCAGATGCATTTGTGCATTAAATATCTTTGAGCCAGGTGGTATAACAGTATCTTTGACATAAACTTGACCAACGACAGCATTGCACTCATTCATGATAACGTCAAAATTGATATCACCCAAAGTAATAGTAATGTTGGATGGGTTATAAAGCGAAAATTTAAGATTAATGAGAGTATATTCTGGTGTACCATCAATAACATCAATAGAAAGGATTGTTATTTTTCCTCCAAAATTATTAAAACCATCAAGTTTAGTACTAACATCAAATTCGATATTTCTAAGATTAAGTTTTCCAATTCCAGTTTGAGCAACAGCATCAGAAATACCTCTTAACCCAAAAGTGGTACTTTGTTTCATAGTTAACAATTGAACAAATCTAGCAAAAGCAGTTTTATCAATAACCTTGAAGGGAATATTACTAAATTGGGTGATAACTAAGCCAGTTGAGCTAGTAGTAGCCTTCTCTGTAGGAACCTTAAGCGAAGCAACTTCTTGTCCATTGTAATTGGCAACAACATTCATATCAAGTTTATTAACACTAAGAGGGAAACCAAAAGGGTTCTTAAGTTGAGCTTGTACATTATTTGAGCTTGCAGATGGTGCCCAAAAGTCTTTAGTAAAATCGAGTGACATATCTTTAAGTGTAATAGCAGGGATTAGCTCTGGCTTACTTTTTGGACCAGGTAAGATTACATTCTCAATGACTAATGTTTGAAATGCAGAAGAAAGCCACTTAACTTGACCATCTGGTCCAGATGCTGAAACACCCTTCACATCTAGCAAAGAATCTTTAGCATTTAGATAATTTTCAAAGACCTCAGTCACAGCTGTGATACTATCAAGAGAATTTTGGGGAATTAATCTGCCTTTCATAGAGATGCTTGCAATACCCTTGGCTGGGAATACAGCAACACCATCAGAAGCAAGTGGACCCAGATTAACATCCTTATAAAATGTTTCAAAGGCAACACATGAAAGATCAAAGCCAATTTGACTGGGATTTTCGATAGTTGTTTCAGCAAGAAGAGTGATACCTCCATTAGGATCATTTGAAGGTAAGTCAAATGAATTAATAGTAACTGCGTTTTTATAACCATTTGCACCAGTTAAAGAAATGGACTTGTCCATCTTTATTTTCGAAAACGTAAAACCAAGCGCATTAACATTAACATCTTCACAAGTAATATCCCAAATAAAATCATCATTATTAATAAGATAAGCAGCAAATCGTGACATATCATCTGTATTTGCAATACTAAATTTGCCTTTAACGTCAAAGGAGGCACCAAAATCAGCCTTGGTATGGATATCTGGCATAGTCACTGTACCAAGGATTTCTCCCTGCCAAAAAACTTTTAAAGATGTAGGAAAACTAATAATTGCATCCATTGGTCCAGTATTGGTAATGCTGCCTCTCATTCGAACAATAAAATTATCATTAGTAGGAGAAGATAGAACAATAGTTTTAAAAGCTAACACAGAACCATCAACAATTTGCTGTACAATTGGTTGCCCTACAAGTGGAATTAATTGAGTGATAGAATTATCAGTAGAAATAGCTACACCACTTTGAGATAAAACCAATTCATCCAAATATTCCCCTATCTGTATATTTGAAAAAAGTGATATATCAACTTTTAATGCCTTCATAGCATCTATGACATAAGATGAAATATTAAAATCAGAGAATAGACTAGAGTCCGCTACAATAGTTTCTTGGCCAACAATTTGAAAATCACCTAAGCCTAGTAAGGCATCGAGAGCACGATTATCCAAATTAGCCTCAATAGCAAGTGTACGAAGTAGTAGTGCAATTGAAGCAGGTTCAATATTCATATTCATACTTAAATATTGAGATTCTGCAGTACCTTTACCAGGTACAATAAAAGTGTTGCTGCTAATATCTTGATCGATTTTACCTATAGGCATACCCTTAAATGTAGCAGCAGCAGTAACCTTTGAGATGGATAAATCAGCACTAAAAGGGTTTGCAATAGATACTTTGACCCCAGCAATACCTGTAATAACGGTATCGCTAAGTATAGTTAATGCGCCACTTTTAATTAAGGATTCCTTGAGACCAGGAAGAGTGGAACCAATATTAATATCGCTCAATGGATTCACAAGTGAAGCAATATTTGTTGAATTACTATGACCCAAAATTTTAATAGCATTATTATTGCCCATAATGAAACTATTTAAAAGATTCTGGCCAATATTTGTAGACTTGGAGTCAAGAGTGGCAGTAGCTATGACAGTATTCTGACCACGTGTTAAGGAAAGATTGTCTAATACAACAAGACCAAGAGCAGCATCTTCAGCGCCCATAATAAAGCTAATATTACCAATTGAAATATTGAAATCAGAAGGATTCATCATAGTAACATTTATGGATAATACAAGTTTATCAATAGTGCCACCTGTGACATCAATAGAGTTAATGATAGTAGCAGTACTATTTAAAAACTGAAGACCATAAAGTGAGGTAGGTAAAAAGAAAGTTATTCCTTCTAAATTAATTGGGCCAACAGGAGTGTTTGTTTTGATGGAAACATTCCCAGAGATCATAAATGTATAGTTTTTAGAAGTAGTCAATGCGTAAGTGTATTGATTAAATATACTCTCTTTCCCAGGAATACCAGCTATAGGATTATTTTCAATAGCAAATCTTAATGTACCTGCTTCTTGATTATTGGTAGTAGGAACATAGGGGATACTAATTATAGCAAACTCTGTTGATTCTGTACTAGAGGTATTAACAGCAAGAGAAATATTTTGAGTAACTTCTGTTATATTTAGTGAGAAACCAAAAGGTATTTGATATCCTGCAGTAACATTAGGGGCAATAGCCATAGGGGAATATGGATTAGCAGAATCAAATTTTAAATCCAAATATCCCATATCAATCGTATTAATAATATTAAGAGGTTTTGTAGCACGAAGAGCAATATTAAGTCGAACTGTCTGAAAGCCTTCGGAAAGCCATCCAACTGAGTTAACACCATCAGGTGCAGCTGAAATACCGGTCGCAGAGGTATTAGATATCCTTCCAGAAATATAGTTTGAGAATAATACACCAATTTTATCAAGGGATTCAGTATCATTATGCGGAATTAATGTACCTTTTAAGAAAATGTTATTATCACCCTTTTGAAGATTAACATTTGTTGCTTGAACATTCCCCAGATTGATTCCATCATAGCCTAAAGCAAGACTAATCGTACCCAGTTGAACACCAATTGGTGAAGGACTTGTAAGGACCGTATCTAACTCTACTAGAATTCCTCCTTCTGGTGCATTTCTAGGAAGTAAGAAAGAGTTGATTTTCACATCAGGAAAGCCATTCATGCCTAAAAAAGTTCATGAATAAGTTTTTTTTTTTTTTTTTTTTTTTTTTTTTTTTTTTTTTTGCTTTTTAAATTGTAGATCTTACCATTCAGCACAATTTCTTTTTCAAGATTAACAGTAGCAGTTCTAAAAAATTGTAGATAATGAACAAGACACAATTATAAAATAAAAAATCTATATTTATTTTACTTACCTAGTAAGGGCAGTAATATCTAACTTCCCTCTAAGAGTCCATTTAAATTCCTTAACTGCCAACATATCTTTCGCAAAAGAAGTAAATGCTGATTCATTCTTGATAAAGAAGGGAGTAATTGCATTTAAGGTACCATGGCCCCCGGAGACATGTGTATTATTGAAAATGTAAATATCACCTAAAAGTTGATCTTTGTAAAGAACCTCGATGGGGTTATGAAATTTAATATTGACAGAAAATGGACCCGTATTACTTAGAGAACTTTCCATATGCATGTAAAATGCTGTATTTATATTATTGTTATCATTACGCTTTTGACTATAAGCTTGACTGTCAAAAATGTCAGGTTTACTGAATGTAATTTGAGCTGCACTAACGTCAATTTTCGATTGATTCATTAAAGACTGTGCAATCTTTGGAAAGAATACAAATAAGGCCAAGAGAACAATTACAATAATGAAGATAACAGTTAAAATGGAGCAAATAATCCAATATTTTTTCTTTTTGTAAACTGGTCGTTTAGATGACACAGTTGGCTTTTCAATATGTTTTTCAATTAATTCATTATCTTCAGTATTACTGATATTTTTTGGACAGTATTTGTTATTATGCTGATTTACAAAGGCATCATTGCTATTATTGGTTTTGCTACCAACATAATCAATCATTTATTGCTATTGTATTATTAATGAATGGAGTCGATATTTTGATATTGTAAAAAGATAGATAAATAAAATAAAAAGGATAGTAGAAAGTTAACTGAACCGTAACACTTATAAAGATATTATACTTAATCAAAGGAATGTCTTTAAATATATATAATATATATAAATTTGTCAAAAAAAAAATGTACAAATCAATATATATTTTGCCAAACACAGTGCGAAATTTAATTAGATTATAGATACTTCTGTCAAATAAGTATAGAATTTAGTACCTACTCTTTGGAGACACAAGTACGAAGAGCATAAGGTGTTAATATTTCATGTGAATTGTCCACATGTATTAATAAATATGTATATTTTCAAAAAAAAAAAACTAACTTTTGTTTTGAGAGTATTAATAAAGCAACATACTTCTTTTAAAATAAATAACGAGACAGTCAATCCTAAAATAATAATTAGTGTTGCTACATATTAGCTAATGTTAGCCTGAATAAAAATAGAAAACACAAACTCAACAGTTAATAATTTGCCGATAATTATTTCATGATTGACTGAATTAAAAATGCTTACAATATATGATTGGCAGTACATACAAACGTATATATAATTTACATTTTACCTAGTGGTCATTGTTCCTTATTGAATATAGATTTTCGAATCAAGCCTATATATAAACTAGGAAATACAAGCTCTTTTTTTTTTTTTTTTTTTTTTTTTTTTTACATGGTTAGTATAAATGATTGTATCAATGAAAGTTATGATATAAAGCAAAAATGATATCACATATTTGAATGTCAAGAAATGAATATATAAATGATTCTTTTCCTATGTATATACTCTATATTTATGTACATATTCTAATGTATATTTAATTAAACGAATGAAGTATATATCTTGATTTTATCGTAATAAAAGGCAGCTATGTGTATTTGCTTGCAAAAATTCATTTTTTTTTTTTTTTTACACACACGTATTATTGTTCTCTTCTCCCCCACAAAACAAGCTATATAACTACTAATAATAATACATAACATATATAAATGTACGAAGTATGCTTTATTAAATTCTTCTATATATGAAGTAATTATGTATTTTAGTAGGTTTTCGCATCTTTGGCAAAAAAAAAAAATTATACATTTGGATCTGTCTTTTTTTTTCATGTGAAAAAGATAAAGTTTGTGTGTTAATATAACGAAAATTATAATCAATTATTGATAAAGATATACAACATATTTAAATATTAAACTTTAAAAACTTTACTACAAGTTATGGAAGTCTCATAAAAGTGCTTTATCTGATCTTTAGCGGTATTTTACGGAATAAAACTATTTATTTATTTATTTTTAAAAAAGGAAATAAATTCTCCACAAAAAAAAAAAAAAGGATTAAATATACTCCACAATGGTAAATAGTAGAAAAACACCTTGTTTAATTGACAAGTTGAATATTCATTGCCAAGAGAAAACTTAATATGCGTGTCAGGAATAATTTCAGTTGATTTTCTGGTGAAAATGCTAAAAAATTGCAAGAAAATGAAATTATATAAATAGGCGCTAGTGTTTTTTTTCTTTTAAAAAAAAAGATGTGGCAAATCTTATTTAAAAAAAAAAAAAAAAAAAGCTTGATCCAAGTTAGATATATCAAAAGGATGTATATTTAAGTTAAAATTTGAATATAGCCCTGTAGTAAAGAGAGCTTGTAAAAAAATACTTGATAAAAAAAAAGGTAAGTCGTTTATGCCTTTATTCATCAATTCAGAATTGTCTTGGAAATAAAACAAACCACATTTTATAATTGTGTTAGGCGTTACAATTTGTAAATATGATCAATATTAGCATCATCACCAGAAATTAAAACCAAATTTAGCTTTTAAATACCATTAAATGTTTCTTATTTTAATACTTTTGTCCCTCAATCTCTAATTTGATAACTATAAATCATAATCATATGAAATATATTGGACTATGTTATTTATAACTATACATTTAAAGAAGAGCTGTTTTCATGGTTTTACTAACTAAGCATATTATATATGTAAGTGGATATTCTTCGTTTCCTAGACTTGAGTTATTATATATTTTTGTGACTTGCAATAGACATAGTGTATTAATTATACTAGCTATTTTTATTATAGACCTGACTCCTTACGTAATTAATATTTCACGTTTATATATTATTATAAAATAAAAAGGAAAGTATAAATATATGCATATACGTATTATACGTATGTAATTTGTTATACGAAGGGTCCTTTTAATATACAGTGTAAAAATCTTAGAAATACATGTATAAATTCGTATATATTTATTTTTATTCTATTCGAAAGTTTTCTTTCCTATTTTATACTTTTTCTTGTTATGTATAATAAGCAACAAAAAAAACACGCTTATTTATGAGAGGAAATAAATAAATGATACACACATGACATCTCTTCTAACGACACAGATTTTTATTTTATCCTAAATGTTTTAAATGTAGTCTTCATATTTAAGAAGAATCTGAAACATATTTCTTTTTTAAAGACCATATTATTCATGTATTATGCTTTCTAATGATGTGCAGAAAGTATTGTTAACTTATCAAATCATAAACTCCGCAAAATAATAGTATGAAACAAAGGCGAAAGATGTTTTTTTTTTCTTTCTTTCTTTCTCATTTTCCAATTAGTTTTCTTCTTTTTTTTTTTATGCTCATTATTCATTCTTTTTAATCATGTATGGTCATATTACTAGAAATCCCTGGGAAGAACATATAAAAAATAGTAATCATTTAGACGAATTACGAAAGTCAATCCGAGAACAAAAGATACTTTTAGCGGCCGCAACAGGTGCTGTCGACGACGATCAGGGTAATCAGTGCAATACTTCAACTGTTGAAGATTTAAAAAGACGTATTATTTCTATTGATAAGGAATTAAAGGAAAAGCAAGGGAAATTATTTATTAGAGGTTATTCAACTCAAAAACAAACACAATGGTGGACTCGTTATCAGCGCAACTTGCGTGAACTTGAAGATTTGGCTGACCAGCGTCAAATCTTATTAAAAGAGTCAGATTATCTTATAGGAACAAGCATAAAGAATTTAGAGAAAGAGATAGAGGCACTTGATTATCATTATTATTATAAAAAAAATGCAAACTTTCCTTTAGGAGATAATGGTGTCACTGAATCAGAACGAATTCGGGCAAAAGCTCAAGCGATGGTCGCTGCTCGATTAAACAAAAATAAAAGCACAACATCCATGCATGACGATTCATCCCAAAAGATATCTCAACTAATAACTGATATACAACTAATGGAAGAGCAGATAAATCATATCGTAGGGGAAAATTTAACAAGTATTGATGATAACTTGAATGATGGACTTGCACAAATTAAAGATCGACAAATGTTTGAGCAAGGGCTTTATGTGGATGATACTGTGGCTCGATTCATTGATAACCTAAAGAGAACTACTATAACTGAAAAAGAACCTACTATTACACATACTTTGCCACCATTACCACCTTCTTTATATTCGACTCAACCTTTGTCTCCGCAAAAGCCTCCTCCTCCTATACCCACCTCTCAACGACCGGGCACTCCTAGATCAGAAGCCGATATTAAAGCAGCTGCGTATAAACGTATTGAGGAGCGTCGAAAATTATTTATCAAACAAGCTGATCAGAACCATGAAATAAATAAAAGTAAAACACCTAATAAAGTCAGTGATGAGGAAAAAGTTGCACAGGAAAGAATGAGGCAGGCGGAATTAGAGGCACGTGCTCGATTAGAATGCATGCGTGAAAAGCGCCATTTGATGCGTAAAGAGGCGGCTGAAGCAGAAGAAAAAAAGAAAAGGGCAGCTGCAGAAGCAGCAGAGACAGTAGAGGCAGAGATCATTGCTGAAAGAAAGCGTAAGCAGTTGGAAGAAGAGGAGCGTCTTACAAAAATTAAAAAGCAACAAGAAGAATTAGCTGAACGGCAAAGAAAAGAACGTGAAGCGGAACTTGAAAAGCTAAGGATGGAGCAACAAATACAAGCTGCAGAACGCAAGAAAAGGGAAGAAGAGGAACGTCTAGCAGAGGAAGCTCGTCAGCGGAAAGCAAGACAAGCTGCTGAACAAGCAGCACGTGAAAAAAGACTACGTCGTATGGAGATTGAACGTAGAGAAAAGGAATTAGAGGCTGCAAGGCAAGAAGAAATAAACCGTCGTAAAAAGTGGGAAGAAGCAGAAAAACAAAAACGTTTGGAAGAAGAAAGGAGGATTAAGGAGAAAGAGGAAGAGGCAGAAAAATTAAAACAAATGTTAGAAGAGGAAGAAAAAAAACAAGAAAAAAAAAGACATCAGGAAGATGAAGAAAGAAAACAGCTTGAAGTAGAGGAAGAATTACGTAGGAAAAGAGAGGAGGAAAGGCTACGAAAAGAAAGACTGTTACAAGAACAAAGATTACGTGAAGCTGAGCAAAGGTTACAGGAAGAAAAGAAAAGGGAAGAGGAAAGAAAAAAAGAGCTTTATGAGCAAGAACAAGCAACTGCAAGAGCCGCTGAGGAAGCTAAACGAATAGAAGAAATAGCAAAAAATTCGACATCATCGAGTACGCTCGTAAATGCCCACAATTTCTCTGCGCTAAATAGCACAACTGCAGGAAATAGTGGTTATGGAATTGATATTGAAGATGAAGTTAATTTTAGTAAAAGTAAGTATACACAAAAATATATTAAAATTGGGAAGATGTTTAATTTTATTTTTCAATCAAGTATATCGTGTGGTTACTTTATATGAATTTCAAGGTATAAGAGAGGATGATCTATCATTTTCTGCAAATGAAACATTGAAAGCCCATCCATCGAAGGATAAGGCTAGTGACTGGTGGTATGGTACCTCTATACTTACAAATCAAGTAGGCTTTTTTCCTCGTACCTATGTCGAAATAGTGGAAGAAGGTAGCTATATATACATACATACATACATACATATATACATATGTTATTATAATAATAATCAATGTATTAAGTATTCTTTATTTTATAGCATTTTACGTTAGAACATTATATGAATTTAAAAAGACACGTCCTGATGACCTTGGATTTGTTGAAAATGAAATTATTTTAGTCCAACCATTCCAAGACGAAGAGAGTGAATGGTGGTATGGTACAAATGAAGACACAGAAGAAAGTGGTTACTTTCCAAAATCATATGTTGAAAGAATTAGTTCATGTAAGTAGTATATATATATCATTTCAGACTTTTGGTTAATTTAGTTTTATATATGTATAGCTTCATCCAATAATCAGCAACCTCAATATAAGGTGACTACTACTTCTATACCAATACCAATTAAACCCTCATCTAATAATTATCAATCTGATCAATTAACGGTTTCAAATCATGATTTTTTACGAGGAGGTTTGTCAGCGCCCAACACACCTATAATGAAAAAGACGAATTTAAACATGAATAAAACACAGTTAACGAAACGACGTAGAGCTGCAAGCACTGTCAGCACGATCAACAATAGCCATATTGGTACACCACAGCTTATTATTCCACGATCTAACAGTATATCTGAAAATCTTGAATTGCTAACTTGGGCTAGTACAATGGATGAGATTGAATTAGAGGCAATACCCTATGAAGAACGTAAGAGACAAGAAGCTATTTTTGAGCTGATTTCTACAGAAAAAACTTATCTTAACGATCTTCAGATGATTATTAATGTAAGTCTATATAAATAGAGTATTAAAAAAAAATAAAAAATAAAAAGATCAATGAGTAATTTACAGATTTTATTAGGTCTTTTACACTGACTCTGGAAAATATCTATCACAAGATGAACGGGATGTTGTATTTTCTAATATAGACGATTTATTACTTTGTAATACGGCATTATTAAGCGATTTAGAGAGCAGACAAAGAGAAGAAGCAAATGTGATTAACCAGATTGGTGATATCTTTTTAAATCATGTAATATTTACTTACTTTTAAAAATGTATATAACATAAACTTATTGCTTTAATAGGCTGATAGCTTGAAATGTTATTCAATGTATTGTCGGAATCAATCTTATGCTTCAAAATTTTTACAAAAGAAAAGGGAGGAGGATCAATGGTTTGATGTGTTTCTAAAGGTAGGATAAGAGTTCAATAAATACGTTTGCTAACAATTACTTTAGACAGCACAGAATAGACCTGAATGCCGTTCTTTGGATCTTTCTCATTTTTTACTTGAGCCTGTACAGCGCATCACTAGATATCCTCTTTTATTGCGCCAGGTAACGAGGCTGCAAATATTGTGTATAAGAACAAAAAAAAAAAAAGTCTAACTCTTCCATATACAGATTCTGAACTGCACTTCCAAAAAGCATCCCGATTATACTCTTGTAAGATCATCTCTTTCAATTGCACAAAGAATATTAGAAGACGTAAATGAAGAGACAAGACGATATGAAAGCAGCCAAAAAGTGTCAGAGTTAACACGAATTATAGATATGGAAGCCACAGGTGTAAGTAGAGATAATTTATATTTCTCTAATAATCTACTAAATTTCATTGTGTAGCGATTAAATATTCCTGGTCGTGAATTTGTTATGGATGGCGTACTTTTCAAAGCTAAAAGTGGACGAAAATTACATGGATATTTATTTAATGATATATTGATTCTTGCAGAGCCTTTGAAAACTTTAAATCAAAAAGGGTATTTATATAGCCTTTATCGTGAGGTAAAAATAGTTTACATATTTCTACATTGTCTATAATAACTTAATAGTTTATATTAGCCAATGCCACTTGAAAGAGTAAGTGTTCGTCAGCAACAAACAATATCCTTAAAAGCCTCGTTTGGAAGTAGCAATACTTCAGGTAAATAATATAATTAAAACTGATTATTGATAGTTTAATATTTATTATACAATTATAGATGATTTATCATTCCAAATTGTCACCATAAATCAAGTTATCGCTGTTAAAGCTGCATCAGCAGCTCAAAAACGTCAATGGATAAGTCAAATTCAACATTACAGTGCGCTCCAGCAATACAAATAATATACATACATATATATATATATCTCATAATTATTTATCAAATTGTAATATACATACTATATATCATGTTAATTGATAATGTATTCATTTAACAGAGTTTTGAAGTAATTATTAAAATTTATGTCAAAACATTATTATATAATAAGAACATTTACCCTACAACAAGTTATATAATATTCATATATACAAATATGTTTATATTTATATTTATGTATTTAATAATACTATTACCATTGCAAAAGAATCGTCATTTTTTAAAATCATAAAATAATGATAATCAAGTAAAGTAGAGATAGCTTAGCTTATTGTTATCATTAAATGATGCTGAAAGTAAAATCTGAAAAATAAAAAGCATTTGTCCTGCTGCATAATAACAATAGAATAAACGCTGCTATTGTCCCAGTTTATAAATGCGATGACTCCATTTGTATGAAATGGCTGATACCATCAAACCAGAGTGAGAAAAAAAAAAAAAAAAGCACATACGTTAAAATATCAATTAAATGAAAGAAAACAAAAGATTCATTTTATTTGCAAGTCAGATACCATTGTTCTGCTGAAATTTTGTTTGAATTTCACTATGTTTACAAAAGTCAGCAATCATTCGGGGATATTATATTAATAAATAATAAAAAAAAAAAAAAAACGCATTAAGCTTTAAATATTTTCTTCTACACGTGCAATAGTTTAAAGTCACATTATATTTGTATAAAAAAACTTGTTGTCAACTAGAAAGTATTAACTTTGGTGAATCTACTTGGCAAGCATACTACATGTGTGTGCTATAAACCCTTTTATAGCTTATGTAATGAACCTACTTATTGTAATCTTATTTTTTTTTTCAAGCCCTCGGGAGGTTTCCATATTAAGAAATTATTCCTGTTCCAAAAAGAGATTGTAGCCGATGCTAAACAAAAGAGCGAATCCTGTTTCGTGGTTTTTAAAATTTTAAATTTCAGGTATCTTGATTATAGACACATAATTAAATCTTGAAAAATAAATTAACTTTTCCACAAGTCTTCAGGTAACACACAGGCCCCAACATAATATCCTTTTTGGGGTTAAAATATTATCATCTGTCAAAATAATACATGCACAATTCAATGAAGTTTGATTGCTTCATTTTACTTGGACATTCGCTTAAATGTTATAAATTCAGAAAGTTTCAAAAAAAAAAAAATCTTTCTGAGTTGCTAATGAAATTTAATAGCCAAAAAAAAAGGTAATTTTTGGATCTTCATTTTTTTTTTTTTTCTTCTCCATTCATTTCCCTCTTCTCTCCTTCTTTTAATATATTTATTAATTATGCCTCATTCCACAGACGATAAGGTTGCTGCTACTACAGAACCAAATGAGGTTTCTGAAGTTATTACACATCCAGTACCTAGTCGTCTTCTTGACCCTAAACAATGTCCTACACCTCATGTTACTTCTATGGAGCAATATCGTTCAATGTGGAAAGAGAGTATCGAGCAACCTGAGAAATTTTTTGGAAATGTATGTTATAAGAGTAGTAGTAGTAGGATGTTGATATTTTTTTTTTTTTTTTTTTTTTTTTTTGTAAGAGACTTACACACTCTTTTATTAGCTTGCTCGTGAACTTTTAAGTTGGGATAAACCTTTCGAAACTGTTAAACATGGTTCATTTGAAACAGGTGATGTAGCTTGGTTTTTAGATGGTGAATTAAACGCTTGTTATAATGCTGTCGATCGTCATGCACTTAAGAATCCTGATAAGATTGCTATTATTCATGAAGGTGATGAACCTGCTAACGTTCGTCGCATCACATATGGCGAACTCTTTAGAGACGTATGTCGTTTGGCTAATGTTCTCAAGAATCTTGGTGTTCGTAAGGGTGACAATGTTGCTATCTATATGCCCATGATTCCAGAAACTTTAATCTCTATTTTGGCATGTGCTCGTATTGGTGCTATTCATTCTGTTGTCTTTGCTGGCTTTTCAGCTGAGTCACTTTTGGATCGTGTCGCTGATTGTGGTGCTCATATTGTCATTACTTCAGATGAAGGTCGTCGTGGTGGACGTAATATTGCAACCAAGTCCATTGTGGATACTGCTTTGTCAAAGGAAGAAGCTCATCAAGTTGAACATGTCATTGTCTATCAACGTACTGGAACTGAAGTACCTATGATGGAAAATCGTGATCTTTGGTGGCATGAGGAGATGGAAAAGGCACGTCCTATATGTCCTTATGAAAAGATGAGTGCAGAAGATCCTCTCTTTTTACTTTATACCTCAGGTTCAACTGGTGCTCCCAAGGGTATTGTTCATACTACAGGTGGTTATTTATTGGGTGCTGCTGCTACTGTTAAATATATCTTTGATGTACATGACGATGATATCTATGCTTGTATGGCTGATATTGGATGGGTTACTGTAAGTAGTATAAAATATATATAGAAGTATATTGATTGATAAAATAATAATAATACTAATATTATATATATATATATATATATATATATATAGGGTCATAGTTATATTTTATATGGCCCTCTTACACTAGGTGCCACTACTGTCTTGTTTGAAAGTACACCTACTTATCCTACTCCTGCACGTTTTTGGGAACTCATTGAAAAACACAAAGTAACTCAATTCTATACAGCACCTACAGCTATTCGTGCTCTTCAACGTCTTGGAGATAAATGGGTTGAACAAAACGATCTTTCCTCATTACGTGTTATTGGTTCTGTTGGTGAACCTATTAATCCTGAAGCATGGAATTGGTATAATGAAAAAGTCGGTAAAGGTCGCTGTGCTGTCGTTGATACCTACTGGCAAACAGAAACAGGTTCAATTATCATTAGTCCTTTACCTGGTTGTACACCTACTAAGGCAGGTTCTGCTACACTTCCATTCTTTGGTATTCAACCTGTCCTGTTAGATCCCGCTACAGGCGCTAAGATTACTGAACCTGATGTCACTGGTGTCTTAGCCCTTAAGGGTGCTTGGCCCTCCATGGCTCGTTCTATCCATCAAAACCATGAGCGTTTCCTTCAAACTTATATTGCTCCTTACCCTGGATATTACTTTACAGGTGATGGTGCTTCCATGGATAAAGATGGTTATATTTGGATTCGTGGTCGTGTTGATGATGTTATCAACGTTTCAGGTCATCGTCTCTCTACTTCAGAAATCGAAGCAGCACTTTCAAGTCATAGCTCAGTTGCTGAATCAGCCGTTGTTGGTGCACATGATGATTTAACAGGTCAAGCCATTCATGCCTTTGTTAGTTTGAAGCCTCATGCTCAATCCAATGAAGGTTTAGATCGTGAATTGATCTTGACCGTTCGTAAGATCATCGGTCCATTTGCTGCACCCAAACGTATTCATATTGTCCGTGAACATCCAAAGACACGTTCTGGAAAAATTGTTCGTCGTATTCTTCGAAAGATTGTCAATGGTGAACATAGCCAACTTGGCGATACCTCTACTTTAGCTGATCCCTCTGTCATTCCCTCAATTGTATCTCTTGTACATCAATAACTATCATTTTGTATTTATAACACACACGCACACGTACACGCACACGTACACATACACACATACACACACACATACAAAAAAAAAAAAAAAAAAGAAAACCCCTTTGTATAATTTTAAAAGAATAGAAAAAATAAAATAAAATAAAACTACTTTGTATAGAATTGACTTGATAGATCATCATTAAACGTTCAAAAGTCTAAGAAGCTTGTTTATTTTTATTTCATCATAGAGTACAAAGATAAAATTAGATATAGGGTGTATTTGAAAATAATAAAGTCCTAACAAAACTATCATTAGAATGAAATAGTGTTGATAATAAACGGGGCTAAAGATGGCATATATTAGCTCAAGAGATATAAAATTGAGAATTTGTATATTTTGTTAATAGAAAGAAATAGAGCTCTTTTTATATACATATTTATATGAGGATTTGGTACAATACAGGACTGTCACACTGTATAAATAATAGATTTATGCAACTATAAATTAAAGCAAAAGGAGTACCACTTGAATAGATAACATTTAATTACGCAAAAATGATAGCAATAACTAATAAACTTAATAACATCATGATTAATCTTGACATGAATGCACCTTGTGGTGTTTGTTGTTGCTGTGAATTACCATTTGAAATATTCTAATTGTAGATAGATGTAAATATAAAAACTAAAAGTTTGACATAACCCATAAAAACTTACATTGTTTACAAAAGTGACGCCTAATGGAAAAAACCCAAATCCTGCAGAAATTGATATTCCTCCTCTATTAAAAGCACCTCCAGTAAATGGTTGACCAAAAAATGATGTTGCAGGTCTATTAGGATCACGAATAGGCGGTGGCCTTTGTCCAGCTGGTCTTGTAGGTATAGACGGGTCATTTCTAATTTAATCATAGGTAAAATAAAGGAATAAGAAAATGACTATTACAATATACTTTTTTTTTTCTTTTTTTTTTTTTTTTTTTTTTTTTTTTTTTTTTACCTTGGGTCTTTTTCTTCTTTACCACGACCATAAATTGGAATTACTTTATCTTTACCACAGCCCGCTTTACAAACAGGACAAGTTGGATTTCTAGATTGTGCATTTAACCATTGAGCTAAACAAGACCAACTGACAAAAAGACGTTGTTATTTTATTTTATTTTTAGATTACATAATGTCTTATCACTTACCAGAATAAATGTCCACATACAGTTAAGACTGGATGTACTGCAGTATCAAAGCTTATATTATAAAATTATTTAAACACATAGAAATAATAAATACAAATTATAATATCTTACCAAATATTGCATTCATAAAAACCACCTCCATTTGAATTAACATCATCTTTATAATTGTCTGTTGCTTTTAATGTTACATTTGTATTATCTTTATTAGGTACATGTCTTTGCCTTAATTCGTTTACTGTAGTATTTGTTGGAAGTTCAGCGACATTTGTCTCTACTTCAAGTTCTTGTTGTTCATTTTCAGTTGTAGTTTGGTCTATATTATTATCTGATGATGTTCCTAATGTTTGTTCTGTAATAGAATTGTTTGTTTGAGAATCAGATTCCATATTATAAAGATAACAATGAAAAAAAAAAAAAAAAAAAAAAAAAAATATGATAATAATAATAATGTTTTATGTGTGCAAGTTACAAGAAAAACGAATAGAAAATCTTCACAAAGTATCGGAAATTGAATGACTTTGGATTTCTTTTTCTTGAACCAACAATCTTCTACTTTAGTTCTCAATAATTGCAGACAATAGAAAAGAAGAGCTTCCTATATTTTCTCTTCTTTTATTATAGTGATAGTTTCTTTTTATATGTTAGTTAGTAACTCTAATGTATAACTATAGGAAATAAAGAAACATAAACCCGAGATATAACACATATAAAATCCAGACAAATAAGTTAAAACAGTTAATGATAAAAAAGGTAAAAAAAAAATATATATATATCTATGTATATAGCAATAAATATCACTTTGGAAAAAGACGTACCAAGAATAGTAGAACTTTGATATTACAGTTCAATTCAGTAGTAAGAAATAGATAAAACAAGACTTCAATACCAAAATGATGTTTATTCCAAGGTTAATATCTTGGTTGCTAATGACATACTCAAAATGTATTAAAATGAGTATAATTGGCTGTATTTATGATAGAGAACTAATAAATGGTAACAGACCTTTTTTTTTTCTTCTAATAAATAATAATAGCTGTTCTGTTGTGAATGCACTTAAATCTTGTACATATAATAAATCATTCAATTGAAGAAGTTTGCCGTTTAAAAAAAATATATATACATTTATTAACTTAGGATGGTAACGTCTTGAAAATTATCTTTTTTTCTCTTTATAGAAATAGTTCTGCCCTTACTTTTTTTACCTTTTGTCCGAAAAGATTTTTTTTTTTTTTTTTTTTTTTTTTGACTTTGCTTAAATTCATGAGGAATCAGAAGCAAAATAAATATATGTATTTTCAATTATGTGCCTTGTAAAAATATATTGTTCAGTCTCGTTGATTTATTATACAAGCTTATGCATATATTAATAGAGATATCGCCCTGAATGCTATACTCTTTTTAATTAATCCCTTTATTTATTTTTTAACGATAAAATTATCCATCATGCCTTTTAAAGGCTTTGTTGGTAATATGATATAACCTTCAGTCATTGGGTTTGATTCTTCTGTTTTAGTAACAGCTTCATAGTGCAAAATGTATATTATCACGATGGGTCTATATCACTATTTTTAATTAAAATATTACGGTCAAAACCTGGTTTTTCTTTTATTCTCATTAATATTACTAATTTAACAATCCTGTTTGCTAATCTTTACACCAACTTATAAAGATGATAATCAATACAGTACATAAACAACTACAAAGCTTATTTAGTTAGTATTGAATCATCTTCTACAAGTCGTTATTACATAAAAGTTTTTTTTTTCATTTATAATTAATAATAAAAAGGGTAATGATCCAATTAGCCAGTAGCTTCTTTATATAATAAAAAGGACTACTGTTTCCAGAAGCAACCAATCGTGGAGGTTGATCATTATGTGCTTCCTTTCACAGTTTTATTTAACGAGAGACGTGAAAACACCAGATGAAAGATACTCTCGGGATTGAATATTTTAAGTGACCAATACATCCAAATAACTTCACTGAGGATTTATTGTTTACAGTGACCAATATCCTCAGAATATCACTTTCACAAAGAAGAAGAAAAGAAAAATAAATATTTTTCTTCTCCTATTTACATTTTTTTCATGTAAACAAAGGCTCTAATAGGTACAGTGCTTTATTGTGGCTTATTGTTTTTCTATTAGAAACATTGAACGATATGACTCTGTTTATTTTTATCACACTTTAGATATAGACCATCATGCATATTGAATTCCAAGCTCCTTTCCTTCCCCCCCTTTTTTTATTTATTTATTTAAACGGAGCTTAGTCTTAATTGGTATGTTTTTTTATTATTATTTTTTTTTTTTATTTCTTCTTCCATCTCAAAATATTTAATGAATCTGTGAAGGTAACCACGCAAGTAAAAGAAACACGTTGATCTTGTACACATGAACCCTGCCCTTCGCCGGAGAAATTCGCCGGCTGCTTGATGACTCTTGTAGTTGTCCCCAGCTGGGAGTGGGAGCCGTACTGGTCTTTGTGGGAAGATGGCACAGTTGAACCCTGCCCTTCGCCGGAGAAATTCGCCGGCTGCTTGATAACTCTAGTAGTTGTCCCCAGCTGGGAGTGGGAAGTTGTCATCTTTCTCTTTTACTTTGCGTTAAAAAAAATTAAATGGTAAATGTGCAGCTGATTTGTTAGATGCTACACTATATTTTTTTTTTCTAGGTAAAGATGTTTCATTATGTCTGGATCTGGATCTTCTATTATTTTCTAATTGGTGTTTAACAAGAGAAAACTTCTAGTAATTTAATGATTCAAAACTACCTATGCTTTCTAAGCGAACTTTTATTTGATAAACACTGTTTTTATTTTACACAAACTCATAGCATAACTTCTAGCCAGTTATATGCAACTGATTTGTGTTGCTGCTATTTTACCTTTTATCTCTTTTCACACTCCAACTGTAAACTCTAGCTGAGTAACTGTGATATATACTACGCTTTAGAACACACTAGCTGTAAACTTCATTCTTTCTATTTACCACAAGCATTTCAGTATTGTTTGGTGTACATGACTTAAATTCTCTTTCAATAGTTTAACATTATTAGTAAAATAAAACATTATCTTTTACAACTTTGTTAATAAACTTTAATAATTTGTTACTATTATATTAAAAAAAAATAATAATAATACTAAAACTAAGAGCTAGGGCTTTGTGGGCCTTCTTCGGCTATTTCATCCTTATACTTGTTCTCATTTAATTGAACAAGAACAGGATTGACAAAGTCAAGTAAAGAGACACGGGTATTGTCATCGGTTCCAAAGTAGGTCTCCCTCAATACTTTGTCATGCTCTTTACTCAAAACTGACAAAGCGTTCATTGTTTCGTCCAAAGATACCTAGTGTGATTTTCAAGTTAGTCGTTTCCTCAATATACTTGACAGATAAAAAAAAAATAAAGATGCATATACCCCTAAACTAATAGTAAAATTCATGAAAGGAATAACACCTTCAGATTTTCTTTCAAAATCCTTGATAATATCCACCTTTTGTTCTTTGTTCATAAGATACAATCCGGGGGAAGGAGTGGACATACTCCAATGTCGGATTGCATGATCTATATGTATAAGGTATTTAGCAAACATGTAATGTGTTTGTCAATTTTACTTACTATGAGTGTGAATAAAATGAACTTTCAAGTTCTTAAAACTATTAAAGCTAGCATATTTATATTTTCTAGCAAGAGTACGAAGCATCATTAATAAACCGAACATCGCTTTGTAATGGTCAAAGCTAGTTTTTCCTTTGTTGTTTTCAGCAAATGCTGAAGATACTTCAGACAATAAAACTTCAGTTTCAAGGCTATTACATAAAATTGTTCCATCTGCATTGTATCTGAGACGTTTATCTGTAATGCCTTGATCTTTGAGTTGAACTGTCATGGCTTTAAGTTCTATTTCACCTGGATAAAAGGTAACATTATGACCATTATCCTTGAGATATTTGTTACATGCTTGCAATAAAGGATCAATAACATAATATCGCAAGCAACTTTCAAAAGAAGATAACGTTTCTGAGGCACCATCAAAAAGATTAGAACTACAAAAATGGTTAATTTTTATTTTTATTTTTTGGTGTAATGAAAACTTAAATTTTGATACAACTTACAATATATTAAAGATACATGTCATTAAATCTCTTTTAGCAATCAAATTGACTGTACTACTACAATTTCGAAACATCTTAACTTTATCAAGCCATTCTTCTTTGTTACCCTGTTATCATTTTGAATATAAGTTGTGTTATTCTCCACATTTAAATGTGTGTGTTTTTTTTTCCAACTTACTGTATCAAGTGCCTCCAATAACAATTGTTTAAAAATACAATCAACCCATTGCATTTTGATATTTGGAACTTGTTTGTTTAGTTCTTGGAAAAACTCTACAGGGAGCACTGGTTTATAAAGAACTTTTTTACCACACCAAATTATATTGTGTGATTCAGGACTAGGTTTTAATTATTAATTATTAAATAATGCAAAGTTATTATGTTACCTTAAGGCTGGTAAAACAGTGGATTCTCTTATACTTTTTAATAATCTTTTCCAGGATTCCCAAATATTATCAACATCATTTTCGTCATCTTCTTCGCCACTATTGTTGGGAGTGTCGTGAGCTTCACCCTCATCTTCTTCGGCTTCTACCCCGTTGCTCTCGAACAATTGCGTATCTCGTACTCGTTGTCTCTTCCCACTTCTAATTTCGCCTTCATCGACAACTTCTTCGGCCATTTGTCCTCGTAATTGGTACTATAAAGGCATTTCAAATTATTTTTTTTAATAGTGAACTAAGAGAATAATGTAACTTACCTTCGATTTTTCATAATTAATAGAGGTTGAAGCAATAGTACTAGAGTTTTTCCAGAACTCACTAATAGCTGCTTTTCCTTTTGCAGACTAAACAAACTTTATTATTAACTCTTCTCTACGATTTTTTTCTTTATACCTATTCTTACTTTCAAAGCACCTTCCATTTGACGCAACACTGTATCTGCTATTGTACCAGGAATAACATAAGCTTGCATTATTTTGGTATCTTCTGTGAGAGCTTTATTTCCGTTTCGAGTGGTGATTGTAGGATTCTTTTGTATAAGCTGCATGAGATAAGCATTTGCATTCCAGTTATGGGGCTCTTCTGCTATAAAAAATTCTACAAAGAAAAAAAAAATGAGCATGTAAATATCAAGATGAAAATCAAGATATTTTACCTGGGAAAAAGAGTTTTTCGTATGCCTCAGAATGGAATGTATCTATAAAATGAGTTGGCTTTTGAGTAATCATGGTAACAATGATGGGAAATAGACACTTAACAACCTGTTGTAAACAAGTTTCTGGTCTGGTTTTTGTAACAAAGGGGTCGGGAATTGAATGTAGTTTTTTTTTTTTCTTTTTTTTTTACTTTCTTACTTTCTTGCTTACTTTCAAAGAAGATAGTAATGCTTTACTACATTCAAATAAAAGGCAAAAATTATCTCTAAAGTATTAAAAAGAAAAGAGAAAAAAAAAAGACAAGGGGAAAGGCAGGAGAGAAGATTTAACGCAAAGTAAATTAAAAACAAAAACAAAATCACTAAAATTAAACTTTAACTTCTCCTTTTCGTTTATTTTTTTTTTCTCCTGAATTTTACTATAAAAAAAAAGGTACATTTTTTCATTTTTTTCCCTTTTTTTTTCTTCTTTTTTCTTTAGCTTTTTTTTTATTTTTCCTATTCTTCTTTATTTTTACTTGAAACTATGGGTAGACATTGTCAGGGTTATGAAGTGTGCTCAAGTCACATAGCTTGGCTTACTTGGGAGTGTAGAACTGTCCGTTTATAACATGGCTAAAGGAGAGGGCCTAGACTCTCTTTTGGTTACTACATGCATATCCGCCTTCACCTTGGGTTATTGCGACCTTAGATAATTGATGGGACCTTATCGAATTTTGACTGCTCAAGTTTGATTTATTTCCAAAGGGGGAGGGAAATAAAAAGGATACTTGGGGTTGGAAATTGTAAACCTGTTCCTTTTTAGGGAGATTAGCGTACTCTTTGTCTGCACCATTGAAAGGGCTTATCTCAAGGTTTAGTTTTTCTGTTTTTCTTTTTGAAGGTTTTTCCTTCTTTTTATTTTTATCTAGTTGCTGCTTATAAAATAAAAATAGATAAGGATGCACAGCTTACGTTTCTGACCGTGGTTTTTTCATCTATTTATTTAGTTGAAGAATCCCAACTTGTATTTACTGTTAAGTCAAAAGTAGATGCTAGGGGTCAAAGAAGGGACATTCTCAGGTAAACAATAGTCAGGTCGTGCACTTCATGTATCTGGATTCCTTCCACTTCGCCACGCTACAGGTCAGAATGTTTAGCCCGGCTTCCAATGAAACTTACATCCAACTGTATTTTTTTATTGGGTTATGGGGTGAGGAATCCTATCTTTTTCTTCTAGCAAGGCTTGGGCCAGGTTGGACTTTGCCAAGTGTCTACTAGTTGAAATTGGACGTTTATCTTTCAAGTAGAAATTTAGAGGGAGAAGAAAAAACTACAGCCTCTATCAATTTGTTTGTGTATGGGTTGTAATATTATTTTTGGGATTAGATATGCTTTCACCTTCTCGTGGTTAATCCTGTTAGTATCAAGTCTCTTCTACTAAAGAGATTTGAGAGCTAAGAAAAGCATCTTTTTTTTATAATATTAATAAAAATGAAAAAAAAAATCAATTTAATAAAATCGTGTTCTACAATAAAGTTGCTTCTCTAATAGTATTTTATTATAACAAAAGTGGTGAAAGACTCTAACAGCACAGTGTATAAATATCAAAAAGATTATTGTATATTTTCCCTAAGATTTCTTTCCTCTCAAGGTAAATTCTATATGGTTAAATAAATCCAGCATCACTAGAATGTACATTGTTAGAATAAGACTAAAACTAGCCAACATTCATAATGAGCATTCATAATCTGATTGCTGTACAAAAGACTGTTCATCTTCAGGGTATAACTTGAAGTTGTTTCAAGTCTTGCCTTCATAAACATTCATTATTCTATCTGGAAACAAACTAACTTTCGTTTTCCAACTAGTAATTTTTTTTCAACAAGGAAAATTTTCTTTGGGTATTGATTATTGAGTAGTTATATATATATAAAGACTGATGGGAGGCTTCACCAATTCATCGAAAAGAAGTTGTTGAAATATCTCAGTCTTTGCAAAGGAATCTTATTATTTTTATTACAAAATTTTCCACAAAGACAATTCCTTTACTCCTCAGTATCGTATCTACGGATGGTATAATGACACTTAATACAAGAAACGTATTCTTGAAGTCTACCATGAAAACAAAAAAGGTTGCCATTTAACATCACTTGTAAAACGTAACAACACGTTTTTGGGAAACGATACTGTTACATAAAGTCTTGTCAGTTATATATTGCTCTTGGATGAGCATTGACTTCATTATAAAGAATATAAAGGGTAATTGCTCCTTCAGTAAATTTGTCTCGTTACATGGATTAATTAAAGGAATTTCTATAAATTAACTAAAGTTAATGCACATGATGCGAACATACATTTAATAAGAAACTACTGCTATTTTTTATTATGGACGGTGCTTCTTACTATTCGATGACTTCTTTTCATAATTTATATATTGATGCACTCACTATTTATCACTAGCTTAAACCCACCTACAATGCTTGAAAAAATGCGCAAATAAATTTTCCGTTTGGTGTATGTCTAATTGGCCAATTTTTTTTATTTTTCTCTGTTTCAAAATTTATAAATAGGTGTATTACATAATCAAATTCCTTTAACCTTATTTTTTTTGTATAATTTATATAGTCCCTTTTTTTTTTATGCACTTTGTTCCTTTAAATATTTGAAGATATGGCACCACCTGTGACAGAAGAAGTTATTTTTACTGACCATGTTCATTCATGGGAGGAGATTGTTCACTATGTTTGTAATATTTCTTGAAAACTACTTTTCTTCCCCTCCCCCCCGCCTCTTCTCTTTCAATACTATTTTACTTATTAATTATTATTATAGCTATAAACCAAGTTAGTCAACTACGTAGAAATAAGGCAGGTCAAGATATTTATCGAAAGTGGACTAAGGCTACTATCAATAAATATGGTTCTGTTGAAAATTATTTATTGAAAGAAAAGATTCATTTTTCTTCAGACTCTAACTTTTTAATTTTGCCAAATGACTTTCCATATTCAATTGATCCTGGTATTGAACATGTTCTGATTTGGTCAAAGGAACCTTTAGCTGCTGATTTTGTTGAATCACTATTAGAAAAGAATTATGGAAGTTCAGTTTGGGAATGGGTTTATTTTGTTAATCCTCCTGAGTTGCAAAGTATACCTCGTTTACCTCATGTTCATGTCTTTATGAGAAAAAGAATAACTGCAAGTCACGATGATGATGTGCATATTTAATATTTATTATTATTCTATAATGCTCTTTTTTTTTTTTTCTTAGTTTTATTTTTTATTATTATTATTTACACGACTATAATAATAAAATGAACTTTTTATGGTCATTTGGAACAAAAAAGGTACAACTATTTACCCTCCTTTTAACTATTCAATGTTAATATATATGATTAGGAATCGGTGCCTACAACTGTTATTCCTGAAACAACACCGAAATCCTTTAAAACGATGAGTAACGCTTTTCGAAAAGGAGTTCAGTATAATAGTATGTTTGTTCATAACAATATATATGTATATACATATCCATATTAAACTACGATTATAACCTCTTCTTGTTAGTGAAAATCATCTTACGTGGTGATGTCATGACGGGCAAATCAAATCTATGTAAATAATGAATTTTATGCAAGCATCATATATTTGTATACATTAACTCTTCATTCAAGTTCAACGTCTTCAAGGTGCTGAATTTGATAGTAATTACTCCTCCACACCACAGATTCAAGTGGCAAATATTCCTTGGCGTTATAAAGGTAAATGTCACATAAATATATATATGAAATTCATCTAATTATATGACTAGATTCAAATGATATTGTAAAAATTGAGGTTTGGGATGTCGTAGATAAGGCACATAACAAATCCAATACAGTAAAACCAAATATGGGTATTAAACTGGAGCATAATGAAATGACTCCAAAAGAATCATCGCAGGAACAAAGAGATGAGTCAGATCCTTCAATGGGATTAGATGCTACAACTGTAAATGTGTATCGAAATACACATGCTGCTATTTTAATATTTGATATTACTAAACCATGGACATTTGACTATGTAAATAAAGAATTAGAAAATGTTCCTGAAACAGTATCTGTTCTTGTGCTTGTGAGTTATTACAGCAAAGATTATAAATTTTACTTATTAACAATATATTATTATTATAGGGTAACTTTTGTGATAAGATGTAAATAGACTCTTTTATATATGTATATATTGTTTATTTAAAAATATTATTTTGATAGACAAGAGCGTAAAGTAGAATTAGATACAATTCATGCAACATTATATCAGCATAATCAAGAAAGAATTAAAAAAGGTGCAATAAAACCAAACTTGATTCGATATGCAGAAACTAGCATGCAAACAGGAATGGGGCTAAAATATATTTATGAATACCTTGGAGTTCCCTTTTTACAACTCATGGTCAGTATTAAAGTAAAAATAGAAGAGCAATTCTTTATATATTCATTATATATATATATATATATATGTATATAGATCGAATCATTAAATAAGCAAATTGAATTAAAAGCAGTAGAAATTGTTGATTTATTAGAAGTTTTGGATACAGATGATCATGTTCCAGATGAAATGCATAGAAGAAAAGGTCAAGACAATTTTAATCAACGTAAGATATATATATATATGTATACATATTAGAAAACATGTCCTAATCATAGTCAATATAGCTTCAGATCTACGTCTAGCAAGACAACAAGAAGAAATGAGATCTGTTTGGGATCAAGAGCTAGAAGCAATTGCAGTAGATCGTATGTTTATAAATCGTTTAGTAAAACTCAATAGAACTCACTTTATATATGTATAGATCCAACAATATTAGATAAAACCGAATCTCCACCCACAGAGCCTGTAAGAACAATAATAGAAGATAATATTCAATTAATATCAGATGAAGTACCACCTGCTATTGATATAGGGGATGAATTAGCTGATGATTGGTTTGGTGAAGATTCAGGAACAATTCATCTACAATCCTCACCACAACAAAATGAATCTGATAATGAGGGTCCTGGAAATCCAATGGTTTTAGACGATGAAGATATTGAACCGACTTTATTTTATAACCATGAGTCTGCTTCTACTAAACAAGACAATGAAAAAGAAGAAGAAGAAGAACAGCCATCTCACTCTTATCAATCAGCACCTCTATTTAAAAGTGATTTTAATGATATATGGAATCGAGAGCCTGAAGTAATATCGAATAGTGAAGATGAAGATAATGTGATACATAGAGTTCATTCAATATCACTTATGTCATCGCCACTTGAACAGATATCAAGTCCATTTATAGATTCTCCAACCTTTCATTATGAAGAAATTGGAGAAAAGGTTGAAGCAGCAACCGAAAACCCATGGTCAGTTACAACAGATGATGATAAGGAGGTAAAGTATTTAACAAAGTGTTATAAAATCAATATTTAAACGATATATTTATATTTAGAATTCTCAGCAAAAACGAGAAGAAAACAGCTCTTCTAAAAAGAAGAAGCATTCCAAAAAGAAGTCTAATAAGAAGAAGAGACAAAATGCGAACAAATAAATAAAAGGAAAATGACTATTCAAAAAGAAAAGAAAATAAAAAAAAAAAAAAAAAAAAAAAAAAAAAAAAAACTATATATAATATGGCAGTGAACAATTTGAATAAATTTACATTATCTGTATATTAACATATATGCAGTAATACCGTTATTTCTTTCTTATAAATATATTGGCAGTATATCAAATACAATACACTATTAATCCACAGTGAAATAATCTAGGTCACATATCCGGACATATTACACTTTGAATATTGATATTCATTTGTATAAATACCATAACCATATTATTTATTATTATAGCTTGGAATTATGTTTAAAAACACATAGATGTAAAGTATTTACTTTATGGACGGCATATAAGCTACTATTATTGTTGACTTATTTACAAGAATGATTTACTTCCATAACCAAAATTCTGACCAAGTTGAGTTGTTTGTTTAAATAATTCTTTCTTCTGCTTTCTGTCCAATTTTCGACTCCCTAAAAGATCCTTTTCTCGATCAAAAGGTCGATTTCTAACATCGTCAGCTGAAGATACTTTCTTCCTCTTTTTTAGTTGATGCATCTCTAATAAAGACATAGGTCTTTCATGTTTCTACATATATAAATTAATTAATAAAATACTTGTACACACACACTTTAACTTTACGTTATAGGCTTCAATGTTTCTTCTCATTTCCATCTCTGCTTGTCTATTCACATAGCTCTCTTCTGTTTGTGGCTTTTTTGTTTTCCCTGAGCCTTGTCCATTTAATGAATTCTGTCTATCACTAGGTGTCTCTGTCCAACTACTATTGTCAATTTGAGACACTGACTTATTTGAAAATTGTCTTGATCTTAATGAATTTGCATTTTTAAGATAGTCAACTTCAGGAGGAACTAACATCCACTCAGGTCTTTCTATTTTAGTCGAACTTTCTGCTTCTTTCTAAAATAAATAAATAAATAAATAAATATAGACATGTGTGTGACACCCATGTTAAATACCCACTTTTGCTTCTAAGGCTTCTTTACTTTGACGTGCACGTTCTTCAATAGCTTGAATAGCAGAATATTTTGATTCTTCTTCTGGGTTATAATTCCTTGGTAATGTTGGACCTATGACAAAATCGTCGTCATTGTCTTGCAGGGCAGAAAAGCTTGTAGAAGGAGGAAGACTTGGTCCTACGGGTCTACGTCTTCTGGATGTAGGCTGCTGTTGCTGTTGCTGTTGTTTGCGACGTTCTTCAAGCAAATCAGGTGGTAATGCTGGTGCATAATCATCAGAATCTGTTTCTGCTTCTTCATCACTGTTTCTATTTTCCATTTTGCTTTTGTTTAAGATATCTTGTGGAATGTGGGGTCCAACTGTTTCTATCTTCTCTACTGAACTCATTTGCTGTTCAACGACTTTCTTTTTATCTTCAATACTGTGTTGATCAGTTTGAAATTCAATGTCGTCATCCGAAATACTGATTTCGTCAGCATTATGAGTAGTTTGTCTCTTGGCTAATAACTCTATAGGTATTTGCGGACCAATTGATTGATCTGTATCTTGTTCGTCTTTAGAATGGTTGATTTCATCAGTATTATTCATAGTTTCTACTTGCTTGTTTTTTAATGAATCAGTAGGTAGTTGTGGACCCATCATTGGATCTGTATCTTCATCCCCAGAAAGTGAAATTGGAATTTCTGCTTCGTTATGATGTCTCTTTTTTAAAAGATGGTCAGGGATCGTTGGTCCAATCATTTTAAATTATAAAAAGATAAAAAAAAAAAATACACACACTATTTAGATAGAATTATTCTTAAGCATTCCTATAACACTACATACACACCGTTATATATATATATATATACATGTATACAAGTTGTTGCATTTAATTGTATCAGTTTGTCTTCTGCTTCCTTATTTATTTTTTTTTTATTATTATTTTCATTGTTTATTACATATAATAGTATGGCACCTCGGATATCAAAAGCAATATTGGTCATATCAGGTGCATTAACTGGTATTGCAGCTATCGCAGCGTTTTCACATTATAGATCTCGACATGATGTACCTAACAGTACCACAACAACAACAGAAGCAATAAATAATAGATCGAGTCGACTTCGTCGTTCTCGAACCGTTCGTAGAAGAAGAAATAGATCATCGCCTGTCAATAATGAAAATGAGCCATTGGCTTCACTTTCAGAAGTTGAAGATGATGCAGATAATAAAGTGCTATCATTATTTAAAGAATGGAGTGAAGATGATAATCGTAATCTACTTAATCTGTTACATGCTATTTCAGAAAATCAATCTCGTAAAGGTATGATAGTAATTATATTCCCTTTTTTTCTTTAAAAAAAAAATAAAATAAAATAAAAAACTAATCTTGATGTTGTAGAAGGATTCATTCATCGTAAGTACATTCATATCAACTATCAGTCGCTTTTTTTTCTCTCTCTCTCTCTCTCTATCTCTCTTTTACTTAATCATTTTATTATAAAGGTGGAATTACTTGCAATAAATGTAACATGTCACCTATTCGCGGCGTTCGATATAAATGCGCCAACTGTGTTGATTTCGATCTTTGTGAAATGTGTGAAGGAGCGAATAGCCACATTAATACACATGTATTTTTGAAAATTAGAATACCTATTCCACCACTAGCCAATCCACGAAGTGCACTATTACCGACATTTTATCCTGGAAAGCATCATAACAAACCGCCTATATCAATAGAGAAATATCGTGAATTACAGCATGCTTCACATTGTAGGCTAGTAGTTTGATAATGAATATAACAAGAAAATAATGTTTTTTTTTTTTTGATAGTTGATCAAGTAGAATTGGAAGCACTATATGAACAATTTAAATCACTTTCAACAGTGGATAGAGATGAAGGGGGTATAGATCGAGAGACATTTGAGCAATGCTTAGGACCTTTAGGTTTAGAAAAGAATCTAATTACTGAAAGAATCTTTACATTTTTTGATCAAGATAAAGATAATGTTATTAGTTTTTCAGAATTTATTGCAGGTCTAAGTGTTCTTTGTAAAGGAAATCTAGATGAGAAAATCGAGTGTAAGCTATAGATGTAAAGAAAGACTGGAAAAGAATGAACTCATTATGTATATAATAGATGCATTTAAAGGATATGATTTAGATGAAGATGGGTATATTTCAAGAGATGAACTTTATCGAATGTATAAATCCTATTTTTATCTATCAATGGAACTTGTAAGAGATGTTGTAAGCGCTATGGAAGATGAAATGATGGATTCCTTTGAATTTTCTGCTTCCCAACCTGTTAGTGCAGCATTTAATGTAGCCATGCCTTCTACTACAACCTCTGATAGAAATCAAAGTGATAATAATGACAGTGATGAAGAAACAAATAGTAACACTGCATCCATTAATTATCTATCTGAAGCAGGACCATCTAGTAGTTCTAGGAAAAAAAGAAAGAGACGTTATCCGATAAAAGAGGACCATTTCCTAAGACAGTATGCAATAGAAGCTGAACAGGCACAGGCACTCTCAGATGCTTCTAAATCACAAGTGGATGATATAGCCAATCATGTTTCACGTTCGGATAGTCAACGATTGTCATTACCTATTACTAAAGAGAATGATGAAAAGAAGCAAGAGATACCTGGCAGGAAGGCTTGGGAAGAAAAATTCCCTATTATGGAGACAATGTCACAAGGAGCTATTAATGAAATGGTAGACAAAACATTTAAAAGCATAAAAACTGAAAAGAAAGGATATATAAATTTTGAAGAGTTTAAAGAATGTGTTCAAACAGACTCAAGTATTGTGAGTTGGTTTGAAGCCTTAGGCACTGTATTTTAGATTATTTTCCCTTTCCTTCAAAAATAAAAAATGTCTTTTATTACACCTTCTTTGTAACAGTACCGTCTTTATGAACAACCACCGTTTCTGCAACATCACCGTAAATATCAAATCTACGTTGATCATAAAGAGGTAAATATTTACGATAAGTCTGAACGTTAGCAGGATCTATGATGATAGGTTAATAGATATTATATACGTTATACATAATTAAAATTATATACCAATATCAGCATAAATAATTGTCTCTTTTTCATCACAAGTAGCTATCACTTCCCCTCTAAAATAGACTAATGATTATTATTTATCTATTATTATACATTGTTTCTTTACTTTGGATCTACAATAGTTGAATGTCCCCATGCAACATAGTCTGCATTTACATCTCTTGCTGGTCCACAAGCAGCAACATACATTTGATTATCAACAGCTCTAGTAAATAAATTATACATATAAGAAAATAAAACAAACAAACAAATGAATGCAGTTCTATCGTTTTCTTTTCTTTTTTTTTACCTTGCACGTTGTAATAATTCCCAGTGTAGTGGTCCTGTTGTCATATTAAATGCACCAGGATAAATCATTGCTAAGCAACCTTTACGAGCAGCGATCATAGCCATTTCTGGGAACCTCATATCATAGCAAATACCGACACCAAGTTTACCGTATTCTACAGATTATAATTTAATAAGCCTTTTTTTTTTTCGTTCATTTATATACATTACTTGTTTCTATATGAGTTAACCAATCTCCTTCTGATAAAACATCACTTTCCTTATTACATCATAAAAGTCAGTTATTTATATAGCATCATACCTTATTACTCACTTTAAATCTTATCTGGCCAGTAATATCAATATCAAAAAGATGAACTTTGCGGTGCTTTGCAATCATTTTTCCAAAAGGATCATAAGCTGTCAAAGTATTATATATTTTACCTGTGGATTCCTCCTTTTCAGGAATAGATCCTATTTATGCGATTAATATAACATAATATAATATCTATAATAGTAATGTTTTACCACCAATAAGGTATACATTTCCTTCCTAAAGCATACAAAAAACGTAAGAAAAAAAAAAAAAAAAAAAAAAAAAAGAGAGAAATTACAAGATTATAGATGTTTTTTTTTTTACCTTAGCAGCATCTGACAACATTTTTACTGATTCCCCTCCTTCTAAATTCTCAGCATATTCAGGAAAATATTTAGTGCCGTAGGGAGAATTAAAACATTCCTATCCAAAAAAGAAAAATGAACGATTTGTTATTTCTTGTTAATTTACAATGCTTACAGGCAAAACAACAACTTGAGCTCCATTTTTAGCAGCTTCGAGAATTTTTGCTTTAGCATGAGATAAATTTTTAGATTTATCAAAGCCTGCACCTATTTGAACAAGTGCAAGTTTAAAAAGTGAAGAAGAAGCTAATACGTTAGACATTGTCCTAAACGTTTTAACAGACATAAAAATAATACAAAATAATAATAATAATTATAAAAAAAAAAAAAACTTTCTGATAAAGACCTGCTGTTACTATTACTTGTATTTTGAGATTGAAAGTTGTCATACTATTATTTCATTGGCTAATTGGTTATAGGTCATCATCATCTGCATGATAACAATTCATTATTATTATTATTATTATTATTATTTTCCTTTCTTTTTTTATAAATGCAAGTATACGAAGATCATATAACTTTTCTATTACCTCGACCTATCTGGGTCAATGATATAGATGTATCTCATTGCTCTTCATGTAATAGTGCATTTAGCGCTTTAAAACGAAGGGTAAAATATGTCTTTTAAAGATAGATTTAGATAATAACCTTACTTTTTTTTTTTCTATAATACCATCATTAAAGCATCATTGTAGAAATTGGTAACAATATTTATTATCTATTTTTTTTTCGATAAAAGTAAAAACTAAAGTTTCTAGTATAGTGGTAATATATTTTGTCATGACTGTTCTGCTCGAAATGTCCCTTTACCTCAACTAGGTTATGGTACAAAGCCAGTTCGAGTTTGTAATGGTTGCTTTGATGTTGCCTATCTTGTAACTTATTCTATCGATGAGGATCATGGACGTTCTACTCAGGTAAATAAATCGGAATATAGATGCTGAATAAACTAAATTCTATTTATAAAACAGATGCATGGAGTTAGAGGTCTATTAGAATTAACAGAAAAAGACAATGGTAAAAGATAATTAATTTCTATAAACTTAAATATTAACATGAATGATAGAAAAAGACTTACATAATATGGTGGTATATGGTGGTATAGATGCACTTATTTGGCTTTGTCGTTCATCAAAAGATATAGAATTGCAACATTTAACAACCACTATATTAGCTATGTTATCAGAAAAAGGTAAAGTCTTTATAATAATAATATTTGCCTGTAATTAATACAAATAGTAAATAGAATCTATTCGACCTGTTATTATCACTAAATGGGCATTGCCTCCTTTACTTGCACTTATTCAACATTATACCACTAAAATACAGCAAAATAGTAATAAAAATTCTTCAACAAATTCAATTCATTTAACAGAATCATCAACAGATACTACTTCTCAAACAAGTATCATGTTAGAGATCATTATCAATTGTACGCATATTATATATCAGCTTTCGAGAGCGGGTATTTTAAGTCAAAAAGAAGTTATTTCAGATAATGTGTTCAATACATTATTAATGCTTGCTACATTTGATATTACTGAAGGAGATGAGCAAACGATGAGTCGAGTGAATATAATACAAAGTCTTGCATCCAAGACTATATCATCCATTAGTTCACTCATTTCTTTACAAATAAATATTATTGAAGAAATACAAGAAACGAATAAGTTATCAACTTTACTTCGATCTTCAAATAGTGAAGTACGAAAATATGCAGCAAAGACGATAGCCTATTTATCTCTTCGAAATGGTATGAATATAGATAGATAAATAGATAAAAATAACCTATTACTGATATAAAATTATAATAGATAAATATAAGCCAGTCCTCTTGTGTGGCGACGGATCTAGAGCATTAATATCTATTCTTGCTATTCTACCTGAAAAAGAAATGGATACAGAAACCCGATTAAAGGATATTTTTTATTATTTACCGCAGCTAGACATAAGGCAAATTAAAAATAGAGAGCAACAGTCAGTCATTCACTCTGCAGCTGTCTCTCATGTGTGTTGTGCTTTAGTGAGTTTTACCATTATTATTATTCGTTTATTATAAACTAAGCATATATATTGTTAGGCAAATTTTGCAACAAACAGTAAGTCATTGTAAGACGCATACACACGTATTTTATAACTTTTTTTTTTTTTTTTTTGAATAGATGAATCACAGGTTAACTTGATGTCACAGCCTCATTTATTAAGATATATTTGTAATGTTTTCACGAATTTCCCTACTCATACAGAGATCCTTAGGCATGTTGCTCGCTGTTTAGCAAATCTTGCACTTTATGGTAAAAAATGATTATGCTGTAGATAATGATCTATTAATATGATTTATGTATTTGTAGAAGAGAATAATGAAGTGATGCTATTTAATGATAAAAAGGTTGGAGATAAGGATTGTTTTAATGTCTTACCTACACTAGTATCAATGGGTCAAGTATCTAAATCTGACGTTCAACGTCACATTATTAGGGCTATTGATAATTTAAGCAGCAATGGTAAGCAAGATGGACTGGGAAAATAATAATAATTACTGAATTTACTATTTTAATTAGTACCATTAGGCGATGATAATAGAACCTCTTGTTGGAGAGAACTATTTGGAGATGCTTATGTGTATATAAATAATATTTTAGAAGAAGAGGATGAAGACATCAAGGACATTGATACTATAAAAAGAGCAAAGAGTATTATTACAAGAGAAAAATTAGAACCAGTAATCGAAAATAGAAAACAAAATAAAGAAGAATGTATTGTAGCTGTTAATGTTATATCGTCAAATGAAGAAGAAGAAGAAGAAGAAGAAGAAGGAAATGAAGATGTGCGTATTGATGTTAAAAAGACTACTCAAAAGCCTTCAAAAAACAAGAGGCGTTCCAAGAAGCATAAATAACTTTTTCAATAAATAAAGGAGTTACACGGAAAAAGGAAAACACATGAAATACTTGTATGTGTATATGTATATGTAAATGTATAAAAAAAAAATGAAACGCCTACTCCTTATTCCTTTTTTTTATATATATATACAAATATATTTATTTATTAAAATGATAGTAAAAGATAGTAAAAATAAGCAAATACCATTACCAAGTATAAGCCATTTATTAGTATCTAGACCGTCTTTAAATACTTTTTTACTAAAGGAAGAAAGAACGACAGCATCTGATCATGAATCAAATGTATTATTGTCGACAGACAAACAAGTATTAGAAGAAGCTTGTTTACTATTCTGTAATGATAATAAACAGTCATTAACAACTACTACCTTTGTCACTGAAGACCATTATTATAATGATTTTATTATATTTGATTCATCTTATTATCCAACAAAAGAGTCAAAAATTCAAATGTTACCTGATTTATCTATTATATAGCGTTTACATCGTGATAGGCTTTTCTTTTGAAATATAGTATTCACACTCTCTTTTATGGAAAGAAATAAAATAAAATAAAACGTAGTACTTACCCTTTGATGATGTTAATAATAAGCGTTTAATAGTAAAGTGTACAGTTAAATAAATAAATAATAACTTATAATAGTCCTGAAGCATATTTTAATATAAGTTTTGAGGCAAACGTTAAGTAAGTCTGCTCTTTTAAAAATAAACTAATAAATAAATAAATAAATAAAAAATCAACTTTTCTGCGATATATAAACCAAATTCAGTACATAATTTGATAGATACATTTACACATCATATAATGAGTAAATATATATATAAACACGTATATATTTCAAAAGGATTATATTCTAATGACATATAATTAATATATCTGAGCTACAAGTGTTTCGTCCTGTATATATTTTCTAAACTTGTGAATGAAATGTTTGGATCAAAATAGTCTATAAAAGGGACTTTGCGTGTACGAATATAAATATTAATTAAGGAAACTACTATATTTAACTTGACTGTTAGGATAATAATAAAAAGTTTATCTTCGAGTTATATCATATCACATATTATTATTTAATTGGAGGTATTTATTCTATTTATAACTCTGTATAATAGTTGAAGAAAAGAATAAGCACATTATAATTAAATAATATTGTGTAATTAATTATAGCTGGTTAAAATAACTTTATGCAGCATTAATAATTAGCTGATAACGTCATCATACTCTATTATTATAATTTCTAGTAAAAGATGCATTCATTGTTGAATCCACGGTTGTCTAAAGAAACTACTTTATATCAAATAGTATTATCCTCTACAAATTAACTAGGAGAAATCAAATTTATGCCTACAACCATTTAATTTAAATTGATTAATTAAACTCACAAACAGTATGCGATAAAAACCATAACCGGACATTAGCATGATAGCTCGAAAAATACCGCAGTGTCACGTGACTGTCCGGTGATTTGATTATCTATCATTATATATTAGTTTTTTCTTTCATTAAATGTAAAATCCTCATTGGTCCAACGGCTAGGATTTGTCGCTTTCACCGACACGGCCGGGGTTCGACTCCCCGATGGGGAATTTCCTTTTTACTTTTTATCGCTTATAGTAGTGTCCGTAGTATTTTTTGATTTTAAAGAATAATATCAAAAAAAAAAAAAAAAAAAATAAAGAAAGTTCCACTTTTTTTTTAGAAAAATCGTTCAAAAATCTCTTTATCCATCTCTCTCTCTCTCAATACAGCTCAATTTTGAATACAGTTTAAGGTGATTTTCATGAAGCATAAGAATCTTTAGATCAAACTCTTTGTCTAGCTGAAATTTGTAATAAAATTTGCAAGCAATGTGATTTCATATCTGTCATAGACTTCTTGGATATAAAGTTAGCTTATGACACTATTATTGTAATTGTATTCCTCCTTATTTATTTTCTATATTATAAAGCATGTTTAGTGATATATTAATCGAAGTTCTTCTACGCGACTTTTGCATCTCAGCGCTTCTCTCTCATACTTAGTATTCTCCGAAAATAGCAATTCATTCTGAAAAGCTACAGTCAAAGCTAGCTATCTCTGTATGAACAATATAGTTACAGATAAAATATATTTAAATAAACAACACTTGACCTCTATGATGATCAGCCCTTTATATACTCTATATCGTAGTCTTACATACATCAAATGCTAGGTTTATTTCTATATCCAAGTGCACCTATTAAATCAGATAGATATTTGAATCTCCTGAAGCCTTAATAAGAAAGTAATATTATTAAAGCTCTTCAAGCTATGCATCAATTAGAATATATTACTCTTAATCCAAATGGCCTTAATCAGTTGCTGGCTATACACAAATAGTTCTTTTTACTTTTTCTCTATCTTTCATTTTTACCTTGTATTTCTTGCAAAGAGGTTTTTTTCTTTTTTGTTTAGTTTCTTTTTTTACTCCTATTTTGTTGAACAGATCTGGGTAGCTCAGTAGCATCATTTAGATACCCTCTGTTTACTAAAGATCAAAAGTAAGTTTAAATATGCAATTTAATCGTAGAAGGGAAAATAGTCAATGTGCTCATTGGGTTTAAATTTTATTAATAATAAAATGTATATTTTAAACGTAGAAAGGAAAATAAGGAAATGGGAAATATGTGTACATGTAATTCTTTCTTTCTTTTTTTTTTTATTATTTTTTTTTCTTTTATATGTAAACATATATCATATTATATTATTGGTGGGCATACATAATGGTCCATTGACGCGCTACATAATAAATTTAATAACAAATAAATAAATGTATTTATCTTGTCAATTTTACCTTGTTCAATAGCACCTTTTTCGTCTTCTTTCCAATGAGAAGCAACATCATTAGCTAATGGATCCTCAGGATTAGGTGCCGATAACAATGCTTGAATAGAAAGTAACACTGTACGAATTTGAAGAGCAGGAGACCATTTGTCTGTATATACATATAAAATAGTTTATAAACTGTTTTCTTTTTGGTATTTTATATTATTAGTTACCTTTAAGGATGTCTAAACAAATACGACCTAATTTGTCAATGTTAGGATGATAAATCTTGGTCAAGAAACGAACCTTTGGAGGTCCCATAGGGTAGTCTTCGGGTAAAAACAATTCTAAGTGAAAAACACCACCTAAAAATACATGGAAATAAAAGATTAGATTTTAAATTATAAAAACAAAAAAAAAAAAAAAAAAAAAAGAAAGAAAGAAAAAAGCCGTAAAGCACTTTTATTATTATTATCTGTTTACTACCTTCGAAAGGGGATTGACTAGGTCCTGCAATAATAACATCAAAATAACGCAAATTTTCCTCATGAGGTGTTGCACTGATTCCAGGTGCAGGATCAGCTAATAAACGTTCTGTTTCCTGAAAAGGAGATAAAAAAAAATATCACAATTGACTAATTAAAAACAAGCTGACATTCATTAAATCATAAGAAGTCTTACTTTGACAATTCTCTTTGGAAGGGCCATTATATAATTTAATGAGTTACAAAAAAAAAAAGAAAAAAAAAATGTACTGAAGTCCTCGTCTACGTATCCTTTTTTTTTTTTTTTTTTTTTTTTTTTTTTTTTTTTGAAAAATTATAGCAAATTTTCATTATCCGCTAATAAATCCATCATCATGAAAGCCTTATAGCAAGAGAAAATATGAATGCAAATATTTATAGATTATCAATAAGAGAAAGAAGAGAAAAGAAAAAAAATATAATGATATGAATATGAGTGTAAAGATTATCAGTGAAGTAGTAACAATTATATTGTCTACCAATCAAAAATTATCAGAAAAGCTAAATAATATACATGGATAAATATTATCTCATTTGTGGAATATATAATATACTTCTCTTCTTCCTACTCTAATGAAATACTGTACATATTTTATGTAGATGTTTAATATGCTTAATAAGTACAGTATTAGTAGCTTTTTTATGCCTAAATATGAAAAATAAAGCAATTGTCTTCATAATATATATATGTGTATATATCTTCAATGTTCCAATATCATGAATAATAAATATAACTAATACCGCCTGTTAATTATACAGATATAATCATTGCTTATTTCACCATATATATTCATGACCATCAGTTTATACATATTAATTATTTTTAAGTTGCTTCATTAATAGATTTATAAAACGATAGTTATATTTTCTTTTACAAAATTCGGAAGAATTCGCTGTATTTATTATTAGTAATAATAACTTAAAAAAATAAAATAAAATAAGCAGATAACTTTTTTTTTTTTTTTTTTTTTTTTTTTTTTTTTTTTGGAACACATCTTTAAGATAAAGAAAGGATAATAAATAATAACTCAAGGGAAACCTTACTAATAGACGAAAGTGATAGTAGTACGAGTAACGAACTTAATGATAAGGACACAAAGGTAGGTAGCGCAGGTAACAGCATGAAATGGATAGTAGATTTATTATATTTAATACATTAAATAAACTAAGCAGTATTAAAAAAATCAACTACCTTAATGAAGGCGTCAAGGGTATTGACTTGGTGGCTAAACATGACTCATAAAATGGATCTATGAATCCTTTTATCATTGGTAGTTGGGCAAGAAAGGTAGAAAGGTATAAATACTTCAGAAATTGAAACAATAATCAAACATGCAAATTTAGTATTGCCCTATTAATTTCCACATCAAATATTTGTTATCAAAGCTTAGCCATGTAAACTGAAGAATACTACGGATTGGATTTATCATTAAAATGAGAGTTACAGGCGTATTTTAAGCCAGAAAATACAATAATTCAACAATTGTCGAGATAAAGTGTAATCAGAGTTAACTATTACCCTTTATTAAAAGTACCTAAGACAAATAATATAAGGAAGAATGGATTCCAACTTATTTGTATATACTTCTTCATGGTCTATAAATTTACTAAGGATGTTCTACATTTCATTGACATTATTACATATAATTCGGTCACAACTAAATACTTTCTAATTCCTTTCTGACCTCAAATATTCTTGTGTTAATACACCCATCATATAAAATCATAAATAAAAATAACCAACTTTCTAGAACTATTCTTTGGCCTCATTGACTTTTTTTATTCATTTTTATTCTGATAACTTAATAGAGATATAACACAGATCTATTATTAAAAAAAAGAAAATAAATAAATCATTTAAAATACTTTAAACATATACTTTATCTTATTTTAATAAAAACAAGACTTTACCATATCTTCTAATACTGATTCCTAACATCTTTTCTCTCCTCACTTCGAAGATGATACCTTCATATCCATAGAGGGTTTAATAAATGATACTGTTAAAAAGCAGCAAAATTTTCGTGTCATGATCGATAGTCTCTTACGAAATATTGTTATCGAATGAGGAAAAAAAAAAGCCTCATAACTAGCCGAGCCAACAATAACGCAGTTACTGAATCTGTTGGTAGAGTATAGAAAGGGATTAAAAACTGCATCTGAAGAAACCTAAGAACTGGAAGCTTTTCATGTTGAAACGTCTTCTGTTGCTTATCCAAACTTTTATTCATCTTCTGCAGTTCATTCATTGTACGAATTCACAGCGATCACAAACTATAATGGATACTTCTTCTTTCTATCCCACTAAACAACAACAACAGCAAATCAATAATCTACTATTTCTACAGATAATAGCTCTCAGGAACCACGACAATCATTTTAATCAAGTGATAATATAACACGATATCATTCAAATAAATAAATAAAAAAGACGATACTATAAATAATACCAAGCCAATGAATCAAAAAAAAAAAAAAAAAAAAAAAAAACTATTCATAAATTATAAAAATATATGCCATTTTACTATATACACATATATATATTTTAAACTTCTAAAAAATACCATAAAAATAAGCTCAAAATAACGATAACAAGACCAATAGATATAATACTCATCATTCTATTCCCTTTATAAAACAAGTCATTATAATTGGATTGATAAAGATGACTTGTAGGAGAAGAAGAAGATGGAATCCATACTAGTTTTTTAGTTGTAGTCTTACCATTTGCCAATAAAGAAGAATGCACATAGACGGAATTATCATCATGACTCGTCTTTTTTTCTAAATCATGATGACTGTTATCCATCTTTATAAAATAACCGCCTATCCACCAACAAGGGAAAAATAAGAAACCAAATAAAAATAATAATGATTGAGTATGAAAGATGTAAGGATGATTCTCTTGTGAATAGATAGAGATAATGTCTTCTATTTCATTTTTTAGTGGATAATAAAGCTTCTTCTTGTTATAAATAAAAGAAGATGATTCTAAAGTTGAGATAGTTCTTTGTCGAAATAGAGCCGCAGACGAATAATAATATAAAAGGGACTCAATTTTGTTCTTGCAACAATCACTCTTTCGATAGGAATTCATTATTTTTTTAAAACTTGACGAAGACCATCTTCTTTTATTTTGACCTATTGAATGCCATCTTTGTATCCTTGTTGTTGGTAATATGTTAGACTTTTTACAGCAATTCCAACTCTTTGATTTTTTTTTCCTTTTATTTATTATCAAACTACTATTATGATGATGATAATAACAATGTGTTACTAAAGAAGATGTCTTATAGCATTTACTAGTAGTCATTATTTATATAAAAGGGTAAGAGAAGAAGAACAAAAAAAAAAACTAGTGGCAAGAATGTATCCAGCAATTTTATGAATTGTAAACCTCCTTTAGCAAACATTTTCTTCCCCTTAATTTATGCTAATAAAATTTCCCAAATTTCTGGATTTATTCAAGCAATAAATTATTCTCGGTAACCATTTATCATACACACGCAGTACTACATTACACTATATAGTCTTTTATTACCGCCCACTATAATAACCTTCGAAAAAAAAAGAAACCACGTTTATATATTAATTTATTAATAATTATAATATGCTGGTATTACATTATTGACATGTAGCGGTAACTTAACTTTTTTTTTTTTTTTTTTTTTTTTTTTTTTTTTTTTTTTAATCCCCCCTTTCCTTCTTCGTTCATATTACTGTAGTTAAAATTTTAAAGGGTTCAAAAATTCGTATGAAAAGAAAGGAAACTTTATTAATGATATACGGAAATTCAATAATAAAATTAGTAACTGTAACATAACCTATGTATGTTACCTTCTTTAAACTATTAAAACTACCGGCATAATATTCAGTAGTTGTGTTTTATTTAATAATCGATCATTCGAGATGAATAAAAACCCACATACACGTATGCATATTATAGATGAATTCAATTGTATAATAAAAGTGCCAACTTTAATGAACGTAAAATACTGTCATTTTATTATGGATAAAGATAATAAATGGCAATGATGAGTGTCAAGTCCTTTTAAAACACCGATAATTATATATACGTGTCTTGATATGTAAATAAGATAAGAATTTGAAGTTAGTCAGTAAAAAGAACTGGGAGAGGTGGGGGGGGGAAGGAAGAAAATGAGAGGAGTTAAAGGAAGGTGTCAATCATCAATGTTAATAATATATACTATAAATTCACAGTCCATTTTAAACTTTTTTTTTTATCTTATTTTTAATCTCCGTATTTTCAATCCTTCACGTCATAGCAGTCTACAAGTAATCTTTTGCTATACCAAAAAAAAAAAGTCCCTTATTCTGTACATAGATAGTTTGCATTATACGATCTTTTTTGTAAATGTCTCAAATTAAGATAGAAATTAGCAGAAAAAGTAGATGTATTTCCTTTCTTTTCCCTCTCCCTCTCTCTTCTCTTTTCTTTTTTTCTTGTGGAGGTATTTTGGGTTTCAGTTTAATAAAAAAAAAAAATCCACTAAAAAAACATGATTTAGCTTCTAGTTGTTTGATTTGACCCCGCAACCGGAGTTGTCCGTTATTAAAAAAAAATACATGTATGTATATATTTGTTTATTCATATTATATAAATATATGACTTCAATAATAATAATAAAGGCTTTCTTCCTTTATCTATCTTTTTCCTTTATCATTACCAAAAAAATTTTTTTTTCTTGTTAAACAATACTATGTCTTCTACTAAAACACAACTTGAAAAGGTATCCATCATTGGTTCTGGTAACTGGGGTTCTGCTATTGCGAAAATTATTGGTACAAACACAATGAGACATTTGGATCACTTTGAACCCATTGTACGTCAATGGGTCTTTGAAGAACAAATTAAGGGACGAAATTTAACAGAGATTATTAATGAAGAACATGAGAATGTAAAATATTTAAAGGGGGTCAAGTTACCTCATAATATCATTGCTATACCTGATCTTGTTACTGCCTGTCAAGATGCTACTTTAGTTGTCTTTGTAGTGCCACATCAATTTATTCATGGTGTCTGTGAGAGAATGAAGGGACATTTAGCACCTGGTGCTCGCGCCATCTCCTTGATCAAAGGTCTCGAGATTACCCCTGAGGGAACTCGACTCTTCTCTGAAGAGATTGCTCGTAGCTTAAATATACCTTGTGCTGCTCTGAGTGGAGCTAACATTGCAAATGAAGTCGCTATGGAAAAGTTTTGTGAATCCACAATTGGGTGTGAAGACATAGAACAAGGTCTTATCTTTAAAAGGCTCTTTGATACACCTTATTTTCGTATCAATGTCATTCAAGATCCTATCGGTGTGCAACTCTGTGGTGCCTTAAAGAATGTGGTCGCTGTCGGAGCTGGTTTCTCGGATGGCTTAGGACATGGCAGTAACACGAAGGCAGCTATCATACGCTTAGGTCTCATGGAGATGCGTAAATTTGGTCAAACCTTCTTTGGTGAAAGTGTTCAAACAGAGACCTTCTTTGAATCTTGTGGGGCGGCTGATTTGATCACTACCTGCAATGGAGGTCGTAATCGAAAGGTCGCTGAGGCCTTTGTCTTGACACGTAAACCAATTGAACTTTTAGAAGCTGAGCTCTTGAATGGTCAAAAACTTCAAGGTACCTTAACTGCACAAGAGGTTAATCAATTCTTGAAGGCAAGAAATATGGAACATGAATTTCCTCTCTTTAGTACTGTTTATCGTATCGTCTATGAAGGCCTTTCTCCTGAAGCCATCGTCATCGATATTTAAAGCAAAAAAAAGCAAAAAAAAAAAGAAAAAAAAAGAGAGAACAAATCTTCTTGTATGTAAATAATAATATTAGACTTATTTTTTTTTTAATAGAAATCATAACTTATTACATAAGATTCATAACACTCCTCCTTTTTCTATTTAATAATAAAATATATACATATACATCTATTTTAGTTAGTTTTTATTATTGTCAAGCGATATCATGATTATATAATATTCTTGTTACGAAACAATATTAACCGTATTTGTATATATAAATATACTTCTTCTGCTTTCTTTTTGAAATAATAAGAATAATAATAAAAAAATACTCATTTTTAATTATTATTTGTGTTTTTTTTTTTTTAAAAAAAAAGGAAGGCTTCAGTTATAGAAGATATGAAACAAGCCGCTTGCTGTTCTTTATAGGTAGTTTTAATAAATTCATTAAAGTCTACTAAAGGCAAAAACAACAACAACATAGTAAACCATGGCCGATAATCGCCTTAAATCAAGTAAATAAAACTTCACAAGGACGTTATAGACTAGTAGAAGAAGAAGATAATCAATTCAGTAAAATCATAAAGTTAACTCTAGTAATAAGTAGTCGACACTATACAGCTTCTTGTTGGCAGCCCCCCTTTTTTTTTTGACAATGTTGCATAATTTAATAACCAATCAAAAAATAAAAATAAAATGAAGCTTGGCGTTTCTATATTTAGAATTAAGCGTTTTCTGCTATTTAATAATTGAAAAAAAAAAGAGGATCTACAATATCACTATTTATTTATTTATATAATTATATAAGAGTAAATAATGCTGCTTACATAAGATAAAGAGATGCATGAGGATATACATGTATAAATTTTGAGGTATTTAAACAAATGGAATAAGAATGGTCATGAACATAAAAGAAAAAAAAACAAATATTTGTATATATAAATATAAGAGTCTAGTGAAGAAAAAAAAAAGGTATAAATGCATAATATAAGGAGAGTTGCAGGCAATGATATATGTGAGAAATAATTAAAAAAAAAAAAAAAGTCTAGATCATGACTTGAATATAATGTGAGTCCAGATTTTCACCTTTTTTGGGAAAAAGATAATCAACATGATTTTTTCCTTCATCTGTTGTTGTAACAGAAGAAGAATAAGAAGAAGAAGAAGAAATGCTGCTACTCATATCTCGTTCAGGTGTAATAGGAGGTGATAAAGATAAATCTTCATATTGAATCACTTCTGGTGTACGAGTAAAATAAGTACATTGCTGAATAGAGGTGTATAATTCATTTAATGATATTCTCTGTGAAGGATCAAGACAAAGGATACGTTGAAGTATATGATTGAGTTCACTTGAGATAGGTAATATCTTTAAGAGTATATTAGGATCATGAACAAAGGCACAGAATGTATCATCATTTAAAGATGCGAGTCTCCATGGATTTCGTCCTGCTGATAAATTAATTAATATAATGCCTAATGCCCATACGTCGTTAGGTGCAGTTGCATAGGCAACACGTTTATTATTTAAACATTCAGGTGAAAAATAAAATGTTGAGCCGCATCCAAAATCGGTTGATAATGTATCCGTAGTTGCGAGTCCAAAATCAGTCAATTTAATGTGATGACCTTTATTAAACACAAGTATATTTTCAGGTTTTAAATCTCTGTGGAAGATGTGATTATCATGACAATAACGAACTGCAACAATAAGTTGTAAAAAGACACTTTTGATTAGCTTGTGATTTCCATAATAAAGATTTTTTTCTGTTATAGCTGAAAAGAGATCTCCTTCAGATCCATACTCAAGTACAGCATGCGTCCAATTATTAGCTGTTGTCACTATTTTTTCAAGTCGGATGATGTGTGGATGGTCCGAAAGGTACGAGTGTAACATGATTTCATTTCTTTGAATCGAGTCGAGACTTTTATTAGGAGGAAAAGACTTGATTGCATATCTCTCGAATGTTTTAATATTTCGTGCCATATAAACTTGCCCATAAACTCCATTATTTAACAATTTAACTATTTCCAAGTCTCCAATTAATGTTCCGATAGGTAATTCTTCTTTCTTTTCAATACTTGTCTTTGTCATTATAAAAAGCAAATAATGAGTAAAACAAAAAAAAAAAAAAGAAATAAGAGAAGAGAAAAGAAAATGAATGCTTTATATTTATAACCTCTTTTTTTTTTTTTTTTTTTTTTTTTTTTTTTTTTGAGGGCGTAAAGGAGAACAAGTTTCCAAATTTAGCATCAAACGCATTTTTTTGCGTCACTTTTTCTGTTTTCTTTCCTTTTTTTTATTTTCTTTTCACCCCCTCCCCTTATTATTACATATCGTTTACGTTTTATTGTTATACTACATGATCTATTTGCACTATTTCCTTTTATTATTAACTTTACTTTTCAGCCTACCTCCTTTTATAGATGCGGAACCAATATCATCGGTATAATAAACACTTGTTTCTATTCTTATTCCTCCTTTTTTTTTTTATTAACACTAAAAATAGTCATCATCATCATCAACATCCTTGTCTTCTATTACTACTACCAATGCCATGGAAATCATGGACATGTTGAACAAAGGTGCTGAATATAAATTAAACCTTGTTATCAAAAAGAAACGTTTATATGATACTATTAAAGCAGTTCATGGCGAATATAATGATGAATTATATTCTTTAGCAGGTGTTCAACTAGAAGATTATGAAGCATTTGAAACATTTGTATTGGGAATTCTTGACATTTACAATCAAACTATTCATCAATCCTTCAACAATGCCTATTATGATTTTCGAACTCCTGCTCTCAAATTAACCTTTGATTTTCAAAAAGCCGTCAAATTGTCTCACCAAAACCTTAAATTTGTTGTTGCTGAATCCTTTTTAGATAAAAAGCAACATGAAGCTCATTCTGATATTGTAACTCATTCTGATGAAAGCTCTAATGAATCAGTAGTAGAAGTTTTTAATGACATGTTAAAAGAAGTGAGTCATATTGCGGATCGATTAGAACAAGAAATGAAACAAAATATGATTGTATTTTCTACTGATGAAGGAAATGTTGAAACTGTCTTGAAATTAGAAAAAACTGAAGGTGAAGAACTAGTTAATTTAGTAGATCAAGATAATAATGAATATGTTATGATGAAACCATTTGATACAACTGTGATTGTAGAAGGTTTGTTATTATATGTATATATTTGTATATATCTTGAATGATGTTTAAAGAAAAAAAAATGATATTTTTATAATTAGATGTTCAGTTAATTTATGATCTTGTTCTTATTCTAATCACCTCATTTGTACTGGGCTGGATGTTTACTTGGATAGATTTACCAGGTTAGTGAAAAGAAAAAAAAAAAAAAAAGGATTTACATGAAATATGTATACAATAAAAATAAAAAATAAAATTTTTTTTTCCTATCGCATTTGTTTGTGTGATCCATATTCAATATTATAAAACCGGATAGCCTTTTTTGGATATATTTTAGCTGGTATTGTAATTGGACCTTCTGGCTATAATTTAATTCAGGTAAGTAATAGAGAAGAAGAAGAAGAAAAGACGCTTATAACATATTTATATAAAGGAACTAGTTCAGATAGAGACATTATCACAACTTGGTGTTGTATTTATCATGTTTGTTCTTGGTCTTGAATTCTCTTTGGAAAAGATTAAAAAAATGTGGAGATTGTCATTAGGTGGAGCCATCATGATTCTATTAGTGACCGTTTTATTTTTTATCACATTGGGAGTGATGATAGACGCAAATATAAAAGAGGCAGTTTTTGTAGGCGTTTGCATTAGTTTAAGCTCTACTGCAGTTGTTATAAAATGTATTAAGCTTGATCAACTAGATCATTTATATGGACTTTTAGTAATGCAAGATGTCATTTTGGGCTTTATGTTGGTAAAATAGATTTCATGATTACTTTTATTTTATTTTTTTCTCCCTCCCCCCCTTCGGTTGTTATGGATGCATCTATTTTTATTAATGTTATGAATTAGGCTATGATTCCAGTTCTTTCCAAATCAGGTACCCAAATCTTTCTTGCTATATTAAGGATATCATTTTCATTTGCTATATTTGGATTTGTCTGTTTTGGCATACTTCGATTGATGCCTGTCATTTCATTTTGTCTTCGTCGGTTTATATCCATTCAAAAAAATCATGAAATTATACTTTTAGGGACAATTGCTATGTGTATGAGCATGTTAATTCTTTCAGTTTATTTAGGATTAGGTATGGAATTAGGTTGTTTTGCTGCAGGTGTCATCCTTCGTTCACGCAAAGGTATGTTTGAAGTTTCCATAAAAGTAATCGAACCTATACGAGATATGTTTGCCTGTTTATTTTTTACTGCTATTGGTTTACATATCTATCCATCCTTTCTTGCATCAGAAGCCATGTTACTTTTCACCCTAGCAGGTGGTGTCATTGGATTCAAATATATTGTAACCTGTATTATTCTCTATCTTTTCAAGTTTGATCTACATAAATCATCTACAATGGCTATTGCATTAGCACAAATATCAGAATTTGGATTTGTACTTGCATCTCGTGCAAAACAACTCTCTATTGTATCTAGAGAAGTTTATTATATTTTAATAGCTATTACATCCATTACTTTAATAGCGACACCTGTTTTATTAAAAATTACTGCCGCAAATAACTCTACTACTACCACATCATTTAATGCAGATATCATACCATTATATCGACAGCAACGACAAGAACATAATAGTAATCAACAAGAAGTAATTTCTATTCCACTTTCAGATACCGAAAAACTTGCATAATATGAAATTAAAATATTAGCAGAGTCACTACTCATTTCTCTATCTCTCTACCTCCCTTTTTTTTTGTTTGTTTGTTTCTTGCTTCTCTCCTTCTCCTCTTTATTAAATTCATAATCAACATTAAGCTGTAATAAATAGAATATTCCTTTTTTTTTGCATTTAATGAACTTCAATTATTATATTGACATTATTATTATTAAAGTAAAGAAAGAAATAAATGAATTCAACGACAATAGCTGCTGTGTATCTGTAGTACATGAATATTTTTTTTTTCAACAATTGAAGAAGAAAAATAAAAACATACGCACATAAATGTATACAAATACATCTTTTTATTTTTTCTTTTTTTTTTCCCCTTTATTTTTTTTTTCTTTTTATCCAATGTCAGAAAATAAAATCACACATCCAGAGTGGGGTGTTATGAAAGAACAAGAATTTCATCCATTAACTTTAAAGCATCAAAAAGACCTTGAAAATTCATATCAAGCTGGAGATCTTTTTACTGATTTTTATTTTTGGCAAGCTAATTTAGGTGGATATTGTATGGCAGATATGAAACAAAGTAAGTCAGTCAGTCATTTTATTTTCTATCTTATATGAGGTTCTAAGAAGACAAAAAAAAATGTTATATAGATGTCGTTGTGTCTTCTGAAAGTGCGTTCCCATTAGTTAGACGTATAGTCGATGGTGCTCCACATCCAGGTAGAAGAAAGAAAAAGAAGAATTAAATAGTTGACAAATCTGGTTATTCGTCATTATATAAATATATCTATATCTATATATTATGTGCTATTGTGATGATAGTAGTTATTATTACTTGAAAGAATAAAAAAGAAGAAAAAGAAAATACTACTACTACTACTACTACTACTACCCTTTAGACTTATCTTAAATCATAGTAGCTGTTCACAATGATCGTCACAAAGCATTCTTATTTATGGAATAAAAGATAAAACACGTATTATTATCATCTTTCTAAAATAATAAGGGGAGATATTTATTTTTGGTTTCAAAACTCGAAAATAGTGACAAACATCAGTTTGGTAATTCTTGTAGTCATCGTAGTATTTTTTTTTTAAGTACATCACATGACATACATAAAAAGGAGTTTTAAAAAGGGTTTATATTATGAAATTACTAAATTAGGTAAAACAAAGAAATTAGGACAACTACACCATTTGTTAGTATCCATTCTATTATACTATTTCTTTTAGGTATATTAATTGCTTATAGCTGTATTTCGACCCTATATTTATATAATTTATCTAATTTAATTTAATTTAATTTAATTTGAACGCTTATTATTTTAACATACACGTACACCCACACCCACACACGTACGCAAAAAAAAAAAAAAAAATCAGCCACATAATAATAATGATAATAAAAAATAATAACAATAACAATAACAATAATAAAGGTCCTTTATATACATGCATATTCAATATTGAAGACTAAGATGTCATCGCCGTTTAGTCGACTAAATAAATGATTAGACAAATGAGAGACAAATAGAGAGTGTAAGCAAGTAAGCAAGTAAGTAAGTAAGAAAGAAAGGCAAAAGAAGAAGAAGAAGAATAAAAAAAGGGGGTTTTTTTTTCTTCTTCTTTTTATATAAAGTCTTTATCTTCTTAATTAGGTAATTAAACAACAAAAAATACTATAAATATAAGCCTTTTTATTTATTTATTTATTTTTTCTTTTTTTTTTTTTTTCTTCTTCCTTTTTCTTTTAGAGGATTTATTTATTCTTCTCCTTTATCAGCCTAGCATGTATCGTAGTGGTAATTATTATTTCATATTTTAGCTTTTTCTTTATTAATTCGTATTACTAACATTTAATAATAGTAAAACAAATAAATAGCTTATTTTTACTTCCTAAATGGACACTTACAATTTTTATTCTTCTCAGTTTATTATGCTGCTTATACAAGGTAGTAGCACTAACCCTTTTTTTTCTTCTTCTTCTTCTTTGTTAACATAAAATATTTAACCTATCTCTTAGTTTATTAGACAATTTCATTATTTTGTATTTAATAAACCAACTACTCTTATTAAACAAGAAGAATCTATTATTTCAGCAGTTCAAAATGAAAGAATACCTTCTTCTAGTCACAAACAACAAGTGGATACAATACATGGAGAAGAAAATCTTTTATTAAATTCCAAAAGTCATAACGAGAACAACATGAAAGAAACTGGCTTTCTTTTATCAACCAACAATCATGATGATTCTATTCATAAAGAGCAACTTGATAATAAAAAGATGAGAGTTACAATTCAACAAAATACAAACTTGTTTGAAGAAGAAGATGAAGGAGAAGAGAAAGAGGAAGAGGAAAAAGAGGAAAAGGAAGAAGAAGAGGAAGAAGAGGAAGAAGAGGAAGAAGAGGAAGAAGAGGAAGAAGAGGAAGAAGAGGAAGAAGTGCCTTCTCTACAAAGTGATAACGAATCTATTATTGAAGAGCCTTTTTCTCCTTCTTTATCAAAGGACTCGCAACCAGCTTATTATTCACCTTTTTCTACTGGATTTGATTTTTTTGGTACAACTTTACCTGTTAGTAAAGAGAATCAATCTATTGTCTTTACAGCTGAAGATTATTCAACACTGTTATCCGAAAAAATTATTTACCCTTACTTTACTCCCTCAGTTGATCGTATTCCTTCTTATACCCCTAATAATAATAAAAAGTCATCATCGCCGCTTCTGGAATTACTCAATCCTTCCACTCACGCCAAGACAACAATTACATCCACCTCTTTTAGTTATTTTGATGAAATGATGATGTCTAATTCACTCTATAGAACAATAAACCATCATCACTCAATAAAGAATACTAGAAGAGACTGGGACTCCATTACCAATTTTACTCGTTAGATCATTTATACTACTTTATTCCATACTAATACTACTGATACTACTACTACTATTACTACTACTACTACTACTAATAATAATAATAAAATGAATTTCTTTTAAAAATCTAATCGTTTTAATGCTTGTTCTGCTTCTTTAACGCAATTTGAAAGTTTATATTTGCGTCCATACTTTTCTGCACTTTTATAGAATTCTTTTGCCTTTTCTTTATCGTTGCTTTGCTATATATTAAATAGTAGTCCTTAGTATATACACATATAAATTTATAAAAGAAAAAATAACCTCTTTATCTTACCTCAAACAACATGCCCATATTAAACAATAAAATACCACAGGTCTCATCACAAAGTTCTTTATCTTTATTCACTTTCCCTGTATTTGGATTCTGCGCTAAATCTAATCCCTTTTGTGCCCACATTTTAGCTTCTTCATATTGTCCCATATTTGAATAGCTTTCAGCCAAATTATTCATTAAAACAACAGATTGACATGATTTTATATCATTTAATGATAATGCTTTCAAGTAAAGATGAATCGCTAATCTATACATATAGAACATGAGTTCAAGTGACATTATAAATATAAATATAATATATATATATATATATCGGCTTTACATTGGTTTATTCCTTGATGCATAAAACCCTCCCAGGGCCTCTAAGGCAGCACCTACATCAGTACTGGTTAACCAATCTGGCATATGCTCTTTATCAAACATCCCATTATTCTTTGATGATCTATCATCATTATCATCTTCTACTTCTTCATAACTTGTCCCTGTTGTTGATGCTATCTTCAACAAATGCTCTACTGACCCTACATACCATAACTCTGCTTCTTCATCTCGCTGCATGGCAAGGGCAATATCACCCAACTTTTGTGCTATTCCAATCACCTTCTTTTGTTCAAGGGGTTCTAATGATGATAGACGACTAAAGAATGCTTGGGGTTGTGTGATGGACAAGGGTTGATCCACGGTTCCTACTAAATGTCTCAGCGCCATGATCAACGTCTGTCTCGCTTCTGATAATTGACCCATCCGTTCTTGTAAACTACCCAGTTGAATCATAATTCCCGTCAAGGGTGCCCCATTTCGTTCGAGTTCTGGTGATGCAAGTGCTAACTGAAGTGCCTCTTTAAAATATTTGAGTGCCAACTTGTCATCCTTGCTGTGTTGTTCGTAATAAAGCCCTTTACGAAGTGCTTGTCGAACAGCGGCTGGGAATTTTTGAATATCGGATGTATAGTATTCATAAAGTCCAAGTCCTAAACAAACAAGCCCTGTACTGATGAGAATGACAGGTAAAGATGGAATTCGAATCACTTGTGCTGGTGTTTGAGCTCGTGCTGTAGTCGTGGCATAATGTCGAAATAGAGGTGATGAGCTCATACAGGGTCGACGTGATAAACATCCTGATGGTCTATATTGATTTTTTGGTATCCATGTTGACTTACGAATCGTCATAAATCGCTTCAACATCATCATTGTCTAATAAATATATATATGTGTGGGGCAAACAAAAAAAAAAAAAAAAAAAAAGAGAACGAGGGGGGGGGAAGGGAGAAGAGTCATTTTTTTTTTGTTTGCCCGCCTTCCCCCCTTTTTTTTAAACTGTGACTTGCATTGTATAATTAGTGATTGTTATGCAATTTTATTCTATTCTATTTTAATATATAAACTTTAAAGTTTTTTAATAACCTAATATATTTATTTTTTTCTATTATAAAAAACCAAAAAGAAGCGAAAAAAAAAAGGTTTATTTTATTTAAATGTATATAGTTGTGTATATATATAAAAAAAAATAATAATAATAAATCAAGAAAAAATACGAAGCGAGGTTTATATGTATATATATATAGCGTGTGTGTGTGTAGTAGTAGTAGTAGTAGTAATAGTAAGGTTAAATAGTATGTTCAAGTAGTGTCCTCCTATAGGAGGGAATTTGACATGGGTAATGTAGTTTCTTTTTTTTTCTTTTTTTTTTTTTTGCCGTTCAGTTAATGTGAAATAAAGTTATGTATGAAAGGGAAGAAGGAGAAGGGAACAAATAAAAAAAGAATAATAATATATATAAACAATGATCAAACACACAAAAAAAAAGGAAAGGAAAAAGAAAAAAGCGCTTATTCCATATCTACAGTCACATTACGAGTACGGAGATCAAGAGCAATACTCTCAGGAGGAGCATTTTCATAGATAACACGATAAATAGCAGTTAAGAGAGGGAATTCTTGTGTCATGTTTCTAGCAGATAAGAAATGGAAAACTTCTTGAGATGTAGTAGTACCTTGAAGTTTTTGACCATTCAACATTTCCTTTTCAACTTCTTCAATAGATTTGTTTGATTTAATGAAAGCAGCAGCTACCTTACGATTACGACCACCAGCACAGGTTGTGATTAGATCAGCAACACCACAAGATTCAAAGTAAGTCTCTGTATGTACACCACCAAAGAATGTCTTACCAAACTTTCTCATCTCCACTAAACCACGACGAATGACAGCTGATTTCGTGTTATTACCATAATGAAGACCGTCACAGATACCAGCACCGAGTGCAACTACATTCTTGAGTGCACCACATACTTGAAGACCTCTCCAATCACCTATCACATTGACATCAAAGTAATCTGTATGGAAAAGTTTATAAAAGATTTCAGCATCCTTAAGATCACGACAAGCAATGGTTGTTTCACCAAATTGTTCTTCAGCTACTTCACTAGCAATGTTGGCACCACTCAGGGCTGCACAATGGATACCCAAGATCTTTTCGATTTCTTCAGAGAAGATGAGCAAGTTGTTGTTCTTGTAATCCAAGCCCTTGATCAAGGAGATTGCCTTGCAGTCCTTGGAGATAACATCTCGAAGTGTTTCACATACCTTGTAAACGAATTGATGAGGCAAAACAAAGACGAGGACATTAGCTCCCTTAGCAGCTTCTTTAACATCAGGGATAGCTACTACATTTTCACCAAGATTAATGTTGGGAAGATATTTTACGTTTTCATGCTTTTCGTTGATAATGTCGGTTAAATTTCTACCGTCAATTTGTTCTTCGTAAACCCACATACGAACTTCACGTTCAAAGAAATCAGAGTGCTTGATGGTGTTTTGAGCACAAACACGAGCAATTGAAGAACCCCTAATAAATACCATTATAAAAATGAATTAGTAAAAGAAAAAAAAAGCCTTAAACAAATCATATCATCAAACACAAACTTACCAGTTACCAGAACCGATAATAGTAACTCTTTGCTTACTAACAGTGGACATATTGATTTATTTTGCTTCTTATAATAATAATAAAAAAACTAGAATTAAAGATACAGTAATAATAATAATAAAAAGGAATGAATTTGAAAGAAGAAGAAAGGAGAAAAAAAAAAAGGCTTCCCTTATATATTTATTGATTTGAGATGAAGACAGAAAAAAAAAAAAAAAAAAGAAGCTACTAAACTCTTAAAGTCCGCTTAAACGAAACCTACCAATGATCATGCTAAGACATTTTTTTTTTTCATTAAAAAAAAGGTTTCATTAAAACTTGTCTAAAACACTCAGCTTATTTCTTGCATGACGTAGATTTAGATATTTCTGCCTTAATAAGATGTCGCTGGCTACCCATGTTGATATGATACTCAAGTAATAATAATGGAATTATCTCATTATTTGATAGGACATTCCAAATAAAAATAATGTATCTCATTATTTGGTAATAATATATTATCTTTATTTTTAACTGTTTTCTATGGCAACTATGGCAACTCTAATTCGGTACTTTAAAAAAGCTACCTTATGCTTTTTTTTTGTTTTTATTATTATGTGCATACACATGCTGTACACTTAAAAGAACTTCGGAGTAATACATTCTTTCCCTCTCTTTCTCTTCCTTTCTTTTCTCCAAATTTACAACACTAAATTAGGCTTAGTGCAAGTACAGTAATGGAAATAGTTATTTCCTGATACATTTTTTTTTTGTTTTCATCTAGTTAAAAATATAATATGGAAATTTCCCTTTCTCTTAATCTCTCTCTCTCTCACTTTTTTTTTTTCTTTAAACGCGTTTTCTATTTAACTTCTTTCTCCTTTTTCTGATTTATTTTTTTTTCTTTCTTTTTTTCCTTTTCCACGTTTTTTATCGATCAAATCAATCAATCAATTAAAAACAGAAAAGAAATTTCCTCAATAATCAAATTTTCAGAAAGAAATCTGACTTTCAAAAAAATATTATTATTATTATTATGGGGGGGTGTAGAAGGGAAGTAGAAAACTACCGATGAAGGTCCAAGTCGGACATTGCTGGAAAATGGGGGGAGGAGAAACATAAAGTGCTCGACCCAATCTGTACCCGATTTTTGTTTTTTAATAGAAAATATTTTAGTGTAGTTGAACATTATTATTAATTTTTTTTTTGAAAGCGTTATTCACTCCTATTAATTTGAAACAGAAACGATGTTGCCAAATATAACAAAAAGAAAAAAAAAGTAGATATAAGACCTGAATATGCAATCTATGTATATGACAAGATAATTTAATATATATATTGGCGCATAAAAGTGTATTAAGCTACAATCATTGTTATGCATATGTGGGGGGGAATGGGGGGGGGAGAGGGGAAGAGTCGAAAAAGGTTACTAGTTACCTCCTACTACTAGCTTGAATAATAGTTACATACATAACGGGTGTTACCAAAAAAAAAACAAGGCACCGAATTTTTTTTTTTTTTTTTAATTGAAATTATTTCCTTCCTTATAAAATAATGGCGTGTTGTACAGCCTTTCAAATCTGTCAAATATCTTCAATGTAGGGCACGTTACATCAATCAAATTTCTTTGATCATGTTACTATATCTAATCATTTTTATGCCTTGATTTATGTTCCTTTTTTATTTTTATTTTTTATTTAAGAGCCAAGAATCATAAAAGATAAAGCTAAACTTAATCTGGTGTATTAGAGTAGCAACAATTATTCCTTTCTTCATTATCGGCTGATACTCAAAAAAAGTGTATTATACCGAGAAATTTAATCTCCGATTATTCTAAATATGGTAATGTGATATCATAAAAAGATTTTGACCCAAACAACTAACAGTCATTAATATACATGAATTAATTTGTAAGTAATAATAATAATGGACAGAAATAGAAATACAATAATGGAACAGCCACCATTATTCAAAGTAAGTATTAAAAAAAAAAACGATGAAGTGCATGTAGCATTTAGGAAGGAGAAATCATGCACTTTAGTAAAAAAAAAAAATTAAAATAAAAATTAAAAACAAAACAAGTAAAATAAAGTAAAATAAAATCAGACAAGATAAGTGTGTATTCCTTAGATATAAAAGGAAGCCAAGAATATAAAAAAAATTAGAAAATACAATGAATATTTCGGCCTTCATTTTTTTTTTCTTTTTAAAGTATTTGATCCATGGATTTCATCCATTTATTAAAAGTAGTTGTTAATCTAGAATCGATATGAATCCTTTTTTTTTTTTTTTTTTTTTTTTTTTTTTTTTTTACATTGAGTACATAAAGTTACAATAGGGTCTAGTTGCCTAGAATGGTTAGTGGGTTTTTTAATCCCTTTATTTTGCATTTATCAGATCACATATTTTTATTTTTTTTTTTTTATTCAACAATATTCTATTTCTTTTCAAAAAAAAAATATACTTTAAATTATTTCAAAAAAAAAAGATCAGATCATGTATGCTTTTATCAAATATCAAATCAGTTAAATCGATCAGCAATAATGCTATAAAGACGTTATTATTAAAAAAAAAATAGGTTTGTTCAGATATTACTAAATCGGGACAATCTTTACCATCTGAGAAATCAATTTTATGTGTAAGATTTTATCGTTATAACATATATCTTTCTTTTTTATACTGATCATGTTGATTATTATATATGAGTGTTTAGAGTCATTCATCTAAAATAACAAAGTATCTTATTGGTAGTCCTTAGTAAGCTTGAGAAGAAAGATATAGGTTTAGATGTTATTTAAAAGAGAAGGACAGCATGATATTCAAGTCTTTTTTTTTTTTTTTTTTTTTTTTTTTTTTTTTTTTTTTTTAATGCAGAAAGAGATCTGTTTGAATATAGTCTATGATACTAATAATACAATTATTATTATATATACACACATACGCTTTATTCTATTTTATTTATCTTTTTCTAATGACAGAAAACGATGGTTTATAATAATTCCTTACAAAGATGATTTGACACTTTTAGTGCTGTCTCTTCAATCGAATTCTCATCCGTATTTAGAGTAAATAAATCACTAATCATCTCGTTATGTTGGCTTAGTCTAATGTATTCAGGCCAAACAATCTTATCAAAATAGTTGGGTGGATCTACCCAATAACCTTCTACAGTGTGATATCCCTGTCGTTTCTCTCGTCTTGATTTCAATGAATGATAACTTGCTGTCACAAATACCTTACAATCTAAAAGACTTGTCACTCTTTCGTCCCAATAGAGCATGAATCCATCAACAAGAATAAAAATATTCTCGTCATCCATCAGGGGCTTCAAGATGGCTTGTAATTTTGCCAATGTCTGTTGGGTAATTAGAGAAGATCCGTCATGTGTGTTATTCTCCTCTTTAGAGTGATAATTTGATGGTAATTTTCCTTCTTTTTGTGCATATTCAATATAATCTGCAAGTTTATCGAAATAGACTGATTCTGGACAATCCCAATTTTCTAATTGTGTTTTTTCATCTATTGGTATTAGAGAGTCAGGCTTAATAAAAAAAAAAAAAAAAAAAAAAGGAAAAAAAATTAGCTTCTATTTATTTTAAATAATGTGAAAACTAATAACCTTATAAAAGTCATCTTGGTAAAAAACAATTACATTTCGAAGCACTTGTCTTAAAATGCGTGCTACTGTCTAAATTTTATGCATTTTAAAAAAGTAAATGTTTAGATTACCATTTATTTTTTTTAATTTATTTTTTTTTATAAATTAAAACTAACCGTTTTCCCTGAACAAGATGGACCACTTGATAAAATAAAGATATGAAAAAAAATTTTTTTTTAAAAAAAAAAGACACTTCCATCGGTTATTTACCTAATACCTATTGTATATATTTCCCCATAAATAACAATAAATAAATAAAATAAAAAGGGTCACAACACAATGATATTACATGATTATATAATATAATCATTTTTAATGAGAAATTTTTTATTGGCCAGTTGTAGGAGAATTCTAAAGACAGCGATCACTTGTTATCATTACAGTATTTTTCGAAATTATTCGCGCACTTTATAAAACTCATTTCACGCACTAACCAAATAAAAATTGATGCATTGACAAATCATTATTTGAACAGTCTTCAAATCTTGACAATGAATGCCTGCAAAATCCTTGGAGGTCGCTTACGAGCACACTGTTGTAAGCTTCTCTGATATTCTCAGACAATGTTTCTTCTTCAAGTAGTATTTCCCTCTTGACTTTACTCTTGAAAACAGACCAAAACTGTTCAATTAGATTTAGTTTAGGTGAGTAAGGAGGGGGGAGAGAGAGAGATAAACACAACCGTAACCATGAGCTTCAGTATACTTTCGAATGTCAACGTGTTTATGAATAGAAAAGTTGTCCATTACCAGTGAATGTCCCTTAAACTCTTTGAATTTGTGTTCATAATTTCTATCGTGCTAGCGATAAAAATTGAAGTAATTGCTAGTTACCATACCCACCTTTTCCTGTCTCTGGCTTCTTGACAACCCCTCCTAAAGCGTTTTTTTTTTTTTTTTTCGATGGTGAAGTGGCCTTTTGGAACCTTTAACTGCACGTTTATTACACTAGAGACTGACATGACTGCCATGATAGTATGTGATTTTGCCTTTGTAATATTGAACACATTTCAAATTTATTTTTCTTTTTTCTTACACGTAAAGATAGAAACCAGTAACATGGACAAAAGTGTATTAATACTTTATTTAAATCTTTCATCATTGGTAATAAAGAAGTGTATATTTGATTCATAATGAATTTAGTAATCCATACACATTTTTTCCATGTGTATACATATACATTAATAAAGAAGAAGTTATCTATCCAGCTATACACTACACATCTTTATTATTATTATTATTATGTTGAGTGCATATTCAAGAAATACGTTAAAGAAAATTCACACTTTTAAATAATATTTAGGAAATAATAGATTTTATTACAATTATACAGTTTATAAGCAATAATATATATTGTATATATATCAAAGAGAGCTAAAAAGTAAAAGCTAGTTAGTAAGAACATTATTTTATAAAAAATAAAATAAAAAGTCAATAAAAAGCCAATTGAACATTCAGGTCTAAAATATGGGGTGGAGGGTCTAAAATATAACATTATGGAGAGATAATACTAGAATGACGATTGTTGAGACCAAGTTGCTGAAGAGACCCATTTGTTGCACCCAACCCGGTGGGGATATAGAGACGCCTACCCTCTACCTATTACCCATCAGTAAAGGGTAGAATGATATACTAGTTGCCCACCTTCACATCTACCTGTCAATGTGTCCCGCATAGATAGAGATATATTTATATGTATATCGTCATCATTATGTTCAAGTCTATGGTTTTTAAAGAAGAAGAAGAAGAAGAAGAAAGAGAATAAGATAAGAGAATAAATAGAGAAGAAGAAGGATAATAAATAGAGAAGAAGAAGGATAATAATAAGAAAAGATAATAAAGAATAAGAAGGATAATAGTAAGAAAAGATAATAAAGAAGAAGAAGGATAATAGGGAAGAAAGAGGAATTTTGTTTGAAAAATAAGGCGTGTTTATATTCTTTTTGTTATTTTTTTTTTTTTAGCTTACTTTTTTTAAGGAGAGAAAATGTATTAAAATATACGTGTGATTAATTATGAAAATTATGCATTGTATAAATTTAAAAAGCTAAAATTATTAGGTGTACTACTGCAGTCTAAAGAAGGAATATGTTTCATCAAAAAAGTAAATAAATATTAATTATAATTTGTATTCTATACAATTAACTAACTACTCTTCTGTAATAAAACAAAGCATTAAACATTTTATATCTTTTTATCTTTTTGTTCATGTATACATTATTATAAGCAAAGCATAAAATGTACCTTTTCAAAAAAGGAGAAGATAAGGAAAAAAATGTAGTAATTAAAAAAGATAAACAAAGGAGAAAGTAGGAATTCAAAAGAGGAAACATGTATACAGTATGTAAATAACGAAAGGAGCCTAGGCCTTTTTTTTTTTTTTTTTTTTTTTTTTTTTTTTTTTTTAATCAAGAAGGATCAGCACTAATATATTCTCACGTCATGCATATTGTTCTATTAATATATTATTTAGGTTAACCATATGGCGTATAATATTACTATACTATATAGAAAGTAGCGTGTAACAAACAACAATAAGCAAAATCTAGAGCGTACATAAGCTAATGTTATCTTATCTTTATTACTACATAGTATAGTATAGCATAGTATAGTATAGTACAGTGCAGTATAGTATAGTATAGTGTATATATAATAACTGTATCATAATATTATCATTTTATATACAAGGAAATTAATTTAAATATTTCCGTAGACCCTAATTTAGTAAGAAACAAGATAAAGACGTATATGAACAATCTAAACATATAAGCCTCATTATTTATTTAATTTATGATACGTATAGGTCATATAGTAAATTATCATGATTTACTATATGCAGCAATGTAAATACTGAGGATAAGAAAAGTATGCATATTTTTTTTTTTGCTTATTTCTTGTGTTCCCTCACGCAGATTAAAAAAATAGGGGGGAGAGAGAGGAGGAAACACAAGAAATTAGCAAAAAAAAAAAAAAAAAAAAAAAAAAAAAAAAAAAAAAAAAAAAAAAAAAAAAAAAAAAAAAACTGGTTGTTTGAAGTTCAATTCGTGGATTGTGAGAGGGTCATTTCACACTTTATTTTAAATAAAAATATTAGGTATTAAATTGGAATATGATTCAAACAGTTATCAAACTGGTTCTTTGAATGTTGAATTATATTTTCAAGGTGTTGAATAGGAACTTCATTCGCAGCACCGACAATTCTTTCTTGCAGGGTTTCGGTATCTTTAAGCTTTTCACGTCTAACTATACGTTTAATTAACGCCCAAAATTGCTTAATGGGGTTAAGCTCTGGCGAATATGGAGGAAGATACACGCACTTATAGTTGTTATAGAACAAGCTCTGGATATAAGCACAAGTAATATTATAATAGATGAATTACATAATAAAGGATAAACTATAAGCCTGGATATGAAATAAAACTCTGTATATAACATCTTGTAAATAATATAAAACTTGATGACATCCAATCATCTAAATGTATCAACTAAATAAGATATCGTATCATTTCTACATATTTATGTTTATAACCTCGACAAAGGATTCAGGTCGTCTTTGATCTAATAAAATAAAATATAAAAAATATCAGGAACATATACTCAGATTGAATAATAAATTTTTTATTTAAAACTTAATCAGATCAATCTCTTGAATCAACAAGACGTGTATATATGAATACTAATATTGTTCCATGACTTATGTCCTTTGACGGTTGTTTTTATTTCTTTGATTTAGGATTCATTATTATAAATACATGTAGTTGTGTAGACACGAAATAGTCCTTATATCATTCTTTTTGTATTGAATAAACAAGTCTCAAACTATACTTCCTTCTGTTCTCTTTCTTTTTTTTTCTTTTTATTTCTTCTTTAAATTATATCATCACATTTAATATGCACATTATTTGAACTCACACTACTGTTATAATTTTTGTCAATTATCCTCATATGTGTGATAAGCGACTTTAATGACTTCACTCAATAAAGTAAAGGATGATCCATATCAATTACATCCATTATACGGATTTTAGTTTCGTGCTGATTGGAGACTAGCAATTAAGAACTTTTCAAAAGCTTCAGCATCCGTCATATTAGAGACTTATGTGTACATTAATCAGAAATGAATGATATTTACTTTAACGTTAGAATTCGTTCTGAAAACATCAAAAATAAAAATTGTCTTTTTTTTTATGATTTAAAATACGCCCATAATTCTCATTTTAACGATATATAGCCTCAATCCATAGGTTCTTTGTCTTATAGAATTTATTAAGGAAATATCAAATTTGCCTGTTTGGTCATTGTCACAACTTCTAGAGTTTTTATAGCTCTCTACATACCTTACCCAACTACCAATGTTAAAAAAGAATTCATAGTTCTTCTATCATTTTTATCAGCTTTGGCCACTAAGTCAATATCCTTAATATCCTTCCTTATTATTAAAGTAATTATTTTTAATGTTAGATAGCTTATTTGATGTATCAGCTATAACAAGTCTGCCATCAGTTTCATACTATTTTTTGCGCTATCAGTCCTTCGTTGTGTTCTCATCATTAAAAATTTGCTATTTATATTATATTATATTGTCGTTGTTATTATTATTAATATAATATTCGCCTTCATATTATTATTATTTTCGTCTATTACTGATGAGTCTATTGCCTCGCCTCTGAATTAACATTTTTTTTTCTTTATCCCAAAACTGTGTTCTATAAAAAGTTGTGTGCTTATTTTTGCCATACAGGTTTTTTTTTATGATAACTTATTCTTTCATGTTTTTTCATGTACGTCGTTGTTTTTTAATTTGTTAAATTTAATAATATCTTCTTCGTTTGTCAATTCTTTACATAATATTTCTTCTAGTTCAAGTCTTTGTGTATAACCACACAAGTAGTTTATACTATTTCCTTACTGTTACATATTATAATTTATAAGTATTCTGTAACCGCAACAAGTATGACAGTAGTTCTAAATAAATAACGTGTAACTTTTTATAGCAATTGTACTACACAAAACGTATTAACTTTAGAGCCCATCCTCCTTTCTTTTTCATTTTTTTTTTATTTATATGAGAAAAAAAAATTATTGAAGAGGAAGTCCTTTTATAGTGTAGAGGTGGATTAGATTCTGTTCTTGTTTGCTTCTACTACAGCCGTGTTACTCCCAGGAATGCCCTCAATGCTGCGGGCTTTCCTCTCTTGCATGGTAGGAAATTACCCCGCGATTTAACAACATCTTTTTATCGACCTCCATTTGAAGGCCTGGTGTTGAACATTGGATCCTGGAAGGTAGCATGTTATCATTAAAGCTCAGAACTAACCCCGATTTTATTATTAAATCACTCCCATCTACAGCTAACAAAGTTCATCTCTCCATGATCGCCGCTTGGCCAACAGAAAGGCGCTGCCCTTTCCGATCAAGTTGTTTTATTTACCTCAATTTTTTTCTTTATAAACCCAAGATTTTAGGTATAGTTGCCGAATTGTGGTATTCAGAAAAAAATAAAAAACATTTCCCTTTTATGCATGCATATGCTATAATCTTATATCATCAAACAATTTTTTTTTAATAAGAATTCAACGACCATCGAAATAAATAGGCGTAGTCAGAGTCATTTACTCTTCCTTTATTAAATGTTATACTTAAAGTCCCTGGACAAATAGTATAAAGGAATGCGGCTTCAACTTATTTATGTATTATACTTCCTCATGTTTTATAAACTTAAGGAAGTTGGTACACTCTACTGACAATACTAAACAGGATTATTCTGTCGTAACTAATACTTTTCTAATGCCTCTCTGACCATAGATATTCTTATATGAACACCTAACTGTTAAAATTATAGATAAAACTGTAGTATTACTTGTAAAATATTAAAAAAAAAAAATAAAAGACAAAAGAAGTCAATGAGAGCGAACAATAGTTCTAAGGTCAAAAATTTTTATTTAGCTATTTATAAGAATTGTTAAAGAGGTCTCAGATAAGTTGTGAATAAGAAAAAATGTTAGTTACGACCGAATAAGATATGTTACAGTTAATAAAGTGTTAGAGGTTTTAATATTATTTGATAAAGTGGATCAAGAGAGATTCAGGGGAATCTAGATAGAATTCCTTGATCCGCTTGTTTAATCAAGGTACATGACATTATAAGTCAGCTCATGACAAAATGTATAAATGCGGATTATTTTTTATTTTTTTAAAAGAAAGAAACAAGGTGTACATTACCGCTGTTGAAAGGGTCTATTCTCTCAAAAGGATTACCCAGAACGATATTTGCTAGTTGGCTAACTTCATGCGTCCATTTCATACAATGATTAGTCATCTTATCAGCTTAAGTATAGCACGTTGTATTTAAATTGATTTCTGTCATATTGTTTGGATCAAACATACTTCATATGCTTGTCAGAAAAGAAGATAAAAAAAGAAAGGTTCATATAGTCATCACCGAAAAGTATATGTGTATATATGTACATGTAATGGGCTACTTATTATGTTTGCTTACTTTTTCTTAGAGAGTATAGCAGAAATGTGAAACTCACTTAAATTCTTTGGCACGTCAAAGTTACATTATTATTAGGTATATCAAATACATATCCTTTAAAGTACTCTTGTTGTAGCGTTCTCTTCCCTTCTTTCTTTTATGTACGCTATATTTCAGTAATGGTATTAAAGTCGTTTAACAATTTACTATGTAGATTCTTTTTTTTTTATAATCCTAATGATGTTAGTATACTCATACTTTTTTTTCCAGTAGAAAACTAGTGCAAAGTAATGTTCGTTATTATAATAAAGAAAGAAAGAAAGAAAAAGGAGATTAATAAGGGACATTAGAACATCATTTACCTTCGTTTGCTGATGACTGTCTTTGAGAAATAGGTTGCTCGAGAAAAGAATCAAAAGTTGTTTCTACATTAGAAATAGCTTGCTTAAATCTCTACTCCCATTTTGAAGTAGTTTCACTAGAACCAAAGAAACCACTCATTATTAAATCATTTAAAAGCTTTATATGAATGGGATTTCAAAAAAAAAAAAAAAAGAAATATGTAGTATAAGTTTTAGGAAAAGCGGAAATTAAAAGTCTCTTTTTCAATATCCTTAATAGATTGTACTCATCTTAGTTAATTTTTGATAATTTGATTGTAAAGGAAGAATAATAATCATGATAGTTTCTCTGATAAAATATTAGTCAATAGTTTACATAATCACTACTACATTACATCTTATATCTCCTATATTATTTAAGTCAATTATTTTATAACTTCTCTACTTGTTTTTATACTTCTTAAAGTCAATTTGGAGCAAAAAGATATTTTATTATACAAACAATAGTTAAAGAAGGCACAAGATTATTAAAAGACGCGTAAGAAAAGATATATTTATTGTATTTTATTTTCATTTTTATTTCATATAAAAAGTGAATCCCCAATTCGTCAACAGTAAAAATAATAATATTTACTGCAGTCCAAAGGTGGCCGCGTGGAGGCTAGGATTCTTTGCACCTTCTTTGTTCTTGTATTTTTTATTTTTACTAGGAGGTTAGAAAAAACCCATGGCTAGCACAATATGTAACGCCCTCTGAAACAACAAGATACCCTACAGTGTCCTCCTAATTCAAGGAGGGCAAGATAGGGTGTCTTGTTGATTCAGAAGGCGTTACATAAGTGATAACCATGAGAAAAAGAATTTCCTCCTAGGGCAGGGAAGAAGAAGAAGAATAAAATAGTATTATTTAATGACTTACCAACAGAAGAAATAGTAATAATAAAGAAGATAAAGAAGACGAAAAAAAAGGGAAAAAATAATAACTTTGAATATCTACTTTTTTATAAGAATAAGGAGGTCGTTGTTGTAAATTACAGTCACAATCATATGAAATCGATAAGAATATGTGTTACCCCACATTTAATACAGTTACATTATTTAATTTTCTTCCTTTCTTATAAAAAGTAACAATATGTAAAATAGTAAAATGTTGTCAATTTTATATCTTCTTTATGACTATATGAAATGTGTTTATGCTAAAGAAAAGAAAAGTAAGTAAAATAAATGTCTTTTGTTTTCACTTTTTTGTTTATATTCTCATCAACTTTCTTTTTTCCTATTTAGGCAATTAATATGCATCTCATTTAGTCTCCCTTATGTTGTGCTTAAAATCATTCTTTTACTCACATACATCGTTTGCCAAAATGATATTGTAAAGATTAACAATTTTAGCTTCTTTGATGTATGCTATGAAAACCAGTTTAAGTATCTTTGACTTGCATTCACAGTAATCTTTCCTCCCTTTTTAAATACAAAGATATGTTATAGATAATGAATTCTTTGATTCGCTTGTTTAATCAGCTCATGACATCAAGTCTTGAAAAAGCCCGTCAATTAGGCAAACAAATAATGTGGTGTAGTTAGGTGTTTGGGGGCATAATCCTTCAGCTATTAACTTTTATACACGTCAAGGTTTCTATAAAGTGGGAAGCCATACATTCAAATTAGGTTCACAAAAAGATACAGATCATATCATAATCAAGACACTTTAGATTTACTGTAATATAATTATTATTATTTATTTTATTTAACGTACATTAAAATGAATTGGGTCTATTCCAATGATTATAATGGCTGTAAAGGAATCTTATAAAGACTAAAAGGGAGATAAGAAGAATGATATATAATATGTTACAATATACCAAATATAAACGAGGAACAGTATAAATATCTCTTTTTTGTAACAAAGATATCAATTAGAATAATTTGTTCTGATGATGCCTATTTCTTCCTTAAAAAAAAAATAATAATCCATAGCAATAATGTTCATATTACTGCTGTCTTCATTGTATAATTTACAGCTTTTGAAATATTATCCTTAACCTCTTTTAGCCTTCAAGTTTGTAGGCATTGACAAGTATTTGATAATATACTACACGGAACAAGGGATTTATTAGGTAATTCATTTCAACTTTTTTTTTTTTTTTTTTTTTTTTTTTTTTTTTTGATGAGGCAAAATATTAACTTTAGATGTAAAATTGGATGAAGGAAGAGTTGAGATTATTCATTTTGTTTATACAATATCTAGATAACGTCTCAGTAAAATAAAGTAAAAAAAAAAAAAATGTTGAATATTTCTGGAAAAGAAATATCCTTGCATTTATTACTGTTACAGTGACAGAATTGTTATATTTGTCAATATCTTCTTTTTTTGAAGTAATCGAGAACATTCTTCTTTACACTAGTTTATAGAGAGATATTGATTGTTATTACAATATTCTTGGTAGATCTTTTTAAGTCTTTATTCTTAAGTAAGCCATAACATAATGTATATTATTAGCTAGAGAAGCTTGCTGTTAATCAATTAAAAGAGTCTGTATATTACGTTTACTTATGATTATTTCCTGAGATGTACATTATGATCAAACACAGCAACTATAGATTTGTATCTGTATATGCTTAAAATAAGGCTTTTTAGACACTCTATTATCTTTCTATGGCTTGAGGACCATAATGATACCAAGGTACATAGTATACATTCATGTGTAAGAATTTATTTCTGATATATAATCTGACTATAATAGTATCAAGTGATATTAGAAGATTTGTAATTACTACTGTTGCTCATGTACCCACTACCATTGCTTGGTAGAATGAAGCTATAATATATCATCCTTCATTATTCATGCTGCTGCTGTAAAAAAAAAAGGAGTTATTGGTGTAGTACAAAAAACAAGAATAATTAAAAAAATTAAGGGTTCATTTGATTTGGTGGGGAACCCTTGAAGTGATTCGATTCCACGGCCTAGGCTTGGGCTAAATATGCTGCGAATTCTACTCACTCTCCAAACACCCGTCTTACTTTCATCAGAAATAGAGGATACACATAGGGCTATATTTACTATAAACACCCCACTTATACCAACACCGCCATTTATACCTACAACTACAATACTACTACCAACACATCCTTACCAATGTTAATAATCACTACACAATACTAGTATTACCTACTACCACTACTACTACTACTTTGACTTCCTTTTTTTTTTTTTTTTTTTTTTTTGCCTTCCCCTTCAAGACAGTCATACAAATTGATTAATAAAATGTTTATGAAAAAAAAAATACAAGATAAATTTTAATTCATGGCACCAGTCCCTCTTTCTTATTATTCTATCGTCAATTTATACTAATACACATTATATATTTACAGAGTTTTCTATAATTTACTACTATTATTACTAGCTAAAAGATGATTAAGTCTATCCAGTAAATCTGCAGTTGGTTCAATTTTTGACGGCTCTGTTTTCTTCTTGATCCATAAACGATCTTTTGCCAAGCTTGCTACAGCAGTAGTTTTCACATTTAAACTTTTCTCTGTATTATTATCTAATTGACTTAGTTCGACAAATGCCTCTAAACCTGATTTGGTATCACCTAAATCAAGAAAAGCAGATACGAGGGTATACATAGTTTCTGAATTCGGCTTTACTTGATTCGTTTTCATCTCTTGATATATTCGTTTTAATACACTTTGATCAGCTGAGAGAGGGTTCATAAATGAACGAAATAAAATATTATAAATGGCCATAGTAGGCTTTAACTTTAAGACTTTCATTTTATCATATGTACGAATCGCTTCACTTTGTCTCTCCTCGCTCACTAATGAATCGATATAAATACGAAAACTTTCACTGTCTGCTCTAGGCACAGGCACTTTCCTCCTCCCCTTCTTCTTCTTTTTATAATTAGCTTCCACCATTTGATGAAATATACTATACGCTTCATCCTTCACTCCATTTCGTGCATAACCAGACATGATGACATTCCAAACTGCAGTAGACTTGATCACTCGTCTTAATCGATGTTTTTTAATCTCCGTTAACAGATGATTCATACCTTCCATGTCCCCTAAACGACCCATCGCATGTAACAGTGTCGAATACGTATATCGATCCGGCTTTAATCCTATTGAACGCATTTCATGATACAACTTTTGTGCTGTCGTGAGATCCTTTAATTGAGTTGCAATATGTATAAGGATGTTAAAGATCGGTACTGAAGGTTTCAAGGGTTCCTTAGCCATCTTTTCCCCTGTTTGCTCATCCACATAAAAATCTTGTTGCATTTCATCAAACCATCGCAGAGCTTCTGTAAGATGATGCGTACGTTTCTCAGGAACTGTCTTACCACCTGTCCAATTGATAATAGCCGTATACTCTGATAATCGTAATACAAACCGACGTCGTCTCATATCTTCCACAATCGCCAACAACCGTTGCAGATTCTTTTGACTTGCTTGGGATCGGATTGTGAAGACAAAAATATCATGAAAGTTTTTCCTTGTAAGATAGACCAACATGTCGTTATCATACAAATACGTGTACAGAGGCCAGATTTGGTCAATGTCTTGCGTTGAAAGCGATCGATAAAAATCGGCCATGATGATGGCCCTGTTATTGCGATTCACTTTACAGCCCGTTTGGTTTTCATTATTTTCTGTTGACGATGATCCCCATGTTAACCAACTAAGCAATCGTTGAGTTGGTAATGCTGGTGTCCTCTTTATGAACTTTAGGGGTAAAAGAAGGCTATTGTTCGAAATAGTATGACAGTATATACATGTTGATCGACTAGGCACTCTACTTAATCGATGCCATAGTCTTTGCATAATGTGTATCTAATGTGGAAAAGAATAAGAAGAAAAAAAAAAAAAAAAAGGGAAATACTCTAACTTATTTTTTTTTCCTAATAAATGTATGTAGATATTCAATGTTAACTGTCAAAAAGAAAAAAAAATGCTAGAAACAGTGTACGAGGGAGAGTTGAAATGTGGGGGGCTGGCGGGCAATAGGTATTATTACCTTCATTCATTTAATTGGATAAAAAAAAATAAATGATGTCAGCTTTAAATTTCGTGTCTTTTCTTTTTTTTTTCCTTCGAATTGTGTGCATGAAAATATGTATACAACTACTTTAAATTTATAATTTTTTATTTTAAACCTTATACAGAGACATTAAATATTGATCTCTTATAACTTTATTTACTCTAATAAATAAATGTATATAAATTATCCATATTATTTTAACTAATTATAATTTATCAAACTATGTACATGTAAGAGATAAAAGTAAAGTAAAGACTGCATGTTTCTATGAGAATAACAGCATCAAAATAAATGATGTCGTGTCTCTTATCGCTTGCAAGAAGAAGAAGAACAAAAAATAAAAAAAAAAACTTGTGTATATATAACTTTTCTTCAAAAGCTCAGTTTACAAAAGTAAAATCAAGTATTTAATTTATTTATTTTACATATTTATGTTATGAGTAGCTGTTTAAGATCATTATTGTTTACCAGTTTGATCAATCACTTCTCCTTCAACATCTAAAAAGCCATAGTCTGAACAAATCTTGACAAAGTTTTCAGCTTCAGTAACAGGTGTTTTCTCTAAAACTTTGTTAATCTCTTCAAGTTTTCCAGTCTTGAGTGCTTCTTGGAAGTCTGTAGGTAAAGAACAAAAGACTTGATAGGGTTCTTCATCTTCAGGAGTGGGTACACGAATTGTTAACTGGGTCCCATCTCCCATGGGTTGAAGCTGAATCGTTTCCACACCACCTTGTTCAACACTAACTTCTTCAGCTGCAATTTCTGCACATCGAGTACGAATACGATCATAAGTTTTTTCAACATCATCAAAGAACATTTTACGACCTTGTGAATTAGGTCCACTCATTCTATAAAACAAAACAAAAAAAAAAAATCAGTATATCATTTTTTTTTTTCATCTATTTACACTTACTTTGAAAAGAAGAGATTAACACCATTTTTGCCTAACTGTCCACAATACTGAATCATCAAAGACTGAATGACACAATTCTTCGCATAAGATTCATCTCCCTTTAATTGTGCTGTAAATGCTTGTCCAAGAATAGAATCAGAAGTCTTTTCATTAATAATTTCAGGATAATTATTGAGGAATTTATAACTATCTTCAAAACCTTTCAATTTTGAAAATCTTGATGCATTAGGTGTCATTTCAATATCTTCATCTTCATTCTCTTCTTCATCTACTTGAACTTCTTGCTGTTTACTAGAACCTTCTACACCCAAATCTTTCATAGTAGCATTTGGATTTAATGTCTCAATCACCTTTTCTTTTTTCTTATCAGTTTTAGTTGGTAAAGGCTTTGGCTTGTTGATAATCTAAGGTATGAAAAAGAAAGATATTAGAGGAAAGGAAGAGAACCTTTTTTTTTTTCTCAAGATGAAGATCATACCGTCTTACTCGATCTTTCCTTTGTAAACATATTGTCACTTGTCAGTTTTTTGTTGGCTTCCTTTTCTAATTTTTCTAATTCTTGAGTGGATTCATCAATTTTCTTTTGTACAGTAGCTTCGGTTTGCTCAAATCGGTCTAATAAACTCTTTTTCACTTCAGCAGGCGACTGTTGAGCTAATCCTGCTTCAATCTGCGCTTTCATGAGTGCAAAAACTTGTGAAATATCTACCTCTTTGCCGTCTGAAGCAGGTACTTTCATACCGGGAACAGCTTCTGTTTGTTCCTTATTAAGCTCTTGCATAATCATCTGAAGTCCAGTTGACTCATCATTCCCTTTCAACATTTGAATCAATTCTTGAACTTTTTTCAATACATTCTGTTGTTGAGATATAAATCTGCTTAAATAGTCCATCTTGGCTTTACGCTCAGCACGCTCACGATGAATGGCTTCCCGTTTCCATTTGATCATTGAACGCTTGTCGACATTAGGATGTACTTCAATATCTGAATCATCAGATAATTCAAGTTTATCCCATTTACTATAATCCAAAGGCATTTTTTTTTTATTTGTTTAAAGAACAAAAAAGAAAATGGGAATGTGAATTAATTTGCGGAACAGTAAAAAAAAAAAGAAAAAAAAAAGCGGGAATTCAAATTTACTGCAATGAAATACACTTACAACAACATGAGCATATGGTATAAAATGTATACATGTATTATTTTACCCGAGAGCCAGTATCAATCTAATAGATTAAGAAACTAAAATTAAGAGTGAAAGGGAAAAGGAAAGACAAAAGAAAAAATATCATTTAAAAATAAGTTTGGAAACTATTGGACCCAAATAGTGGACGAACATAAAGAGGCCTTGCCATTACTACCGGCTGACTTAAAAGCACATCTTGAAATGATTGCTAATTTAGTAAGATAATTAATTTATTTTCATTATTTGATTGTTGCCAGAATTTCTAACATATTTTACGTTTAGAAAACGTATGAAGAAATTGGCCATTTAAAGAATTATTCATACTATGAAGAAAAAAGACTTACATGTTTCTATATCATGCTTTAAATTCGTATTAAATGCATATAGAAACGGTTTGTTTAGCAGATCAAAAGTGTTAGAGGATGACATTTTGCTCAATATTTGGAGCATTGTTGACCCAATGATCAACTCTTACAGTCTACAAGCAAAGAGGTAGTTAACAATAACGTTTTGTTAACACCCATTCATTTAAATTACTCATCTTTCTGATATTTTAACAGAGGTGAACTGTGTTCTATTTCATCAGTAGCCGGAAGAAATAGAACCAGAACCATTGAAGAGTTCATGAGGAAGAAGAAGTGATTTGATCATTTCTACTAATAGTGATTTAGAACTTGGCTGTAGTGAAGCAGGTCTAAAGAGTGAAGAATTTGAAACAAAAGTCATTGTAGAATCAAAGTTGCTACGATTGTAGTCGTCTTTATAATTAAGTTAATAGAAATAAACCTTCATTTATTAAATAATAAAGAGGTTATTCCACTAAAACTAGTATATTGTACTTTATAGCATAATATATTCATTCTACATTCAGTTTTAATAATAGTCATTGCTAGCTATAATATTCGAGCATTAGTAGTGATTATGTCATGGAATGATGTCTCATACATGACGATGATAAATGGTAGCATATAAATAGTTGGTAATGTTATCCTAGTTGAAGTATTTACTATGATATTGACACGTCATTTAATAAATATTTTATAAATATGTATTTTTTAGTAACAGTCGCAGATCTTTAAGGGGAAAAGAATAATATTGTTGTACTGTTTTTTGAATATGAATTTGCGCTGGGATTAGAAAATTTTTGCGTTGACCTTAAAAAAATATTTGCGCCAAGGTAAAAATAATTTTGGCGTTGCTTAGTGATAAATTTTGCGCCAAGAGACTAAAAAAAAAAAAAAAAATATAATAACCAAAAGATTGTAAGCGATTCATTTGCTTTTTTCTTTTGTTTAATTCAAATATTCTAACAAACATGCAAAACTTTAGCGAATTTATTACTAATAGAGAAATTATTTCAGATAATGATATGGGTACTTCATCTGATGATTATATGGAAGTAGATGAGGAAGAGGAAATTGAAATTGACCATTTTAATTTGAGAAAATAAAACAAATTGGCAATTCATTATCTTGTATACATGAATTTATGGATGTTGATGCACCAGAAGAAATCAAAGATGAAGATTCATTTGGCGATGCATTTCTTTTTGCAGAGTCAATGCCATTAAAGAAAAAGCACAAGACTCCTGTAGCTAAAACTCGAGGTTCTTACAGGAAATATACTGTTGAACAAATCGAAAAAACTCTTTGATTTAATCATTGAAGAAGGCTTTACTACCAAAGATGCAGCTTTAGTCACTGGGATTAATATTCGTACTGCTCAAAATTATGTAAAAACGTATAATAATGATCCGCAGAAACGACTTCCAGGATCTTATAACAAACCTCGTGGAAGACCTTGTTCAAAGTTAACTGAGGAACATTCTAAATTTCTTGTTGACTATGTCAAAAAGAATACTACTGCTGTATTAGATGAGTTAAAGTTAAAACTTTGTGAGAAATTTGAGGGTTTGAAAATCTCTATTTCTGCCATTCACAAACATTTAGTACATAAACATAACATTACTTTAAAGAAACTGGAAAAGATACCAGCAGCGAGAAATTCTGACAGAGTAATAGCATTGTGAAAAGCGATTGTTGAGCAGTATAAGAGTGATACAGCCATGGATTTTTCCAATAATTGTGTTTTCATTGATGAAGCAGGTTTCAATTTACATACTCAGAGCAACCACGGCCGTTCATTAAAAGGCACACCTGCAAAGAGCACTGTACCAACTGGAAAGGGGGTTACATTTACAATTTTAGGTGCAATTTCTCAAGCAGGTATCATAAATATTGGAGTTAAAAAACCAGAATCAGCTTCTTCTAAAAAAAAAAAAAAGAAAGGCAGATGGTAAGGAAGTAAAAATAAATGGTAAAGTTGGAACAAGAACTGAGCACTTCTTGACCTACATAACCAACGTAATGAATACACTAGATAAAAATAATATAAAGGGTCAGTATATTGTTATGGATAATGCACCTATTCATAAGCCAAAAGTGATCAAAGCATTAATCGAAGAACGAGGACATAAATGCATATATTTACCACCATATTCTCCTTTCTTGAATCCAATTGAGGAATTTTGGTCAAAAGTAAAAGCTGGTGTTAGAAGAACACCATTGACGGCAGATGATCGTCTCACAGATCGTATATGGGAATCGGCTAGAAAAGTAACAAAAAAAAGATTGTAAGGGGTGGATTGAGCACTCAAAGTCTTTTTTCGAGAAGTGCTTAAATGAGGAAAGAAATCTTTAAAATGGTAAATTATTAGTCGTTAGGGGTTCAGCGTTCAATAGACGTACTTTGAATCCTCAATGAGATTTGAATATCATAAAACATAAACATATTATTTTGAAGAAATAATAATAATAATAATAAAAAAAAAAAAAAAAAAACAATAAAAGCAATAAAAAAAGCTTATTGACATTATAGGATAAATAAATCTTTCAATGACATAAACTCAATTCATAGTAAACGCATTGAATAGTTTAAATAATAATTTACAAGCATTATACAGCATATGATTTTCTAATTTTTTGACCAAAAACAGTTTGAGACTGTATAAAAATTAATAAAAACATAGCCAATCACATAAATTTATACAAAAAAATTTCCTTAGTTTTGTTTTTTGTTTACGTATGCATTTTTATTTATTCATTTAACAGGACTGTTTACGATTAAGAAGAAGAATTTTATTTAAAAATTAAAAAATGACCAATGAGCACATAGCATTTATATATGCTGTTTTGCCCTGGTCAGATCGCTATGGAAAAAAAAGGAAAGAAAAACCCTTTTGGGATAAAAGGGAAAATGTTAAAGTATATGTATAAGTGATGATAATTAATTATCAGAAATTCGTTTTTGTATTGAAAGAAGATGATTGACAAAGGGTTCACCAAGATGGTCAGAGGGTTCAGGGATTTGGGAGTGAGCTAGATAGTCCATCTCAAATAGAATTGCACATATAGAAGGCCAGCGTATGAGCCAGTCATCAATTGATTTTTTCACTTTCTTCGTATGGAATGTTGATGGTAATAGATTCAAGAGATAAGAGAGTGGATCTTCAATAGATTTGGGCATCTGAAGGCGGTTGTGCATATGTAAACAAGAAAAACTATGTGAGCGTGTGAAGAGTTCGTTTGGATGGAAGGGGCAGGCTTGGGGTTTACCAAGAGGTAACCAACCAAGTCGCCATCGCACGCAACGAAACCGTTCTCTTCTTGTCATTGGTATCGTACGAATAGGGTCGACAATTAGATTATTACGGCAATGGGATAAAAGTTTCGAATATTTTTCTTGTAGTTTTGAGTGGTAGCTGTCAAGTAGGAATTGTCTTCGTTTTCTACTAAAATCCTTAGGAGACGTAGTGTCAAGATTTTCATTGCAAACTGATATCCATAGAGGAGATTTGGATAGTTGGGACCATTTTGATTTAGTTTGAGACTGTATGTATGGTAGCAATTTCGTCAATAATGCATCATTTGGTAGAAAGGAGGATCTAAAAAGAAATTGTGCTTGGAGTATTGAAATACGATCTTTTATGTTAGGTAAATTTGTTAGGTGTAACATTACTTTGGTTGAGGTGAAAGGTCGTCCACCGAAGATTTGACGGATACATTGATTTTGGCAGTTTTCTAGAGAGCGAATTTCTCGTAGGTTGAAGGTTGTGGTTGCTAATCCATATTCTAATTGTAGTCGAACTATTTGGGCGTAAAAACGAGCTGAAAGAAGGTGGTCAAAGCCATTTTTATTTACACCAAGGGTAGTAAGCCGTCTCATCGTTCCAAGTGCTTTATTGATGTTTTGTTGTAAAAGTGCTGATTTATGTACGACACCACCAGATTTAATAGGAACACCGAGGTACGGGAAGAAATCTTCATTGGGTAATTCATTATTGTAGAGGTAGTATTTTTGAGGTGTAGGATCGGAATTCACAATAACGCACTTTTTAGGGTTCCATCTGTAACCTAAAGAAAGGCTGTGTTCTTCGCATTTGGAAAGGAGGGACTGCATGGAATCAGCATCAGAAATGAGAACCACATCATCTGCATATAATAGGCAATTTAACTTTGGCGCCACAAGGGAAGGATCATTAAAGTCTGTTTCAAGGAGAGGTGCTGGTCGTAAGAAATTTGGAAGACTATTAATATATACTGAATATAAGTAAGGTGATAAGACAGAGCCTTGGAGAACGCCTGTTTTTGGATGGAAACGGGAGGATGTATGGTTGCTAAGAATCACCTCGACAGAAACTTCTTCAAACATGTTGTATAAGAGGGCTAAAAGAGGTGTTGAGACACTTGAAGAAAGCTCGTCCCAAATGATACTTCGATCAACCGTATCATAAGCTGATTTTATATCGAGAAAGGCTAGTACTGGATTGTAATGTAAGTGTTTACGATGATATAATTGGCATAATTCGGTTAGACAAAGTACTTGGTCAAGCGACCCTCTAGCTTCACGGAAGCCTCCCTGAGCTACATCCAGCGTGGGACCGGTGTTAATTAGTTCATATTGCATGCATTTTTCTAAAATTTTACGGAATACTGAGGTCAAACTAATTGGTCGATAATTGCCCGGGTCAGAAGTATCACCTTTTTTATGGATTGGGACTATCTGGCTAATGCGCCATAGTTGGGGTGTGTATGACCATTGCCAGCATAACTGGAAAAGATAAAGGAGAATTGGAGAAATAATATTTACAAGTAGTTGAATCATTTCGCTAGTAATATGATCAACACCAGGTGCTTTATTTTGTGGAAGATCTAAGATTACTGATTTAATTTCATCTAAGTTAAACGGACAGTCAGCTGAAATAAAAGACGTTTGAGATGTTTGATGAGTAGATATATAGGGAGAAATCGATATACATTCATGTCGTGGATCATTGAGTAAAAAGGTGCCTGATAATATCCGCTTTAGATGGTCTGCCATTAATTCAGCGGCTTTTTTCGGTCCATCTATGGCAGAGAAAACAGGTTTAATTAAACGATTTTTTCGTATTCGTGAAAATTTAGCTATGGCCTTTGTGTATTCGCCTTTCTTCATTTTGTCACAGAAAAGTCGCCAAGTTTCCCTTCTCCGCTGGATAATCATTCTTCGTAGTTTCGCCTTGGCTTCTTGATGAAGTAACCAGTATTTAAGACAGTTAAGACCATTCGCCTGGACTGTTTACAAGAGTTTAAGAAGAACATCACAAATACACCCGACACTGAAGATACCACCATTGCTTCACAGGTTCTTTTTTTAGAAGAAATCTTTGCAGCATCGTAAGTAATCCCTTGTTTTATTTCAATATGTATGCATATCTGATTTAAATGTATCCTTGTATTCAGATTCAAGTTGTATAAGATTAACGTGCCCTTGAATCACAATGAAGCCATTTTCAATAATTACTTTGTTGAACCAAACTTAAAGGCTGTTTGCAATTCAATTGATCATAGCAAATATAATTGGGCAAAACTAGGATTCTTTGACGGTGAAGAAGAGCTTCTTTCCATGACCAAGCAGCTAAAACGAAAAGGGAAATTTGTAGATCACCGATATATTTATAAGGCTGATGGTGTAGTACGTCTTCAAGAAGCCCATGACATCGAAATTTGCGTGGTAGAAGTCTCTAATGAATATTTGAATCAAGACAACAGAAAGATATACTTTGATCACCACAAGGCAAATTATGGCTGTCTTGCAATGCTAAAGACTATTGCTGATTAATACAAGTATGCATCAGTTGATATCTTTGAACAATTAAAAATATATTTCGTTCATGCAGCAGGTAATGTACATTCCGTTATGGCTATAGCATAATCTAATTATTTCACTATTTGATAGACAAATAAAATCAAGCTTTGGTCTCTCTCTTACCAAGATGAGGTATTCCATTTCTGGAGAGAGGGTGTGCTCAACATTGAGCCAAAGTTCGAAGATAAAGAAACGTATCAACAAGATATAATAACTTTTTATTGGACTTTCAAGGTATGTATATGCATCATATAAAAATTTAAAAACAAAAAGTACATACTAATATGTATAAATATTTTTAGTGCAAATTAGAGGAAAGCTTGGATGCAGTAAAGAAGATCCAAGATTCTCATAAAATCAATAGATATAATTCTGGAGAAAAACCCAAATTATTATCACAAATCATCAATCCTAATATCATCAAGTTGACTGAAAATGACCATAAGAAAGGCATGGCGGATTTGGGACCATTTGATTCACCTGAACATGATTAAAGGTTAATTTATTGGTACACCTATACATAATATAGAAAATAAATTTGTTTTTCCTTGTTCATTTATAACGAATTCAATTCCTGTTGCTGTTGTTGTTTGTATTTTTTATTGATTGAACAATATTTATTTTCAACCAGTGTATACTATTGGACCAGTCATGATTTAGGATAGGGATTAAATTAGATCAGGGACTGATACATGAATTAGGCTATAGCATGTCTATTGATAGCATAGCTGAATGAGGCACTGTACCTTGGCTAATGAATACCTTGGCTAGACATATATCTGAGTTTAATCACAATCTGAAACTATATCTATTTATTACATCTGAATTTATTTTACAAGAATTATTCAAAAGAGTAATTTAACTTCATTTTGACATTGAGTAGAGAAATAATTCATTTCCAGATTCCAGAATTACAATTAGAATGACAAAACATGACCTTGCATTTACAATCATTAAAATCCATTTTTTACCTTGAGGAAAAAATGTATTCCATTTTGAACTAAATGCATCTTTTCAGCATATTATGGTGATTTATTTAAACTATTCAATGCGTTTACTATGAAGTAAGTTTATGTCATTGAAAGATTTATTTATCCTATAATGTCAATAAGCTTTTTTTATTGCTTTTATTTTTTTTTTTTTTTTTTTTTTTTTTTTTGGAGAAAAAAAGTAAAAGTGTTATTATTCTATATATGGTGGTGGTAGGGAGAGTAATCTACAATTGGAATTATTAGATAATTAATGAAAGGCAGGAGAATGGAGTTAATCAAGGAGTTGTTGACTAGGCTGTTGTAACGACAATAAATTTAAATGTTTATAGTGGAAAAGGTAATCAAGTCCGTGAAGAATCATATAAATAACTGGTCAATGAATAAACTAAAGAAGTATATTTAAAAAAAAAAACTGTATGCAGTTGATGAGAGGAAAGCTTATTTAAGAGAAAGGAAAAAAGGACGCTCAATAATTTCAAGTGTTTGAAGATAGTAAATGGCGTGCTGCTGTGTCAAAAGTTAAGTAGGATATTTGGAATATTAAATTGAATGATTACCAAATAACTATCTCGAGCGTCATCAAAGAAGGATATGGGAAGCTAAAAGGTAGGATGTAATTTGTTGTTTCGGGAGGAGGAGGAGGGGTGTTAGTGTTAATGAGTGTATTTCAAGTTGGTAGTTTCTCCAAGCAGAATTAGTATGATAGTTTAGACTGTTATATTTGTAATTGACTTTATAACTAAGTTAATATAGATAAATCATCTTCTATTACATAACAAAGATATTATTTAAATAAAACTAGCCTATTGTACTTTACATTATGATGTTCATTGTTTACTCTATATTAATAATAGTGATTGTTAGAGTATTTGAATCAAAGTAATAATAATCATGTACGTTGGATTATTGTTGTATAGCATTTATTGTACTGACTCTAATTACAACAATAGATATTATTAATATATTTACGTAATTTTAGCTCTCATGTTTAGACACATTATTCGAGATATAAGCATCCATAAATGTATGTAGCTTTCTTTAAATAATATTGAGAATCCTCATCACGAATTGCACAAATATATTCCCAGATCAAGATACACAATAAGAGCAATTAGTATCGGCCCAAACGTTTTTTTTTTTTTTTTAAATCTTACTGATGCATGTTCTTGATATTGAACAAAATCATATTATTATCGAATGCATTTATGTAATAACCATTTGAATAGAACCACTACGGCTATCATCATCATTAATGTTTGATAGATTATTATGTTCTGTTGTTGGTTACTCAGATTTCATTACTAAAGAAAAAAAAAAGTAATCAAAAAAACTTAATATCTTGGGATATTTTCATCTATTAAATATTTTGGAATATCGAATTGAAACTTTTTGCATTAATCTTTTTTTATCTCTAGCGTTGTTAGAAATCGTTAAATAGGAGGTGTCAACTCAATGATTAACAAATATTCTTTTTTTTTTTTAAATGGAACAATAATTCGCTGAAAGTATTATGCAGGAAAAGCAAACTTTAATTTTATAGCCATTTGTTGGGCGAAACAACACCACAAGAACTGACAAAAAAAAAAAAAAAGGGTAAGCATAGTTACCGAAATAAAACTACGGAGACTGAAAGCAACAATAGCAATTGTCTTACCTTCCTTTCTTCTTAAACTAATATTATGATTGATTATCAACAAAAAATAAACGAATTATTAGAACAATGTCAAAATGAATGGGTGAATTTAGATAAAATCGTCAAAGAAAACAAAGCAACTTCTTCTATTCATTATATATGTAAAGATTTACGGGAAGGCATCAAAAAGTTGGTTCAGCTACAAGATAATCTGGATGAAATTGGTACTATTGTCGAGAATAATTCTGAATGGAATAAAAAAGCAGATCTATTAATGGAGGATGTTCGAAAAAAATTACAAGAAGCCTTGAATCGTAAGAAATCTGAATTATTCAATCAAACAAACAAACATAATTGTTAACATTTCTTATTTTTATTAAAAAAAAAAAAAAAAAAAAAAAAAGTTAGTGTTAATGTAAAACCAGTGACAAGTCAATCCTCACCATTAAGATTGTCAACAACTCAAACATTTAAACCAACAGATAACACTCATGTTTTGGATATTAAAGAGGTACACAATAATGAAGACGATGATGAAGATTCTGATGAACAATTCTTGGATGCTTCAGAAGAATTGCCTGAACCAGACCGGGAATTAACGATAAACAATTATGAGGAAACTGGTATAGCGCAACCTACTCTTAGTTGTAGCCCATCTTCTTCTATATCAAAAACAACTATTGATTCTATGTCATTTGAGAATAGACCGATTTTCGGTCGAAGATCTATTACGGTAAGCTATTATTTCTTTCAATGAATAAACAAATATGACATATAGCTTATTGCATAGCAAAAAAAAAAAAAAAAAAAAAAAAAAGATAGACGAAGATGGCAACGAGTTAATAGCAATGAAAAAGGCTACAAAATCGACTACTAAAAACAGTCTATTTCCATTATTTAAAGGACTTCGAGCATCACAGTCTACACCTGTCAATCGTGAAGGAGCGGCACACATTAATTTTTTTAAAAATGATAATAGTAAAGATGATACAAACCATTTTATATTTGCGACAGATGCTATTGTAGATCATCCTCTACGTATAGGTATAGGTTATGGTAGTTACATTTGTTATAGTTGTACTATTCTAAGTGATAAGGTATGTGAGTACTATTACGTAAGATAATACAGTACAGTACAGTATTTATTTATGAATATAGTTTATATAGGGTGCCCCAATTACTGTACGTAAACGATATTCTGACTTTGTTGAATTAAGAGAAGCACTTGTGAAAGAATATCCAACTTTAAAGAGAAGTATACCAAAACTACCGCCCAAAAAAGTGGTTGGCAAATTTACACCTACCTTTGTTGAACAAAGAAGAAGAGATTTAGAATATTTTTTCAAATATGTAGTATTACATCCAACCTTAGGTGCAAGTCCAATAGTAAAACACTGGATAGCTCCATGAATAAAAATTTGATTGGCTTTAATTTAATTTTTTTTTTCGTTTTTTTTCGTTCGTTTTTATTATTATTATTATTATTCCTAGTTAAATTTCATATTTATTTACTTTTTCTCTTTTTTTTTTTTTTTTTTTTTTTCTTTCTTTTTTTAATATAACAATATTTTTCAAGTAAAATGAGTTATAGCCCAATGGACCTTGATTCATCTCTGGATGATCTCATTAAAAAGAGAAAACAAAATGGCAAGAAGGACAACCCTAAGCAACAAAAAAATAAAAAACAAGATCCTCGACCTCCTATTCAAACAAACAAAGCAAAAATAACTAAACCAAAACAACGTCAAACTACTAGTAGTAGCATCAACTCACGTTTAGTAAGTCATATTTGTTTAATACCCTCTTTAATTATTATTATTAAGAAACTAATCATTTTATAAAATAAAGTCCACCTCTAAAACTATGAGTACTCCAAGAGGTCCCCTTTTTACAGCAAAAAATAGACTTCATCAAACGCCAACAAAACCTGTAAAAGCGGATCCATCTCAAATTATCATTACAAAGACACTTCCCAAATCAACAAGCATTATTCGAAATAGACTTGGTCCTTCTTCAAAGGAAGAGCAGCCACGAATTAAAAGCGTTATTACTACAAACAGCAGTCGTTTGGGAACAACAATATCAAGAGTTCGAGAGCCACTATCGCCACCGAGAGAAAATCGTGGTATGCGTATAGATGCTATGGCTTATGAACCAAGACCTTCAGAGAGAATGGGTGAATTTACAATTCGCGGTCGATCAAACACAGCTGTAGCTAGACCTGGTTTGTCAATCAAAGGTGAATCAGGCCCAGCTACCGTTTTAATCACTGGCTTAGATCCTGGTGCTAATTCAGAAGATGTTAGAGTAGAGTAGTTGCTTGATTAACATTTAAACTTTTTTTTTTTTTTTTTTTTTTTAAAAAAAGAAAATTAACTCTTTTGCAATAGATTTCCTTTGAACAATTTGGTAATATTTTGCATTGTGAAGTTTTAAGAGATCGTGCAGGTCGTTCTTTTGGAGAAGCAGAAGTGGAATTTAGTACAAAAAGTGCAGCATTAGATTGTATTGCCATGATGGATAACCAATTGGCAGATGGTATATACATATATTTATATGGTAGATGAATATAGTCCCTTATATTTTTTTAATTAGGTAAATTTTTACGTATTATTTTACGAGAACCAAAACCTCCACAAAGCTTTGCTGCAAAGCAAATTCAATCTATTATTCAACCAAGTTATAGGTAAAAAGAAGAAGAAGAAAAAAAAAAAAAAAAAAAGGGAAATAGCTTGATCAATGCTTAAATGATACTCTGTATTTATAGTTCATCTGGTAAAATGTATTCAGATCAAATGTCATCAAGATATGATCGTTATTACTAGTCTTATATTTTTAATGAATAAATGAATGAATAAATAAATAAATAGCATTATTAAAATATATTTAAAGAAGTGTCATTTATCTACTGTAGAAATAGTTCTAACTTTAGTCTTAATAATGAATTTCAATCTTTATCGTGTTTACCATGGCTAGAAATTGTCTGGCGATAAAAAAAAAAAAAAAAAAAAAAAAAAAAGCATTTATCAATTTTATTTATTTATTTATTTTTATTTTATTTTTTTCCCAGTAATATAGTTAAATGTCAAACATCAGAGAATTCGTTAATAAAGTGCAATTAGCATATATTCATCAAGATGAGCAACTATTTACTCAATTAATAACAGTTAATCAATTTAGTCCAGTTGTCATTACCCTTCTCCAAGATCTTCATCAAGTAATAATAATAATGAAAAAAAAAAATAGATTATAAATGATATGTGTTCCAAGTTTTAATGTGCATTATCCTTTTGTTATAGACATCAGAACAACAAGTAGAAGAAATAGTAAATAACATTCTAGAAGATACGTCCTATTCCTTAGCAGAAGCAATCATTCATTATATAGAACTCATACGACATATCGATAATACAGATATTAAGTTTGTATTTGATAAATTATCAACCTTTTACAGGTATAGCATTTAAATAATAATAATAATAATAATATAAGCAATATTAATCACCCGAGTAGTTCATTCATTCCTGTATTTAATGGACCAGATACCTTTTATCAATTACCTGTTGTTAAGACATTATCAACATTACTTGTAACATTAGCATTTCGAGTAAGTCCCTTAATGTGCAAGTGTTTTTTATATAAAATTTATTTATTCACACTTTTTTTTTTTTTTTTTTTATTAGGTGGATCAATTAGGACTTAAGGGCAAGGCCCGTAAAGCGAATACAGCAGCAAGATTGCTTTCAAAAATGTTTAATATTATGTTAGCTGATAGGTAAAGATATGTTTGATTCAATTATTATATATTTTACTAAAAAAAAAAGATATCGTTAAAGATCACCGTTTGAAAGTTCAAAACGTCAAGGCATTTTTCATGTTACAAATTTAGCTTTTAAAGTCTATTTCAAGCTTAATTCAGTTAGAATGTGTCAAACATTTATATCGAACATACGCACTGGAGGAGTAGAGTTAGATATGTTTCCTATAAGTCAACAAGTAACTTATAAATATTATATTGGCAGATATGCATTATATCATGGAAGATTAAAACAGGTATATAGACAATCTATGATATTTCATCATTCTTTACTGATTCCTCTTTGTTTTAATTAAGGCACAAGAGTATCTCTTATTTGCATTTGAAAGATGTCATGCTCAACAATGGCATAATAAACGACTCATCTTACATTATTTAATACCAACACGTATTATTCTTGGTTACTTTCCATCTGTACAGTTATTAGAAAAATACCAATTAGTTGGACCTTATTCAAATTTAATCAAAATGATCCGTTCTGGCTATATTTATGGCTTTTTGCAACACTTGAAAAAGTACTTTCATTATTTTTATCATCATTTAACATTCCTTTTATTACGAGAAAGAGGAGTCGTGTTGGTTTGGCGTTGCTTGATAAAAAATTTACATGCAGCAAGGAAGCGACTTGGTGTGCATGCACATGTTATCAGCTTCAAAGATTGTTATAATGCTTTCAAGTTATCCATGAAAAAGAAGAAACGAGTTCCCTTTGGAATGGAGGATTTAGAATGTATTTTAGTCTCACTTATTAGCCAGGTAAAGAAAAAAAAAAGTAACTTTTCCCCTCTCCCCCCAATAATCCTTATTCTCTATCTTTGTTGTTTTAGGGCTATATTCGTGGTTATATCCAGCATCAAAGACAAAGACTTGTACTTAGTAAATTAAACGCATTCCCTCCTATTTCGTCTGTACGTCTTCATGTAGAAAAATATAATGAATCACTTATGGAAGATCATATGATACATGCACAACCCGCCTTACCAAAAGAAATTGAAGACCTTATGAATGAATGAATGAATGAATACATGCATACATACATACAATTTTTTTTTATTATTATTTTATTAACTAAAATAAAATAAAATAAAAAAAAAGGAACATGATTGGTTTGTTTGTTTATTTATTAGTATTTTGGTTGACCTTTATTTGCTGTAAATAACATTTGTTCTTTAAAATTGAATAGCTTAGCTGGTAAAAATTTATCCACCAAAACCATAAAGAGTACGACCTTGTCTCTTAAGAGCGTAAACAACATCCAAGGAAGTAACAGTCTTTCTCTTGGCGTGTTCAGTATAAGTAACAGCATCACGAATGACGTTTTCAAGGAAGACCTTCAAAACACTACGGGTTTCTTCATAAATGAGACCAGAGATACGCTTGACACCACCACGACGAGCAAGACGACGAATAGCAGGCTTAGTGATACCTTGAATGTTATCACGAAGAATCTTTCTATGACGTTTAGCACCTCCCTTTCCGAGACCTTTACCACCTTTACCACGACCAGTCACTAACAAAACATTAAGTATATGTATAATAATAATTAATATCTTTGTATTTATCAGACTTACTTTTTTTCTTCTTTTTTGTAACTTTAAGTAATTAAAAAGAAAAAGAAAACAAGAAAAAGAAAACAAAAACCAAAAACCAGAAAAGAAAAAAAAAAAAAAAAAAACTATAAAAGGAATTAAAATAAACTAATGAGAAAAAAAAAATTATTATTATTATTGATGATGTCGACCCATAACGCGTAAAAAAAAAAGGAAAAAAGAAAAAAAAAGACGCGTTTTTTTTTTCTACATGTATACTACATTAATTTGTATACTTTTTTATATTTATGAAATCCATAATAATACCAAATAATGGCAAATTTTCCAACTCAATTAGCCTTTTTTTATTTTGCCTAATTCGTAAATACGAGTAGAATTCCAATGGGTAAGTTTCTTCCTAACCAGCCAATTGGCATTCTTAAACTACGCGTTTTTTTTTCTTTTTTTTTTAAAAAAAAAGGTGACGTTTACTGCTAATATAATAATTTTTATTGTTTTTTTTTTATAATAATAATTAAAAACTTTTTTATTTTAAATCCCTTTCTTTTTTTTTTTCTTATACATAAATTTTAATAAAATATGGCTCGTACTAAGCAAACAGCTCGTAAATCAACTGGTGGTAAGGCCCCTCGTAAGCAATTAGCTACCAAGGCCGCTCGTAAGTCTGCCCCCTCTACTGGTGGTGTTAAGAAGCCTCACAGATACAGACCCGGTACTGTCGCTCTTCGTGAAATCCGTCGTTATCAAAAGTCTACTGAACTCTTGATTCGTAAGCTTCCTTTCCAACGTCTTGTTCGTGAAATTGCTCAAGATTTCAAGACTGATTTGCGTTTCCAATCTTCTGCCATTGGTGCTCTTCAAGAAGCCTCTGAAGCTTATTTGGTTTCTCTCTTTGAAGGTAATTTTTTTTTATTATTATCTTGTTTTATATATGTATAGACCATTATGTTCAATTTCTAACGTTCAAAAAAAAAATTTTTTTTTGTCTTTCTTTTATCTATAAAATAGATACCAACTTGGCCGCTATTCATGCTAAGCGTGTCACCATTCAACCTAAAGATATTCAATTGGCTCGTCGTCTTCGTGGTGAACGTTCTTAAGAGAACAACGATTTTATGAATTTATATTATTGTTATATAAAAAAAAAGAACTGCATCACAAGTTTCCACAAAGAAATAAATGCTCTCAATAACGAATATATACATATTTATGATTTATTTTATATATAATTGTTCATTTTCTTTATATTAAAAAAAAATGGATACATTTTTCTATTCTATAATACATTATCACAGCATTCGTAATAGCTACGTGTGTGAGACTATGAATGTTCATTTTACATCCTTTCTTGAATAACAGCAAGACACGCTTTTTTTTTTTTTTTTTTTTTTTTTTTTTTTTTTTTTTTTTTTTTTTTAGTGTAAAAAGTCCTTTTATTGAAATTATTAGGTTACTCCGACCTTGCCTGTCCTCGTTGTTCCTAAATTATATGTGTGTGTATTTATGATGATTACTTTCCAGGGTTATTATACATGACATTACCTCGGTTACCATCAATACGTGAATTGATAAAACTTTATGGTTTATCCGCTAAATCTCAACTAAGTCAAAATTTTATTCTTGATAAGAATGTAACAGGTAATACTTTTTTATTATAGCAGCAAGCCCCCTTTTTTTTTTTAATCAATTCGTATAGACAAGATTGTTAGAACTGCTCATGTGTCTGAACAAACACCTTTAGTCATGGAAGTAGGGCCTGGACCAGGTCTACTATCTAGATCCATCTTGGATACTGGTGTAAAAACTATAATTGCTATAGAAAAGGATGATCGATTCATTCCAACACTTCAGGTAAGAATTTTTTTTTTTTAAAAAAAAAAAAAAAAAAAAAAAAAAGATAAGCTCCTTATCTTTATATATAGCAACTATCAGAAGCATCTGCACATAGATTTAAAGTGATTCAAGGCAATGTATTAGATGTTGAACATCAAACGATACTAGACGCATGTCCTCAATTCACCTCAGAAGAACCTTTACATATCATGGGCAATTTACCTTTTAATATAGCAACCCCTTTATTATTACAATGGTTACATTTACAAGCAAGTCAAAAAGGGCTATTTGGACTAAAAAATGATGTATGGATGACATTGATGTTTCAAAAAGAAGTAGGCGATGTAAGTTGCATGCATTATATATATATATTCATATACATTTCATCATTGGTTTTAATAAACCACTAGCGCATTATTGCAGATGTTTCTACTTCAAAACGTGGCCGTCTCTCTGTTATGGCACAAAGTTTATGTAATGTCAAGGAAGTATACAAAGTGCCCTCCACTGTTTTTGTTCCAAAACCTAAAGTTGATGCAAGCGTTATTCAATTAATCACAAAACCAATCACACAAACCATGACTGGTAAGAAGATGTATACATTTATGTATTTATATAGTGTGAGTTCAATTTTTATTTACTTCTTTTGTTGTTGTGATTAGGAGGAACCTATATAACACTTGAAAATATATTACGCTATTATTTCACGAAAAGAAGGAAAACGATGGGACATATAACGAAAAGACTTGCAAAGGAGCTGCCTCAGGTCAATCCATTAATGGAAGAAATTGAAATAATGGTTGATTTTAAGGCAAGACCAGAGGATGTGACAACTGAGCAATTTTATAATTTAGCAAAGTTTTTTCATAAGCATAACATTACAAAGTTTTAAATGAGTAAATAATAGAGTCTTTTTTTATGTTAATCTTATAAGGTATGTTACTGGAAATGAAATGTCTTGAATTGGGGGGAAAAAAAAAAACTGTAAAATATTTGACTTTTAATAATAAAAAATATATACTTGACACTTTTATTTTATTTATTTCTATCTCCTGCCAAATTAAATAAAATAAAAAATAGAAATGAGCTTTCCATATTCACTTCCAACGACTGGATCTTTATCATTTGCAGATTATCTTGAAACAACTGCACCCTATTCTTCTGAAATCTCAGATGCAACGGCTCAAAGAGGTCGTTTAAGAGCTGTATTGAAAGAATTAAAAAAAGAAAATCAATCAACTCGTGATTACCAACTTCTTATTAATGTAAACAATATGTTTCCCATCTTATATTTGACATGCTCACTCTTTTTTTTTTTTTTTTCCTGTTATAACAATAAAAGATAATAGAAGAATATTTACCCTACTTGATAAGCATTGTGAATTGTATTGAAACTAAAAAACTTCAATTAAAGAAAAGCATAGGTAAATAATAACAAAAAAAAAAGTATAATTGCATGCATGTTTATGAATAACGGATTTGACATTACTATTTAAGAAACCTCTTGGCGTTCTACCTTAAGTGACCATCTCATTCACACTGGAAGTAATGCACCTCGTATCTCTTGTATCGATATTCAATATGAACTCATCTTTGTTTTAATGACGTACGCTTATGCACTTTCTTTACAAGTGAATAATGATCTATCCAAGCAAGAACCCGCTACAAATAAAATGGCAGACATGTTAAATACAGCCGCTGGTGTCTTTCAGTTTGTTGCGAATGAAGTGATACCTACTTGGAAACAATCACCTGACAATCGACCTGTAGAAACAGTGCGTGAATTTCCTGTCGCCCTTTCAAAGTAAGATGGTTGATAATACGATACCAACAAAAAGATGCATAAATATTCACAAACTATACTATTTTATAGAATGGCTTTAGCAGATGCACAATCTATCTCCATCAATAGAGCATTAGCTACAAATAATGTATCAAAATCACTCATTGCTAAATTATTTATAGGTGTTGCAGGTCAATATGAAATGGCTTGTAGTTTGATATCGACACTAAATCAAGATATTTCAACTGAATTGAAAAAATATTTGGCTGATGGGACACTATTTTATAAAGTAAATACATCATCTTTTAAAGAAAGAAAGAAAAAAGAACAAATCATGATAATGATACAATACAATATATAAAAATATTTTAGGCGTTAGCAAAGAAGTATTTAGCTATGGATGCTAATGATAATCAGTAAGTCATCATACTAATAACAAGTGACTTGAATAAATATTAATTTCATTTTTTAAATAAAAGAAAAATGGGTCAGGCTGTTGGATTTGCAAGAGAATGTAAAGCTGAATTAAATTTAATTCATCACTCAAGTTTATCAAAACCTCATATACGTAAATCTGCTATCGCTGCTAGGGCAGCAAAAGAAAAAGAAGCCATATCTGAACTTGTCTCTAAATATACCATGATCAATAATACTGTAAGAAAATAGATATGTTGAACGCATTTTAATGTATAATAATCCTTTTACATGTATCTACGTTTCCTTTTTTTTTTAGGTATCGTATGAGCCTGTTCCTACTCGTCAAGAATTACAAAAACTCATACCTGGTGGAAGAGGCTTATTAGAATTGAAAAATTTTGTTTTACCTGATCCTATCTTTGGTCCTTCAGTTCAACAAAAAAGTGAAAAATCTTATTTACTAGAAGGACGTTATTTTTAATAAACATTATCTTAATTAATAAAAATACATGTAATATTTATTGATATTCAACAATGGAAAAAAAAAATAAAAAAATAATAATACACATTTATATACACATGTGTATATATAAAATTATTAAACTAAATAGGTATAAAAATACAATAATGAAAAAAAGAAACAAGGAAAAAAAAAAAAAAAAAAAAAAAAAAAGTAATAGTAAAAAAAAAATTTTTTTTTTCTTGTTAGTTATAAAGTGTTTAAAAGTTACAAATAATGATGATTATTGAGTAGTAGTAGTAAGAGTAGTAGTAGAGGTTTAGTTAACATGCTTTTCGTATCCACGAACGATGCTTTCAAGAGATTTACCCTTAGTTTCATGAAGGAAGATAAAGGTAAAGCAGAAAGCAGAGAAACAGATAACGGCGAAAATCAAGAAGGACCAACCGTGAATGGCGGCAAAGATGACAGGGAAAAGTTGACCAATCAAGAAGTTCATACACCAATTAATACAAGTAGCGGCAGCACCTACAGAGGAGGCAGCATAAGTAGGAGTCATTTCAGATGTAATCAACCAAGGGATGGGACCAATACCGACAGCGAAGGAAGCGACATACAAGAAGACAGAGGCAATCAAAAGACCGGGTGTATTTGTCTTGTAACCGATAACCAACAAAACAGAGAAGATACAGGTACCAGCTTCAGCAATCAACAACAACACACGACGACCATATCGATCAATGACACCAATAGCCAAGATGGTAGCAACAAAGTTAACAATAGTGGTGATGATAGCCATAAGTTGAGCCATACTTTCAGAACCGTTAAAGGCGAGCAAGAAGATATCAGTAGAGTAGTACATGACAGCGTTCATACCGGAGAGTTGTTGGATAACGTGATGAACAAAGACGATGAAACCAATACGACGAAGGAGAGGGTCCTTTACGACTTCCCACATGGACATAGGAGGACGAAGGGCATTACCAGCACCACCGTTACCCTTTTCAAGAGCACCTTCATTAGGCATGGACATATCCTTATCGTCATCTACCTTGATACCTTCATCACCACCACGGAGCAAGACAGTAGCAGTAGCAGTACCCAATTGACCTTCGACCATTTCAAAGAATTCTTGTTCAATATTAGCGTTACCACGAAGTCTTTGAAGATTAGCACGAGCTTCTTCAATACGGTTTCTTGAGACCAACCAACGAGGGGATTCAACACAAGTTCCCATAAAGACGGCTTGGAAGATGGCAGGGAAGGCAGGGATGGCATAATTGATACGCCAAAGTGGAACCTTGGCTAATGGAAGACCGATGACAGATGATAAAAGAATACCAATAACGACCAAGAATTGATTACATGAACCCATCGTACCACGACCTTTAATAGTAGAAACTTCACCAATATAGGTAGGAACGACAAGTGAACCAAGACCACAAGAAACACCACAAAGAAGACGACCAATAATAAACATAGCTTGATGCACAGAAACAGCACATAAAAGTGAACCAATAATAAAACCTGCATTGTTTACAACAATTGTCAAACGACGACCTAATCTTTCTTGAATTGAACCACCCACTAAAGAAGCAACTAAACCACCTACACAATAGGAAGACACAGCGAAACCCCTAAGAAAAAAAAAAAAAAGACAGCGGGTTAATATTAATACAAATCTATATCTATTTTTATGTATTTACCAAAGTGCAGTATCCATAGGTAAACAATCAGGTAACGCTTTACTAGCAACATGAGCCATACCATTTTTACAACCATGAGTAACAGCACCAGGAACGTTTGCAGAACCAATAACATAACCGTTACTTAAAGATTCAAGACAAGCCATGACTACACAGTACACCATGTACATCGGCAACTTGACTTCTTTTGAATCCATTGTACTTGATTAATTAAAATAAAAAATAAAAAATAAAAAATAAAAATAAAATAAAAAAAAAAACTAAAGTACAAACATCATAGAATCAAAGAAAGGTTGATCCTTTTTATATACAAATTAGAAGGCTTATGTCCTTTGATTCATTCCACTTTTTCCCAGGTGTCTTACAATTTCCGTTTGGATTCGCCTATTTTAGAAAATAATTGTGGGTGAAGAATGTTGCATTCTATTTCCCTTTTTTTTTAAACTTTCTTTCTCTCTCTCTCTCCCCCCCCCACTTCTCTGAAACATTATGTCCCAATGATCTTTTTCATATTAACATATAAAACAATATTAATTTAGTATTTCCTTTTTGTTAAAAAAATATATATATATAAATGTATGTATGTATGTATTCTTCTTTTATTAATAATTCTATTATTTAATTAGTTAAATAATTCAACATAAAATATGCCCAGCCATATATGATTCCTATAGCACAATAAAGACTTGTGACCATTAATGGTAAGAACTGAAGTTTGTCTCCAAAAATCAATACATGTCCAAACTCGGTATAAGCTTGGAGAAGAAACATTCCCGCCAAATAATTTTTTTCTATGGTCAAGAGTTCCTTGAGGGGTCTGTAAAAAAAATAAAATAAAGTGAAATAAAATGAAATGAAATGAAATAAAATGAAATAAAATGAAATAAATAATAGTTAGAAAAAATAAAAGAAAGTGGATCGTTTTAGTAGATTACTCACGTTTTTATATTATTTGCAAGACTAGGTATAACGACGCAAAACCATAATAATGTCAATATAATCTTAATTGGTGTTTCTAGTATGTATCATAACATATGTAAAAAAAAATTAGGGAAAAAGAAGACGAAAATAGGTCAGCGGGGGGTAGAAAGGAAGGAAGGAAGGAAGGAAATAAATGAGATCAATATATTGTGTTTGCTTTCTTACTTACCAGCAGGATGAAATAGTAAAGGATATAAAGATACAATTCCAGCGGCACTTAAAATAATTAAAATACGCAAATTAACTTTACTATTTGCTGCCATCAATCTATAATAATAATGGCGTTTTTTTTTTTGTCGGAAATGAGTAAAGCCGGTAAACGGTGTTTTTGTTTTATATGTAATTTTGGAACTTACCCAAAAGGGATCAAAACAAGCATAATGGCTTTTTCATGCACATGCCATCCAAATAAATAAGAAGAAAATGTGCACAAGATAAGTGAAGATAAAAAGTTATTAAATGTAGGCTTTCTCCATAGTTTTTGTAATACGATCTGTAAATAAATCAAATATTATTTTTTTTTAAAATTAAAAATAGTGAAGAGAGAGGGAAAAAGCTTAGCTAATCAATTTTTTTTTTTAAGGCCATCTTATTTTTTTTTCTAGAAAAAAAAAATACATACCAGTTGAATAACGACGGTGATAATTAATGTATGAATAGCTTCAATTGTAGGTAAAACAGCAAATTGAGTATCCCCGACATATCCTCTTGTCATTGAAGAGATTGCTTCTTCCTTTAAGCTCCATCCAAATCTCTTTGCAACTAGGATATCAATGTAAGAATATTACCATTTTGTACAACATCATTACTTACACACAATTAAAACTCTATCAAGACCTGCATAAAGCGCCCAAAAATTAGGTGCCCAATATGCATGGCAAAGACCTCGGGTAAATGGGAAGAGGCGTTGAAACAGGTCGGGTAATTGCCCCAAGTAAATGAAAGGGCCAAATGAAATGGCAAAAACTGCCAGAACAGAACTACCTAATATTGTTAGTCTTTTCATAGAAAATTTGACTTTAATAAAAAAAAAAAAGATTAGTACAAGTGCAAGTACAATTCATTTCTATTTTAAACTTACTTGCCCCATTTTGTTGAATAAAGCAATAGGATTTAAGCAAATATATAAAATAAGCAGGTGACATATACAAGTAGATATGTTTAAAATTAAGTAAAATAGCAAACAATACACCAGAACAAAGTAAATTGTTCTACAAGGAAGTTAAACTCCAATTCTTTTGTTGTTGTTTTTTTTAAAAAATATATGACTTACTCTTTTAGCTTCAACTATAGATAAAACCAAGATACCATAAAGTAGACCGTTATATTGGAAATGAATATGTAAGAAATTCGTTAAGGATTAATATAAATATGTATCTAAAATAGGCCTATTTTTTTTTTTTTTGATTTGATTTAAAGAAGAAAAAGGATATGATCTACAATAATAAGGCCAGGATGAAGGAATAAGGCACCAGCTAAGACACAGTTAACATATTTGTTTCCAAAGTATTTCACATATCTATTATATTATTTATTTTTAATATATAGGGGCTTATACTACATAATATACATATATTTATAATATGTATTTGGATATATACCTTAATAAAGCCCAATAGAATACCAATTCACTCACAATAACAGTCAAGCGTTGAAAAATAACCGTCTCAATACTCTCATAATTAAGATTATCCACTTTAAGCATTTCAGGATCCACTAAAGCAGCAAACATACTCAAGAATTTCTCAAACCATGCAAAAAAAGGGGGATAATCTAATGTCCACTCTGAAGTGTTCTAATAAGACTTTAGAATAAACAATATAAAGTAGTCCCTTTATTATTATTATTACTAATTGCTTACTTCAATATACCACTTCTGGATAGGTAAGCTATGTGTGATGGCTAACCAATTTCTATGTACCTCAAAATCTGTGGATCGACTAATGATAAGAAAACAAAAATAAAATAAAATAAAATAAAATAAAAAGTTCATCATTATGAACAAGTATGAAAATAAAATAAAATATAAACATACTATGATGGTATCAAAAGTGATTTGATTAATGTACTGATGATGAGTAAATTTCGCATTATGATTTTAATAATAAAGAAATATGCTGTACAATGATTAAAATAAATATAATAATAAATTTAGAACATATAATAGACTGTTGTAATAACATACGTTGTTTCTCTTCCTTTCGCTCTCTTTCTCTTTTTTTTTTTTTTTTATGTATTGAATATGCTCAACTAGTTGAACTCTTTAGACTTAGACGACGCGTGAAAAAATTATTATTATTATTATTATTATTTTACAAAATAGGTATTCATTTCTTCCCGCCAAAATATGTGTGACACGTCACCGTCTATCGTAATTTATAATTTTAAAAGATAAATCCTGTCAACAAAAATAACAACTTCTTTTCAAAAAAAAAAAAAAAACTATGTTATATTTAAAGTTTTTAACTTTATAATAATAAAGTCTATTATATAATAAACTCTCTTTTTTTTTTCCTTTTCTATGAAAATTTGCATTTTTACAGGTGTTTAATGTATATAAATATACAAATATTTATGTTTTGGGTGAGTATTACATAATACAACCAATAATATGCGTTTAAACAAACTTTAATTTTATTTTAAACAACCGAAGTGTCTTAAATATGCTACGTTTGCCCTGGTTGGGGGGGGAGAGAGAGTCACAAGAACTAAAACCTTCTCCTTCGGGATGAAGGAGGATGTTTTAAAGCAATAATTTAGAGTTAAAATTAGACGATTTTTTAAGTGGTAATAAAGTTAGACATTATTATGAATTGCTGTTAGTCCTTCTATCGGGAATTTTGCTGAACATAAAAAAACAATAATATTGTTTGTATTTTATTATCTTCTTGATGTCTTTTCCAAACTTTTTCAGTATAAAAATATATCCAATCTATCTTCCAGAACAGCAACTGATTGGCATGATTCAACAGCAAGCTTTTTGAATTAGTATCTTTTAAATTCTTAAATAGAAGAGAATAAGCCTCGAAATGAATAGACTCAGCTGTAGATAATTTTATGTTCTACACTATATCTTATACTTGTTGTTGTAAAATCTATTGAGCTTTTTTTTTTTTTTGTTTTTTTTTTAATATGTATTATTCAACTGTCAAATTATTCAGCCCCGGCGATCCTCTGTTTCCAAAATAAAGGCAATAAACTTTCTGAATTAACAAAAAAAAAAAAAAAAAAAGTTCTCCAAGAGTGTCATATATTAAGATGAGAATTATGATATGCCTTTCAATAGTTCTTCATCAAATCAGTGTCAGCGTTCAGAGTATATATAATACTGAAAATAAAAATATTCTAAAATTACAGAATATTGTAATTTTTATTTGTATAACAATCACAGAAGAAAGTTTCACATTTACAAGAAATCCTATATATTACATAAAAAAAAAAAAGATAATAATAATAATATCTTAACTCTTATTATAATTAATCCTATTTAATTGCTAAAGAGCATATGCTAACGAAATGAATTATGAACATTTATTTATTAGTAATTAACTTTAAATCATTCCAAAAAAAAGGTAAAAATCTCGAGGTAGAGTAACTTATACAAACCCTCCTTCCCCTTAAAAAAAAACACCTTCAATGTAATGACTTGGGTTGCCTTTTAGTATGACAACTTCATAGTCTAACATTAGTTTATTCAAAAGTAAAACAATTGCTTGTAATAAATTCATTTTAGAATTCACTTTTTTATCTGCTGATCACTAAAATGCATTGCTTTTACCAACTAATAGTTGCCTGTACTTTTCAAATAACTCAGAACGAATATAGCAAAGCAGTAATTGATTTATGAAATAAAACTATTCTCTCGTTGGATGTATTACGCTCATACTTGAGTTTAATAGTACTGTTGATAACCTTAAAGAGATAAATTTACTAGGAACCTAATACTAAACATACATAATGACGTGATATTAGTAATTCATATTTCTCACTGAATAGTATTGTCAGAGGAAGTAATAATATGAGTACGCTGATTTCATGACTTACAAACATTAGGTGTAAAGGGTAAAACAGCAAGAAATTATTGAAGATAAAGAAGAGCGACTATAAAATGCGATCAACCTTTATTTTATAGATATATAGACCTTCTTTTTCTTTTTTTTTTTAAAAAAAAAGCATATAGTTAAACTCTGTATAACTCTAAATAAAAATAAGACAGGTATGAATCATGATAAGCTTCTATTTTGATATAGTATTGATAATAATCAAATACATTATCAATAGCAGAGTAAAATATATATGCGTATTAGTGGCTATAGAACTTTTTTTACTCAACAAAGTTAAATAAAAAAAATTCCTCCCTCTACCCCCCTCTTCCCTGTGGAGATAGTTTTATTAAACTTTATTTGCAAACGGAAGAAGAAGAAGATGATGATGAATAAAAACTTTAAATAAGCTTACTAACAATACGGCTTCATTTATTTTACTATAAAAGAAAAAAAACTTGATATGAAAATATTGTGTGGGGTGACTACAAGAATAATCCCGTAATTTACAATCAGCTTTACATAAATGGATTTGTTTATGCAGTCTTGTTATATCCATCCATCTTTCTAGCTTTAGAATAGAAGATTGATTGTTCTTTTTTTCTAGTCAAGAAAAAATAAATTAGATCCAGTTTATATGTTTATATTTGAAGAAAAAAAAAAGAGGGGGATGGGGAAGAGTTTGATATTCCTACTCTTGTCAGTGGCTCTCGAATTATTTCATCATTGTGAATGACAGTTGAAAAAATTACGATATTTTAAAAGCGCAACTTACACATATAGATGTATATCAATAATTTGAAACTAGAGTACAGACACGTTAATTGATGTTTAAAATATCAATAAAATACTAATGGTAATAAAAGGAAGAAGAAGCAAATATAATGTCGTAATATACGCGTATGATTTTTATATAAGTATATATACATATATATGACTATACTTTGCATTGGAATTGACTGGTATATCTTTAATAATAAAATATCCATAAATGAAACAGATCCAGACTATTTTTTTTTTAAAAAAAAAAGAGATAAAACCAATTAATTATTATTGCATTTACTTTTTTGTTATATAAATATACATATATATCTTCCAGTAGCTAATTATTTAAAAGACATTCAATTGTATTCTCACAAAAGTAACTACAGGTATGAATTATAATACAATTTCGGGATATATCCCATATTTAGCTTTAATAATAATTACACATATCAACTATCAATGAATGATATTTAGATATAGCATGATTCAATTATATATGATTGAGCTAACAATCGTCCCTTCTCTCTAATTGACTTGTATAACTAATTGGAATGAATCTCAATATCATTTATAAGGAATTGGATGCATTTACACGTGGTTTGAATGATTTGTTTAAATCATAAACTACACTCATCTATTCCCGTTATGATAAAAGGAGCCAGAGAATAATATCTGCAATTGAAATCTCCGAATATGTTTGTCAATATTAGATAAATTCTCTCAAGAGCTATCTTTTTTTCAAACAAAGATTTTAAATAAATAAATAAAATGCAGATGAATCCTTCAAGAAGGGAGTTGCTAAATTAACACAATAATATATTAGATAACTTTCATTTTGATATACCAAACCCAATAATAGGCCATATTCAATAACTATCTTTAAAATGTTAAGCCTCTCTCATATCTTTTATATATATATATGTATATATGTATATAGCAATATGGGGTACGTGTACTAGTTACTCCTTTTTATGAAACTACTGATTTTATTGCTACTATACTTTATAACTGCGTCATATCCAACAGCAAACATATCAGTGTTTTAAGCATAACTTAGCATTCTCATTACTGTACTTGTATATATTTCTCATTTCTTTATAGCACAAGATATTATCCTTTTTTTTTTTTTGTTAGTATTCAAGCAGTTCGAAATTCAATCATACTTTGCAAGACTAGTTTGTTGAATGGTATTTGAGTCTATTTCTTATTCCCTCTTCTCGTTACTGCATTTTGATCTACTTTATCAGCAGTATAAACATACACTTTATTGATACTTGGATATGCAAACACAAAAGACAAGAAATAGGGTTCTCCTGCTCTTCTCCTCTTTCTTTATATCTACGGCCTTCTCGATCTTTATCAAAAAAAAAATCAATAATTATAAACATTGTAGAATTAAATATATTTTATAACAACTAATTTTCTAATAATAAAAGAAGATAAAGCAATCAAAAGATTTTCTTGTTTTTCAGTAATAAAAATCAATATTGGTACGCAAAAAGTGAAAGGAAAAAAAAAAGGAAAGTCTTTACAAGTGACGAAGGGAATATAAAGCAGCTATTAAAGCGATAAGGAAGGAAATCTCTTGAAAAAAGTGTCTTTTAATAATGCTTTTTATTAGTCTTATTTATTGGAAGTTTGTAATGATTTAATAAAAGTGAATTTGCCTATTTTTTTTTTTTTTTTTTTTTTTTTTTTTTTTTTGCAACCGACTCAGAGATAAAACTCTACAGAAAAAAAGTTTTCCTGTATATATAATATAAAAAAAGGGTTCCCCATCACCATTGTAATGTAATCATACTACCCACAAATCTAATATTATGTACAAATTTATAACCTTCTTTATTTTTAACATTACTCTTTAAATGCATTGTTATTGGGAGGGGGGTTTTTTTTCCCCCTTTAAAAATCAGGAAATTGATCTCGATAAGGATCTTCTTGAGGAATACCATAAGGATGTATATCTTCAGGATATTTATCAAAGTTACTAGTATCTCCTTCACCTTTTAGATGAGGAATATGCGGTGGCTTAATCTTTCTTTGAATCAGTTTTTCAAAATCAAGTGAAGAAAACCATTTATGCTCACAAATATCATGATAACCTCGTTTTAGATTACCATAACGTTGACTTAGATCTGGTGTAAGTAAATGCTTTAGCAAGTCCTTGGCCGCTGAATCCATGGACGAAGGGTATTTTGGTTGTGTGGTTAAGATTTTTTCATATAGTTTAAATTGATTATCATCGTAAAATGGAGGATAACTAAAGATGTATATATGTAAAAGATTAGACATACTATATATATACACACATATATATATATATTATGGTGGTAGGGATATACAGACCCTGCAAGCATTTCAAATATAAGGACACCCAATGCCCAATAATCTGCTGCTTTGCCATATCCTTTTGTTTGAATAATTTCTGGTGCAAGATAATCTGGTGTACCACATAATGTCCATGTAATATCAGGTACTATTTTTGCAAATCCAAAGTCTGTTATCTTGATATGTCCATGCGCATCTAAAAGTAAATTCTCTGGTTTTAAATCACGATAAATCACATTTTTACTATGTAAATAAGCAATAGCTAATAAAACTTCTCCTGCATAAAATCGCGCTACATCATTGGAGAATTTCTAATACAAGTGTAATCCCGTCAATAAGGAATTGAATGCAAATAAATAAGAAACATGGTTACCTTTGATTTTCTCAAATATGAAAATAATTCACCACCGGGTATATAATCCATGACCATATACAAGTTGGCACAGTCTTGAAAACTACCCCAAAGATTAACGATAAAAGGATGTTGGACACTGATAAGAATTGAATGTTCGTTATTAGTATGTTCCACTTGTTTTAGTTTTACAATTTCTGCTTTCTTGAGTACTTTTAATGCATAATAATGTTTATTTATTTTGGACTGAACAAGATGAACTCGTCCAAATGAACCTGTACCAAGAGTTCGATGTAAATTGAAATTGGTCAATTTCATTTGACAATGAGGACGTGTGACATCGGAATCATCTAGTACTTGTTCAACGGAACTAGATGACGAAGATGGATGTTGTTTGTCAGTTAGTATTGTATCGTCATCACCATTTGTATGTTGCTCAGAAGAAGATATAGATTCTAATATATGATGTAAGATACATGCATACATACGTACATACATACATACATACGTACATATATATATTTATATATGTATATATACATTTTATTTTTACCTTTTTTTGGAGTAGTTGGTGGTGTAGATATATTTGATGTTTGTGCAGCTATATTCTCTTTTATCGGTTTAGTCTCAGTTGGAGCAACTAGTATTATATATATATATAAAATGATGAATTTCTTTTCTTTTTTTTTTTTAATAGTTATCCTCTTATATTATTATTTTAATTACTTGGAGGTGGCTCAATATAATTATCCTTTGTATCGTCTTTATATCCAAATAGATGTGTATTGGGTAAAGGATTACTTAGATGAAATTTGCTACTGCTATGGCTGTCATTATTACTCGAATGACTATTTGCTCTATGATTATGAAAGGAAAACCTAGGTTTTGCCTTGTCAATAAATTTACTAATCATAGTTGGCATTGTAGTAAAGATACTTCAAATTAAAGAATATATGTGTATATGTATGTATATGTATATATATCTAAATATTTATATAGAAAGAAATAAAGAAAAAAGGAGTGTTTTACTTGATACTGTCTGTCTTTTATTTATAAATGTTTCATTAAAAAAAAAAAAAATAGTAGTAGAAGAACAACAATCAACAACAACGAAAAAAATAAAATAAATAAATAAAAAATAAATAAAAAAAAAAAAGTGACATGCACTTTTATATCGTCATATACAACAAGTCTTGCAGATTTGACATTATCTTGAAGCAAAAGGTTTATATGCAGGATATAAAAAAGTACATTTACAGATTTATGCTTTTGTTAGATATAATATATATCTTCTTCATGGAAATGTATTTTCTACATGTCATTGTCATATCATGGAATATGACAGTTAACCAATCATATTCCTTTTATCGAGATAGCGGACTAATAAAAAAAAACTATTTTGTACTTTGTCAAATTTGCCACAGAATTTTCCAACAAACAACATCATAACTTTCAATGTCAGCAGCTTATATCATTTTCTTTTTGTGTGCTGCATATCCAAATAATAATTAGTGTCGAATGGTTTAGGACTCTAATGAAAAATGATTACTACAAGAAACATGTCAATACAACACATACTATTGCTTATTTAGAGAAGAATCCATTTTCTTTTTTAGGAAGGTAGCATTAAGAAGTTTATTCAAGAGTTAATAACATTACTTTTGAATAAGCAGAAGAAGCGTGTGAAATGTGTATTGATTGATATAACGCAATTAACATGTCAAGTCATTGAAAAAATCGCTGTTGCAACCCTAAAATAGATATCTGAATGATTCTACAAGGAAATCATTAAGCCAAACTCATAGTCTACAACTACTCAATATAAATATGTTCCACGTTTCCAAGAAGACAAAAAGAAAAAAAAAAAAAAGACTTGCATTAGCAAATATTATTTACTACTAAAGTATGAATGGGAATTCATAATATCCAAAGCATTACATACATCATTGGTCATTGTTAGTTAATAAAACATAGAGTGTTTAGTTATATCATATGCTGACTCACATTTCCTCGACATTATTTTCTTTTCCATTCTATGCCTCTCTTATTACGATTACCTAGTATATACAAATATATAAAGAAAAATAGATCATTATTACATAATTATAACTGACTATGTGTGTGTGTATGGAATGTATTCTATACTGAATACAATAATGATCTGGCTAACACTCTAACATATTCATCTCTTTGTACCTTTTTTTTTCAATTCAACCCAGACAAACCTATTTTACATTGACTTTATATTATCAGGGCCAAAAAAAAAAAAGATAATCAGCAGTCGAAGATTCTCTTTAGAATAATAAATATCAAAAGAAACTAGGCAATGTCTTGATAACCATCGTTTAGTAAAGATATATCATTTTGTTCTATGTTTATTATTTGGCGGATATCCGGTCAACTTGATAAAAATCATGTTGTTTATAATTCCTTGTGCAGTACTGTTCATCATTTGGGTAAACTACTGTGCTTTTCCTTTCTTTCTTTCTTTCTTTATTATTATTAGTATTTACAAAGAGAGGTTTGGTATAATCAATCATCAAGGTTATAGTAGATAAATTTATATTTATATGCAATAGAGTCTTCTTCACTGTTGATATAATAACTTTAATCTATAAAATAATGTATAATAATACATCTATTAACAGACAGCACAAAAAAAAAAAGTGCCTGAATTCGCACATGCAACAAACCAATAATCACGTTATAATTACATTAATTTAGTAAAACAAAGTGTTACACGATATACCACTTCAGCGAAAAAAAAAAAGTTTTCCTTCATCATCATCATCACTCTTTAAAACAACTTACTCCCCTTCTTTTCCTTTCCTTTCTTTTCTTTTTTTTTTTGTTATGGAATCAATAAAACCTAAACGATTTTCCTTTGCTAGTTTTGGAAGAGCGTTTTCTTTTAATAACAATAACTCTGTTCCAAAGCAACAAACATCAACAAAAGGTGATTCAAAAGACTATGATAAAGAGCCACATCATCAAAGTAGACGATCTCAAAAATCAAAAAGTCTTTATGTAAAATCAACGAATAAGACGATTCAAACAGCAGAGATAAAGGATATTCGTCGTTCTATTCGACATTCTTTAGCATCTGTCTTATATGCAGCTCCACATAGTATGACATCGAAAGAGGGTAACATGCTTGTCCCAGTTTTAGTTACCTCGGAGCTTTCAGAATCGTTGGGTGGCGTGTTAGTAGCAAACAACGACAAACCTCATTCAGAGGAAGAAGAAGAAGAAGGGCAAAAGAAGAAAAAAGTGCAATCAATAGAATATGATCATACATTAGAGATAGTGTACAATAAAGATAGCATGACTATTTTATGGCAAGGATATGGCTATACAATAGATGAAAAGGCAATCGTTGACACTAATAATATAATGTCAGCGTATGAAAAGGATAGATGGGAATCCTATCAGGGCTTAATACATCCAATTCATTTATTCTCACTGGATATAACATTAAATGTGACTGAATTAAAACGTTATTATGATAATTATGGTTCAATGATGTTAAAGATTCGTGAAATTAAAATGCTCAACCAACAACAGCAACAATACCATCCCTTCTCAAAAGATACCATTTAAAATATTTATAAGCTTGATCAATTCGATTATTTATTGTATAATAAAAAAAAATAAAGATCTTGATTATATAAAAAAAATCGCCTGGGTTAGGCTTATAAGTGAGAATAATAGGAAGCTAAAAAAAAAAAGAAAAGAAAAGAAAAAGGAAGCGGCATATTTCAATATAACTTATTTTTTTGTCTTACTGCCTTATTATTCCAAGTCAAATAGCTCAGTATTGTTTACTAGGAATACTATATGTTTAACATGTCTACAGTTGAAAATATTGCAATGATGTGCTCTAAACTCTTTTTTTTTTTTTTTTTTTTTTTTTTTTTTTTTTTTTTTCAAATAACTCTAATTGATATTTCAAAAAATTTTAAACTTTTATTTAATAATAAATTTAATTGTCAAGTCCATTATATATACACATAATATACGGGATTAATGAGTTACGGTAATAAACCCTCTCGCCCACTTTAGAAAATCATTGTCTTGTCAGGAAAAAAAGAAAAAATTCCAGCTTAGATTGAGAATTACTCTGTTATAAATACGATAGATAATAAACATCATCCAAATTATACTTAGAATCCAAATCAGTCGTTTTCTCTTTCTATCATTTTTAACTGTAGCCTCTTTTACAAATTGACGAGCTCTTTCTTTAGGATGTAAAGATGGGGTATCTACTTTTTTATCAAGAACATTATTATTCTTTCCATTTTGTTTCCTTTTACGGTTATTGATCACAGGAGCAACATGGACGAGTGGTTGACTTTCTGTAGTGGCGGTTGCATTTGTTTCATTAAGGGACATGTCAAGTAAAGGTACATCATGTTTAGTTTGAATCGTGCGACTCGTTTGTGTTGCAGAAGTCATAGGTATAGGTAAATGACGACGTTGACGTGAAGGTCGTTTACCAACCTCTAATCTTGATTCTATTCTGTCATCCATACAGAAAAAAGAAAAAATATTCTTTTTTAGAATTTGATCGCTGTTTTTTTGTGTAAATTATTTTAGCCAACAAAAAAAAAAAAAGGGGATCCACATTTATTAATAGTAAAAAAAAAAAAACCAAGAAAGCTATTTTCTCCTAAAAAAAAAAAAAAAAAAAAAAAAAAAAAATATGGCCTTCTTTATAGGACTATAAAGATATAATTATCAAAAAATGCATTTTAATTCGAAAAAAAAATATATATGTATTTATAACTTTTTGTTAAAGAAAGAATAAGAGGGAGAAAGTATACAAAAAATAAAGCATAAAACATAAACATAAAGGAAGCTTCTTTGTTAATACATAGTATATGCTTTTTTTTGTTTGTTTAATAAACAAAGTGCGCGTATTTGTTGTGGAATATTAAAGATGTTGGTCATATAAAGAGTACAGTAGTAATAGAAGGAGAGGAATTAAAGAAAAGAACGTGTAAAAAAAAAGAAATAATATTTACATATAAATATGTCAAGACTTATTTTAGTAATGGACATGATATTCTTTTATGACCGTATTTACCACACCAAGTACTATATATGTATATAGATGTTTAAATAACCCTATATGTATTCTATATTGTATGTTTTGTTTACTTACCATTGTCCACCTTGTAAGTTTAATGGCTTAATAGCGTATGCCATATTAACATGATGTACTTTATTAGATGTATCACTGTTGTTGTTGTAATATTGATTTATATAGCAGTCAAAATAACCCATTTCTTATATATGCTAGAATAGATATATAGGAGAGAGAAAAAGAGAGAGAGAGAGAGAGAAAGAATATATATAATTTAGAATTATATGAAAAAAAAAGACAAGCTATATATATATATACATACACATACACATACATATACATATATTTGTATATATTTATATCAAGTATTAAGGAGGTTATTTACAAAATATAAGCACATGTATACTGCTTCTTTGTTTAATGGTATTATGGTTTTATTTTTGACGTGTATTTATTAATATCATTTTGTTATGTTGATCATCAGGGCCTAGAAGCTCTTCTATAGTTGTCCTTTATTATTACCCCCTAATTTTTTTTTTTATACATGCGGATCATACCAGAATAAGAGATTATTTACATACAATTTTAAGATTTTCTTTATGTTAGTATTTTAATATAGAAGAGATAAGCTTAGATTACAGAAATAGAATCAAACAAACTTTATATTAATGAAAAGAAAACAGATGTTTATAACAATGACTTGTATGCACATACATCATCTCCCCTTCTCCCTTTCTGTCATATTTACATCATCTCATGATATTCTTTATAAAGTTACAAAGATAAAGTATATTATTATGTACAAGACAATGAATATTTACATGAATCTTATGTGCAGAATCTATAACTTTGTGCTTGTTATACTTTATTAATTTTATCAAAAAAAAAGCTTATACGCGTTTCATTATTCTGTGCTATTTATGTATTCATAAATAATACATACACATACATACACACACACACACACACACAAATATATACATTTATATCTCTACTCTAAATCATACAGTCTAAACAAATAATTAAAAAGTGAAAAAAAATATAGCATTCCATTTCATTTGACGTCAAAAAATAAAGGTTCATTTTCGAAAAAAAAAAACTCAGGAATGAAGGAGTATTTCTTCCTTTTTGTTTATTATTTTCCCTCTTCAAAGAAAAAAAGAAAAACAAGTCGAGTCGAGAATGATGTGAACTTAGATGTTCAACTTGGTGTGACGCCAGTTACGTCTCTTGGCATTCCAACTATGAGCAAAAAAAAAAAGAGGGAGAATGTGATTAATAAATCAGTTCAAAAAAAAATATCGAAATAAAAAAAAAAAAAAAATGCTTTCATACCGAATCTTAGTGTCAGACTTCATACGGAACCAGTGAGGCAAAGGACGGTTTTGCTTCTTGGCCTTGCCAAGCTTGACTTTGGTGATGAAAGACTTTTGAGAAGGCTATTCAAAATAAAATAAAAATACATGTATACACACACATGTGCATGAAGATTAAATTAGAAATCTAGATCATCATCTGAATTTTGTAAGTTTTCTCCATCTCTCTCTCTCTCTCTTTTTTTTTTCGTTTATCCATCACATCCATATAATTGGTGGTTTCCTTTTAAGCTCTTTTACTCTCACTCTCTCTTTTCATCTGTCACACATTAATCCATCTTTTTTTTCTGTTTCCTTCTTTAATGAATATCTTCCTTTATCCTTACCATTTCGACTAGCGATATATGCGAGAAGAGGAGGATTTATCACTTCATGATTTGCTATCTTAGTCATATACAGCACAATGTAAAAAAAAAAATCAAAACATATATCTCGGTAATTGTCCGACCATGATACAATTTTCGGTCCGGGGGAGAGGAGGAGAAATGGAAAAGTATTATTTTTATTATTAGCATAAATGATTCAATACACCGACACAAATTATAAATAAAAGAATTTTCATTCGGGTATCATTTAATATTTTTATAATCCATGTTGATTTCTTCTCTTCTTTCATATTTGAAGTTCCCCATACTTCTTCTTCTTCTTCTTCTACTTTAGAAAATTCATCAGAGTCAAGTCCTTGTTCTGCATTATTATTATCTTCTGTTTTGACGGGCAAAAGGGGTACAGTTTGGTATTTTGTTCTCTCTTCGTTCTTATTTGAATGCATCATAAAATTACAAATCCATCCTGATATCTCATGTGTACTCTGGCTCAAATAATAACAAACGAAAATAAATAAATAGCTACTGATCACTAAATTGATCCACCACCCAAACCCCTTGACCCACGTTGGTTTTACTAATACGACTAATAATCCTTTTGTATCACCTGCTAACCACATGTGAAACTGTCCAATAAAGGTCTCTAATGAAATCCTACCCATGAATGCAAATGCCTTAGAGTAGGTCATACGCAGATAAGCATTACCATTGCGTAAAAATACAAAGGCTAGGATAGGAATCCAACTAAGATAAGGATGTGTTCTGTTGTAGATAAACTTATTTTCGCGTGTTAGTTCATACCAAAAGTAGCCTATCATTGCAAGTACGGAAGCAGATAATGTGATTTGTCGTATGACATTCCAGTATCGATGCTTTAAAACTTGATACTCTGTTATCTTTATAAACCCAAGGGCACACAACATACCCACATAGACAATATAAGCATCTAACCCTAATCGAAAACGCCATTCACTTGCATTCCATTTGACATTCATTAATACTTCAAATACATCAAAGACAGTCTCGAGCACTCCAGGTACATGTATAAAAGACGTTGTTAAACAACATGCAATGACTATTTTAGCCACTATAAAGATAGACTTCTTATTCCACCCATGTCCAATATACATCGTTATCCAGATCACAAAGAACCAAAACGATACTAATGGTGTAAAATAATAACTAAGATAATCCGTATCCATCAAGTACTGAAGCACAAATGTTAAAAAGTTGAGTCTCACCATCACATTTAATACTCGGCCTATACCGAAATCAGCTTTCTTGTAAAAGAAAAAAAAGTGTCCATAGCCAGTTTGAAAGAGGTAAGCAGCTACTAGGACACGTACTGCATTGTAAATGCCTGATATACTTGAAGCACCACAAAAATGGTAAACCAAAATAATGATTTGCATCCAACCTTTCCATTCTTCTGTTTGTTGACGATTCAAGAATCCACCACCACCACCACCACCATCCTTATTGTGCTCCAATTTAAATAAACCAATCACACTTAATAAAATCATGATGCCTGTAAATACGCTAGGACTAAAATGCTTTTGAATTTTACCAAAGAGTTGAGTTCGATCACTGTAATACATATACATGACACATAAACCAAATACAAAGAATGCATTCAATACTTTCTTTGAAGGAAATAATACGTTGAAGGCTGTTGAGGGATGGATTACTATAATTTCCATCTTCATTAAAATCAAACTTAAACTTACCTTCTAAACTAGTATGTTTGAAAAGAAAGCCTAATGGAAGATAAATAAAAAAGAAAGCGATAAATAGAATTTGATACCACTTGGGAAATGGATAACTAAAGCAGCAGGTATGGTCCATAGGAAATGTCTTTTCTAAAACTTGATCATTACATCGAAAGTTTAGAGCAATTTGGGTTTGAATAAAGGTGATAGCATCATTATAATGTAATCCATCTACTGTCATATTTCTTGCACTCGTACTAACTTGATTCCAAACGAATGGTATACCAATCCGTGTCTTTGCCCTTAAAGATTGAAATTCTTTTAAATAACTATTCATTCTCTCAATCTTATCCATCGTGATGGTCGCAGTACGATCAGGGGATAAATGAACATAATCAGGTATCTCAACAGGACTCACTAATAACGCATCTGCTATCTTGCTGGATTGTGCCGCATTAAATACTCTATTCATACTGGCCTTCCATGATTCAAAATAATCATCCCCTAAATATCGCATTTGCCATGCCCCTGTTCCAACTACCAATAAACTAGGATTTCCTGTAGGCTTGTCTATTCTGGTCTCATTTAAGTAGGGGTCCCAAAAGAACTCTATCGTTATACGTTCTTTATCAAACACATATTTTCGATTCACATGTGGCTCTCCGGATATGTCTATATTGGGTCGAATAAGTTGAACAGCCGCAAAGAATTGTTGCCTAACAATAGAATCACCTATATAAACAATATTTGAATAACCAAGACAGTCTGAAACTTCAGTTGACTTGTAGGTGTGCATCATGCAACTAGCAGGTTGCCATTGTTTATATGCATCAGTAATCCACCATCCTTCGTTTAATAGACTTTCACATCTAGTTTGATCATTGGCATCTAAAAAAAAATAATAATAATTTATGCATACCAAATGAGACTTAATTCAAATTTTAAAATGAATTGTTCATACTATATATAAAACGACTTAGAGAGGCTAGACCTATCAAGACAAACGTGATTATACAACTAAATTTTAGTGTATCAGTAGTTGAGATCCCCATTAACGATTAAAAAGAAAAAAAAAAACAAGAAAAAAAGTAGGCATTTACTTTAGTAGATTTCTGTCGATCTTTCTTATTTAAATTTTAAATCTCCGAGTTATTAAATTCATAAATTGTGGGTGAATGGAAGAAAGTTATATATAACCTAATAACAATAAAATTAAATATCCGCACAGATTTTGATTACCAAAATTCTTTGCTACTTCTCATGAAAATCTTTGACTATGAATCAAATAATGTAAGGGGATCAAAGGGTTTATTATTTTATTTTATTCTCTGCCACACCCGAAAGGAGGGACAAGAATCCTCCAGATCCACTCTGATTGGTGACTTGTTTCTTTAGTCGTCTTACCAACCACAGATATTTTTTAATTAATATCATCTATGTTCACATGGTTATAATACATTTTTATTCTGATAGCCTTGTCATTTCCCAAAAAAAAAAAAAAAAAAACTGCTGTTACTTTGTCGGAAGAATATAAAGTCTACTTTACTTAAAATGACTTGCTTCTAATCAAACTTATTTTATCTTTATTAAAAAAAAAAAGAAATACTACACACATACATTAAACCCAAATGTACATGTCTTGATGCTCTTCTTTGAATTTAGTCGTCGTTAGTTAACTATTTCATAAACTCGTTTATTATTTAAATCATTTACGTTACTGTCACATCTTTATCAAAGCTTCCTTGAATCATATTTTATCTTTGATCTAAAAACAATTTTTTTTTATTTAATCCAAACAAATCTGATGATGTATTTAATATTAACATGTACGTTAACAATAAATAAATATAATAAAAGCTTATCTACTTGTGTGTTATTTATATTGTTATAGAAAAGGGGAAAATGAAATAGATCCAATATGCATTGAACGAGTTTTTTTTTTTTTTTTTTTTTTTTTTTTTTTTTTTTTGGTTTAATCTTTTTTTGATATACCACAATTTGACTTGACAAGTTATAAAACAGGTTTATATACTATAAATAAAATAACTTGATCAAAAGAAAAAAAAAAGAATGGCGCATTTCTGTAGACCAAGTGATGATCTATGAAGAAAATGAATGTAGCTGTAAATGGGATGCTTATATTAGGAATAGTGTGTCTTGCATAATTCAGTGCTTATCATCAAATCTTCGTGGTGAAATGATGGTTCAATGGTAAGGGGAACAACTTCCCTTAAAGTAACACTTACGATAGGGAATACCTCGAGCACTCGGTAGCACTGCAGAAGGAAAATAATAATAATAATCAGAATGTACCCACCTCTACATTATAAGGATTCCAAGAAAAAAAAAAGAAAAAAAAAAGAGGATGGATTCTAAAGTTTATAACTATTGTAGTACAAGTGCCGTGGAAGTCACGTATTGTTTATTTAGTATTTCCTTTGATAGAATAACATGAATATGAATAGTGTAGAGAGACATTTCCCTTCCGCTCAGAAAATAATATTATAATTGAAACCTACTTTACTGATTAGACCTGACATCATTGCAGTAGCACAAGGTAATTTTTTTGGCTGAATAGAAGGTCTCAATATATAATAATAATTGCTTTTAACGATTCCTATTTGATACACCAAGTAAGTAAAAGCTAATTTTTCCTTATAAAAATGATGATTTTTGATTATAGTCAACATAATCTTTAACATTGATGACATCCTCGTATTAAAAAAAAAAAAAAGAAAACTACGGCTACTATTATCACATTAGATTCCTTTTTAACACTGATTCCGTTCATATTCATGTGCTCAAATAAATCGATGCTACAACTTTAAAAATAATGGATATCAAGTTAATTAGTATCTTAGCTTCCTATAAGGAGGAAAAGCGCAATTTATACTTGGATAGTCATATATACATCTATATTTTTTTTATAAAATTATTTTGATTCAGGAATCCATGTTAAGCACATTGAGAGAAAAAAAAAACCTCTTCTCATATAGTATTTATTCTTTTTGATCTACTTGTATGAAGTAGTTGTATTTACTTGATTATGTAATTTATACTGTTTTAAATCCTCTGCAATGTTCATCTGCTCAGTACTCTCCACTGTAGACAAAGAGCAGAATACTACATAGATAATAATAATAAAAAGCTATAAATCACTTTAAATTCATCGTAGCAAATACAATTATGTATAAACTTCCTAAAAATAACAATTGTATGTGCATACCATTTTCTTCTTCTTTATAGTTTATGTAAGTAAAGAGGAGGAGGAGGCCACCAAGTTAAAATTTTCGGAATAGTATTTTTTTTTCTTTTTATATGAACCATTACTGAAAAATGATTATGTGTTGTACTACATAGAGTGCATTATATTCCTGAATTGGACACAATGTTGTTTTTATTTATATTTCTTCCTTTTTAGCCCTTTTTTCTTCTTTTTTTTTCCCTCTTAAAACACAAAAAATGTTAAAAATATTTAAAAAGAAAAAATCAGATAAAAATTTAACAAGAACAATGATGGCTCAGCAAGAATCATTCAATATGTATGATTCACCTATAAAAAAGGAGCAACCAAGCATGAATACTATTCCAGTAACTATAACTAACAATAGTAGTTTAATAACGCCTACTACACTCGCTTCAACTCGATATTCGCCTCCACCAATTATTATGCCTAAACCAAAGCGAGTCTTTACCCCCACAAGAGCTATCATTCAAGATAGATTTGATACAGATAAAACTCAAGTAGAAGAAGAGGATAATGAGTCAACGAATGAGCAACAAGAAGAAATACCACCTATATTACTTCCGACATCACAAGAAGGTATATAGATAGATAGATTATTTGTACATTATATATATATATATATGTAATTCTTGTATAATAATAGACTTTGCTTTATCTCACATTCTTAAACCAGTTTCACACAAAAAGGAAACACAATTAAAAACAAGTTCTCAATCAACTGAGACGAGTGATGACTCTAATCGTCTTTACGAATCTGCAAATGAATCTTTAGTTAGTGAAAAGGATGAAATCATGTCTAATCCTATTTTACTTTTTAAAAATCAACCATCCTATCAGCAGCAACAAGAGAATATAAATAGTCTAGATGCTCCTTCTACTCAACAACGTTCAAAGAGATCATCTACTGTTGCTTCTTCTGCTACAGTTACACCTCTTTTACATAATCAATATCAAAATGAGACTATACAAAAAATCATTTCTTCCTCTTCCTCTTCCTCTTCCTCTGCCTTCCCTTCTTCCTCACCTAAATACGATCATCATGCATTTGAGGAAAAACAACAGGAACAAAATGATAATCTCTTACTACTGCAAGAATTAAAGAAACAGGTTGAAGAGTTGGAGAAACAACATTTGATGGAGAAAGAAAAATGGAAGAGAAAGGAACTCGAAATTCTTGATCGTCAACATCAAATGATTGAAACACTTATAGAGACTAAAGGTCAACTTACGAATGCCCTGAAAGATAAAGAGGCAAAAGAGCAAGAAATGTTGCTCTATCAAAAGCAATTACAACAACAACAATTTCAGCAATTATTGGAGCAGCAACAAGAGAATGAAACAAAGTCAGATAAAGTCATAGGAAAATCGAGGGCAAATAAGCAATATACGTTAATTGAGGAGAATGAGCAATCATCATTAGCAAAAGAGAAAATGTTAAATAAAAGTAGATCAGAAGACTACCTTCATTATCAATATACGGCTACACCTGAAGAACAACAACAACAGCAAAATGCGAATAACAAGGAAGTTATGAATGATGAAAGGATGAACAATAGCAGAAAACGTTCTCCTCGTTCAAGACGTAATAGTAGCGCTAGTCATAAAACTCATCATCGTTCTCATAGAGAACTTAATAATGAGCCACAACAACAAAGTCCTTCAAAGACAACATTGTCTAGAAAGAGAACAACAAATAGACCCAGGGCTTTATCCAATGAGTCACCTTCTTATAGAGAAGAATATCGTTATATGAATAATGATAATGTTATCATGTTGCCATTCAATTCACAATTCACTGAATCTCCTGTTACTCTATATCAACAGCAACAGCAGCAGCAACAGCAACAGCAGCAGCAGCAGCAGCAGCAGCAGCAACAACCAATCTACATAAAACCTAGACGTAGTAGATCTGTAGGAAGAGATACCTCCTCCTCTAGAACCTCTCTTATTTATGATGATTACTATGATGAAATAGACAATCATGATGAGGTTTATGAAAACGACTTTCTTGATAGTGGCTTTTGTAGTAATTATGATTATCCGTCTAAACAACGAAGAGGTCCAAGATATTATGTACAAAGACACTATAGACCTTATTCTCCGGTTGATTATTACCATCATCCAATGCCTGCATTTCATCATGCTGTAATGCCACCTACTAATAGATATCGTTACAATTATTAATAAAATTTTACTTGAAATCCCCCTTTTATGCATGTGTGTGTGTGTGTGCATACATTTGGTGTACATTACATTTACCGCTTGCTATATATTCATTGTTTTCTTTTCTTTTTCTTTTTCTTTTTTTACCATATTATGTCTGTCAATTCAAAAGATTATACATATTATAAATACATTGACCAAGAAAGTATTAATCATCCGAGTATAGATGGAGATTCAACTTTTTCTATATCTTCTCTTGAATCAATTGACCCTTCAAATCAATCAAGGTCAGATAGTAAGAGAACATTATTTTTTTTTTCTAAAAAAAAAAAAAAAAAAAAAAAAAAAAAAACAAAAACAAAGGAAAGGGATTAATCAATGAATAAGAATAGTTATTTACAGATCATACGATTTAGCATGCGATTCAACACTTAAATCATCAGTTTCAGAACCCATCCATTGTAATGTTACGTTAACAGAAGAAGAGTTAGCAAGACATAATGATGAGTTATCACCCTTTTCTTCATATCAGTTTAACCGAGAAGAAGAAGAAGAAGAAATAGACGATAATAATGTATTAAAAGAACAACTACAAACTAATTATGATAGCATTATTGATAATCGAAAATTAGTCGAGAGACTTAAAGTAAATTTACTACTATTCACTATAACATTGTTTTCATTGATACTTTTTTTTTTCTTTTAGCGTTTTGAAAAAGAGTTTATAACAACAGAGTACGACAACTCTAATCCAACACATCTTAATTCTAAAGAACTAACAAACTTGCAAAGCAACAAATATATAAATCCAAATGTTCAAAAGATACGAGATAAAATTGAGGTATACAAGTAAATATATATACAAGTCAGCAAAAAACGTTGTGTTGTAGTTATATAACATTCAATGAAGACTACTTTAGTTGAATTATCTATTGATCCTTCTCCTAAAGTTAAAGAAAGGCTTAAAGAATGTATTGCTAAAGCAAAAAAGAAGAATCCAAATTGGGAATTACCATTATTACATTTAGATTTAATTTGTAACAATCAGCAGCTGCCTACTTCTTTAGAAGATATCGAACATAATCATCAAGACATTTGTGATTATCACCGTGAAAAATTGAAAGTAAAATTATTTAAAGAAGAAAAAACGACGAAAATCTTATAAGACAGCGAATAAAATACTACAGCAGCATATAAACTTTTTTTTTTCTTTTTTTTTTTCCTTATAAATATATACATTTATTTATTTTAAAATGTCTATAGAAAATAAACAACTTGACATTAACCTTGATCGTCCACTTTTAGTGGGACCTGAAACACCTGTGCAGCCTTTTCCTTTTGCTTTACAAGGAACTGTTATTAAAGGTTATGGTAGAGGTTCAAAACAGTTAGGCATTCCAACAGGTATAACAATTATATAAAATGGTTATAACATGTTAAACTTATGGTCCCTCTCTCTCTCTCTCTCTCTCTCTCTTTTTTTTTTTTTAAAAAAGCTAATCTATCAGATGAGGCTATTAATGCATTAGTCTCTGGACTTGAGACTGGTGTTTACTATGGTTGGACTCAAATCGGTGAATCAGGCAGTGAAGTTTATCCAATGGTCATGAGCTTAGGTTGGAATCCTTATTTTAAAAATGATAAGAGATCTGCTGTAAGTATTTCCCTCCCCCCTCCCCCTCCCCTCGAAAATTATGAATAAAATAATAATATTATACAACTTGTATTTAGGAAGTACATGTCATTCATGAATTTCCTGAAGATTTTTATGATGCACCTATTCGTGTATTAGTATTAGGCTATATTAGACCAGAGCAAAATTATCCTTCCCTTGGTAAAGAAAAAAAAAACTTTTATAGTTATGAATGATTTACCTAATTGCCTGTATTATAGATGCTTTAATAAGAGATATTAAAACAGATGTAGAAGTTGCTAAGCATTCACTTTCAAGAAAGCAATATGCACAAGCTAGAGGACATGAATTATTTTTATAGAGATTTTTTTTTAAAAAAAAAAAATAGTATTACATAATACACATATGATAAACAAATACAACAACCAAAATATGAATACATCTTTATTATAATTATATATGGAAGGAATTTTTTATTACCAATACTATTACACAATTCCTCTAATTTTTTTCTTTTTTTTCGTTTCTAAGTTATTATATAACGTTTTGCTGATGTAATCTTTTATAAGCAATGATATCCTTGATCGTAATCATTTTAATATTATGTTTCTTAGCAAATGCAAAACAATCATCTCTTCTTGCCATATTTCCTTCAATATCATCTTCTTTTACCAATTCACCAATACAAGCAACAGGTGCAAGCCCTGCTAATTGACATAAATCAACGGCTGCCTCAGTATGACCAAAACGATTAAAGGTACCACCAGGAACAGAACGAAGAGGAAGGATATGTCCAGGACGCATAAAATCGTCTGGTCGACTATTGGGATCTGCTAACTTACGACATGTCAAAGCTCTATCATGAGCAGAGATACCTGTTGTTGTACCATGTGCATAATCACAAGAAATAGTATAAGCTGTTCTCATTAGTTCTGTATTCTTTTCTACCATTAATGGCAATTTAAGTTCGTTTAAACGTTCAGCTGTTGTAGGAGCACAGACATAACCACTATACTTAATATTTTAGTTTTTTTTTTTTTTTTTCTTTTTCCTCCCTCCTTCCCCCCCCTTATATCTTTGTCTTCTCTGCTTACCTTGAATAACGAATTAAAAAAGCCATTTGCTCTGTTGTAATCTTTTCTGCTGCAATAATCAAGTCTCCTTCGTTTTCTCGATCCTCGTTATCCATCACAATGACAAACTTGTTTTCAGCTTTTTTTTTTTATGTATGTATGTATGTATACATTAACATGTACAGGCAATGAGTTACAAGTAAATGGAATCTCGGAAATAAAAACTTACCAAAATCCTTAAGGGCATCTTCAACAGAATCGAATTCACTTTTATAAATCCTTGATTGTATTTCCACCATTTTATTCTTTCTTATTTTCTTGTTTTCTTGATTTTCTTGTTTTCTTTTTTTTTGTTTGTGTGTTTAAAAGAGAAATGAAAGATGTCGAATTACAATTTCACAAGCTCATTATATATATGATTTAGAAGCCCGCTTTTTTTTTTTCAAAAAAAAAAAAAAAAAAGACTTTTGGGACTGGGAAAAGATAAGTGTCAGCAACTGATAATTATTCAGCTAATCTCGTATATATGATAACGATATGTTTTACTCTTTTCAAGACCAATAAGCGTGTAGTTTATGCCCTAGTGAGTTCAGAAAAGAAAAAAAAAATAGTGAATAGAGAATAAGCACATTAAGACACAGATAAGAAAAGTAAAGAAGAAGGACAAAAGCTAGAGGAAATATTATACATCCATTTGTATATTTACTAGAAAAAAAAAACGAATTAATAGTAAAATCGTTTCAAGGAGAGGTAAAGTGAGATAACCATTCAAACAATGGACTAGGAGGTGTCAGTGTTATTAGTTGTTGTTGGTGGTGGTGGAGGTGGTGGAGAAGAAGTAGAGGAATCAAGAGGAATGAGTCAGATCGCTCATTTCTTTTCAAGATAAGGCATAGCCTAGGTGAGATTGCAGGATCAAATACATAGAATATCTTCTATTTCTGTATGCTTATCAATTTAACTTTGACAGTTTTTTATTAGGAGTAGTAGCTGATTCACATGTTTTGGTTACACAACGTATTTGTGTGCTATTTTTAACCAATTAATCCCTTTTTGTTTAAAATTCCTCGATTCTATTTTTTTTTTCTTAAAGAAAAAGGTGTATAGGGAAGATTTGTAGCTACACTTGTTCAATCGATGTCGAGAAGATTAACATCATTGGCTTCAAATTCAATCCAAGTTATGATTTATAACAAAATTTGTAGTAGTTAAATAAAACTATCCCAGTTTATCAGTTATGGGCGTAACCCGTCAACATAACTTTACTGATTTATCGCTTTTTTTTTATTTTTATTTCACGAATACTTTGTTACTCTAACTGAAGTAGTGTTTACAAAAAGTTTCAAAGATAGGAATGATATTTTGAATAGAAAAAGAAGAAAGGCACGTTCAAGTTTTTTTTTTATGAGTAATGTTTAAACAGTCGTGCATTGATTTACAGAAGGCGGATTGGGTTATTTTTATGATGAATCTCTATCAAAAATGGATTCTATGTAAATGTTTACAAATAATTTTGGTAAAATTGTCTATTGTTTACTTTTAAAGATCTATGCCCTACTGGAAAATATTTTCCTCGGTATACTTAGTCTTCTTGATCCTTCTTCTTCTTTACATACAATTTATTAAAGGGGGGGAAGAATCAAGTTGTAAATTATTAACAATAATAAGAGATAATTACTGCTTAATCATGTATCTTGAAAAAAAAAGAATAACAAGAAAAATAGATGGATGATAACATAATTCATAATAAGGTATTGACCGATTGTTCAGAAAGGAACTAGAGTGCTCATGATACTATTTACATACAAAAGAGAATGCCCATCTTGTACGTTTTTTTTTAGCATTTACTTTATGAGCAACTGCAACACTATTTTTTCTCTTTATTCTAGGTTTTACTACCCTTCAACTTGTGTATGGTCAAATCAACAACTTCCTCTCTCCCCCTCCCCCTCTTTTTTTTTTGCAAATAACGCCAATAATAATTATCACAGTAACACCTTATTTACCTATCTTTATAATTATAGTGCATATTGATAAAGAATGTTATATGGCGGTAATTATAAGCTTTACCATTTTTTATTTTATAGTAGTAAATGTTATTAGCCAAGAAGATTGTAAAACCGTTATTTTAGAATATTGGGGCTAATTTTTCCAAATGAAGACTTGAATATCTTTTTAGTATCTTTTTCTCAATATATTACATTATCTCATACTTGATAATTATATACGAGCAGCCTAAATCATTATTAGATGTGTGTGCGTTTTTATTATTATTATTATTTATTTAGAGTATATTATATTTTATGACTTTTTTTTTTCCATATCACAGTTTTAAGATTTTGTTATGAATTTTATTTGACATGGAAGTGGACCGACATCGGTTGCTCATTCTAAATTAGATAATTTATTACTAATAAGCTTAATAACGTATCTAGAAAATACCTGAATGAATGCGAAAAAAAAATTCTATCTCAGCCTAATTTTCTTTTTTTTTTTTTTTCTTAAAAAAATTATTACATAATCACAGCTGAATCATTATGTTATTTTTTATATTTGCACATCTTATTACCAAAAGGATAACAGGGCAAGCTTGTCTATTACATAATAGTATGTGAAAAATTCTTCATCCAGTGTAATAATATCATACTTTCTTTTTCTTTTACCCTCCCCCCCCCTCAACCAAAATTGAAATGATCTCGTTGCTCAAGTCTATCATTAGCAGCTGCTTGTAATTATCTAGATATTATCCAAAAAAAAAAAAAAGACGAAATATTGACTTCGTTCCTGATTATCAAGTGTAATTTATGATCTATTTTATTATTTCATTCAAATCCTCCTCTTATGAATGAGTATCATTAACAAACATACACACACATATATATATACATATATAAAACTTCAATTTAGGGTAATTGTTATAAAAGTTTAGTTATTATTTTTATTATCTAAAAAATAATGTGTTTATTGACGAGCAGCAATTTCCTTAGCGGCAGCAGCAGCACGCTTAGCCATCTTGGCGTTGGACTTGGGGCCCATGATACCGCCACCCCAGTGACGACGGTTTTCATCCCACTTCTCAGTGAAGTTAGCGTTGACAGCAGAGACGAGGGTAGCCAATTCAGCCTTATCAGCTTCAGCAACATCAGTCAAGGCAAGAGCGGTAGCAGTCTTCTTGTGGACGAGGGCACCGAGACGAGCCTTACCCTTGACGATACAGTAAGGGACACCCATCTTACGACAGAGGGCAGGGAGCCAGAGGACCAATTCGATAGGATCAACATCATCGGCAATGACAACCAATTGAGCCTTCTTAGCTTCAACAAGGGCGGTAATGTGGTTGATACCGTACTTGACAACCATAGGCTTGTCAGTCTTGGGGACTTCCTTCTTTTCAGCCTTAGCAGCAGCAATGGCACGGAGACGATCACGCTTTTCGGTCTTGCTTTCGGGTCTGTACTTGTGCATCAACTTGAAGAGTTGAGTAGCAGTGTTCTTATCCAAAACTTGAGTGAATTGGTTGATAGCAGGAGGGACCTTAAGACGTTGGTAGATGATCTTCTTTTGGCGTTGAAGACGAACGTACTTGGGCCACTTGACGAAACGTGAAACATCACGCTTGGGTTGGACATCTTGACCAATACCGAAGTTCTTGGGGGTCTTTTCGAGCAAAGGATTGGCAGCAACCTTAGGGGCTTGCTTACTCTTGATGGGGTAGGGAGCGGGAGCAACCTTCTTACCGGCAGACTTCTTGGTAGGAGCCTAATTTTACAAAATCAATAATAAAAAGAATTAGAATACATTTCATTGAATTCATCTATTGAATTGCGATTTTGATAGATCATCTTGTCAACTATGTATAAATATTTATTTCTATTTTTTCCATTCTACACTCAGAACAAAAAAAAAAATCATGATTTTGAAAATTGAACATCTATCCATTTCAATAATCATCCATCTAATTTGTTCTATTTTCTCCCATCCTTTATACATTTGTATTGTATTGATGATCTATTATCTTTTTTTTTTTTCCTTTATATTTATTTATAGCGTGTTCTACTTTACCATATTGAGATGTATGAAAAAGAGGAGGATTCATGTTGACCTCTCAAGAAGTTACATTTTATTGTATAGACACTCTAAGCATTAAAGTAAGTCCGACCCGGAATTATTATTTTTTTTTTTTTTTTTTTTTGGCTTTTCAAGCTAATAAATATTTTTGTCTGCCATAATCCTACAAGTGCCTCTATTTTTTTTTTTTTTTCTTCAAAGTCATATTTGAGTTTAATTTTCGTTTAGCCTTCCAAATAAGGTGCAACCTATTTCTTGACAGTAGTAGTATACCTAGTTTCAGATTTTATATTAATTTTTTTTTTATTGGGCAATAGACTTGTAACCAAAGTATAGTTTTAAGGACTTTTTTTTTGATGATCTCTATAAGAATAATGAAGGAATTAAAGCGAAAATATAAGTAATACATTCTTTATTAGTCATTTTTATATATGCAAAAGGCATGTCTCTGTTGTTATTATGCTATACATGTATATAAAAAAAGTGAGGATAAATCATCATTTTTCTACATGCAGGACGCTTGATGGTTTTATCATGTGTTAACTCTTTGATTCTTTTACAGAACTTGTTAATAATGGACATCTTTTATAAATTCAAATAATAATTAAACACCCACTATTATTATTTGATATGATCAATAAAGGTCTTGCATAGATAACACCCCCCCTTTTTTTTCGTAGGGAAGAGAGACAATAGGATCTCGAGTCATTCTTTTCTTTCCTAAAATAACAAGTTTTTTTTTTGTATTCCACTACTATCTTTTCAAAATATTACATTTCGTATAATGCCAAGGAAAAAAAAAAGTCGTTTGACAGTTTTATTATGTGTAAATGCCATATCGTTAAATAAATAAAATTAAATTGTGTATATAATGCATGTAGATTGATTAGATCCATTGTATAGAATTGATAGCATATATAGGAGCATAATTACATATACATATTTATATATATTATGAAAAGAAATGAGTGACTAAAACTAATCGCTTATAAAGAAGTAAATTTAGTAAAAAGTTGTTGTTGATCTGTTGATAACAAATTAAAAGTTAAGTTATCTTCTTCTTTTATATGAAAGGTAAGTAAAGGAGAATGTGATGGTGTAAAATAAGAAGCTGGAGAACATGTATTAGAGGCTTCAAATGAAGAGACGATCCAATCAGATAAATGTGTAGTACTATTGTCTATATCTGAAAATAAGTCCTTTAGAATGAGGTCATATGACTGTTGTTGTTGTTGTGTAATTGAAGAAGAAGGGATATCCGAATGATTTAATATCATTTGTTGCTGATTAGAATCTGATTTATGAAAATCGATGAATGAGTCTTGCTGAAATATAGAAATACCGTCGCCACTGCCACCGCCATCATCATCAGGTTGCTCTGTATACTCTTCTGCAACATAGACACGTTTTTTGTTCATACTTTGTTTAGATTCTCTAGAAGAGATAGAACTAGAGGAATTGGTAGGTGACGGATAGATAAAATGAAACGAATTAGAATCCGGTTGATTCATTAAGAAATGATAATCTAATAATCTATTAAAATCAACCATTGATAGCAAACTACAGTTCAACTTCTTTAGGAGTTGAATTCGTTTAGACATATCAAGTCTATCTGGGGTATGAATAGAGGCAGCAGCAGCAGCAGCAGCAGTAGTAGTAGTAGTAGTAGCAGCTAATGTAAGAGATATGAAAAAGACATTGTAAAGATACTTTTCTTGTCCATGTTCTAGCATTTGTTCAGAGATATGAAAGATAGAATTAACAGCGGAAAGACAAATGCTTGTACTCAGATCCGTCTTCCTTTGTTTATTCATGATGATTTGAACAGTGTAATAAAAGATTCGGTATAACTTGGCCACAGGTGAAGGTGATACATCATTATTTGATTTCCCGTAATCGAGATAAGACGGAAGCTGCAATAACCACTCGGTCAAGTTAGATTCCACTTTATCGTGGTACAATAAGTGGCCTATGATTTTTGATAAAAGAATCATTTGAGTGAATGAGTTAATCTGAAGTGCAGATTCGACTGAAAGAGAGCATACATAGGATTCCTTTTGTTGTGACTGTTGATGCTGTAATAAAGCGAATAATTGACTATCCTCTAATTGTGGATATTTAGTATTAAAATTGGCCGTCAAATATCTTTCACTCTCCGTGCAAATCGATAACCATTGATCTATTACATATGAAACCCAAAAGGCGCGCCTTTTCATTTCTACATCAAGTGTATCTTCTGTTTTATTTGTTTCATAGCCTAAATTCATTTCTTGAATCAATGTAGCCATTGAATAGCGAAGAGAAGCAGATTTATGATTATCACCAGCAAGATGTGTATACCAACACATGATAATAGTTGCCTAAAAGTAAAATGAAAAAGCACGTGTAAAGTAAATAAAATAAAAGAAAGAAAAAAGCAAAAAAAAAAAAAGGGGGGAGAAAGAAAAGGAGGGAGATCAAACATACTTGTACAGTGGAAAGATCATGTATTGTATCATAAGATGTGTTCAAAAGATAATCCAACTGTTGATATAACATTTTTTCATCTTTAGAGTCATTTACATCATTATTTAAACGACAGCCTAATAAGAAGACAGCTAATTTCAATAAAGGATTCAATTCATTCTTTTCAAGCAGGAAACTAAAATGAGGTCTTGAAAGAATAGGAAAGATTGAATTGAAATAATTAAAGAAATTCTCGGTCCAAATCAAAGTGATGTACTTATTACTAAGTACATCATCAGTCATTAGAAAAGCGTTCAAGATGCCATTGCTGCCCTAGAGTTATAGTCATAAAGAATGGACCTTATCAGTGTTCTGTTTCTTTCTTTACAGTATATATATATATATATTATTCTATTCTTTTTTTTTAACGTACGTGTATATTTGATTTAGTAGCTGTCCTTTCTTGATCAAAGACAGCTTCAGCTGCATCAGTGACTAAACAAAATAATGAATTCAAAGGTGGTTGTATTTTCTCAACGTGACTGTAATCAACTATTATTATTAAATAAAGTTGGGAATCTTATATCTATTATATATTATATATGAGGGTATGGAGGGGGGGGGAAGGGAGAGTGGTGGTGGTGGTGGTAGTGGTAGTGGTGGTAGTAGTGGTGAGGTATATATGGATAGTCTCTAACCTGATAATGATGAATTGTTATCCATTGATTGCTGACATAAAATTGATTTTATTCTATGTGCTCGATTTTCGATGACTTCAACATATCCTTTAGGTGGACCTCTTTTTTTCGGATGTCCAGAATATTGACAGCAAATACCAATAGATTGACATCTAAAACATGTAGGTTGAACTCCATCACATTTCACCTTTTTTTTACGACAACTAGTACAGGCTAAAGTGACTTTGACTCTTTTAAGAGGCTTCTCATTTGAAGCTTTGGACATGTATATTATTATTTTTAAAGAAAAAAAAAAGGTATATAAAAAAAAAGAAGAAAAAGAAGAAAGGATAAAAATTGTTATATATGTATTTATATTAGAGGTTAAAAAGAAGGAGGTGGGGATGATTAGATGAAGAAGAAGAAAAAAGGGGGAGGGTGGAAAGGTGATGGGATCTTTTTTAATCATATCTCTTTTGTTTGTACAGGAAAAAAAAAGAATTGTGGGGAAAAGGTCATTTATTGGTTACATTATTGTCTTTTTTTTTTTTTAGGGTCAATCGCATATACCAATCGGCATATAATAATAATAGTAAAACTAAAAGGGGAGAAGGAGGAGGAAAGATTGATTTAACTACTTTAAAGTATAATGAATAACTCACAAGATTTCTTTTACTTACCTTTCGCCCCCTTGTATTTCTTTTTATAAATGCTGATTCAAGAAGAAGAACTATTGCTATAATATAAATATAAATAATATCGGTCCGATCTGTAACTATTGAGGATCAAGTGATTCGAAGCATTTTCATTCTATGTACTTGATCAATTATAATATGTTAGGAGCTACTTCTTCTTCCTCCTTATATTTATGTTAACTACAAGTGTTATATTATTTATACTATTATATCATCTAATAGGTATTTGTATATTCACGAAATTTATTACTATATACGCGTGCATATAAGCTGTAAAGATATTTGCATATACATAAATTACTTGTGTATTACCTTAAATTCGTGTAGAATAGGATTACATCTATTTTCACTTTTAATATTATAAATATATCCATTCCATATATCTCATACATATTTACACTGTACATGACCTCTCCCCTTCAAATAGACAAAGCTCCTCATGTTTATAAATAAATGTATATTTATATTTAACGAAAAAAAAAAAAAAAAAATGAAAACTACGCCAATAGTATAAAAAAGAAACTTGAGCAAATATATTCTCGAGATGATAGAGTTATAATTCCCAAAAAGTAAAACTTTTGTAAACATAATGAAATAGTAAAGATATAAAAAAAAAAAAAATTCTAGAATTATTGTACTACCTGTTAATTTTGTTCATATTTTCCTTAACTGGTCTGCACTGATATCATGACTTGTCTTTTCTTCTCCTTCCCTTTTTTTTTTTTCTCCCTGTAACTATTGATTTCATATATGAATTATCCCTTGTCTTTTTCTTTTTTTAAGTTGAAGATAAAAGTTATCGGATAATGTGTGCCACTATTGCATCCTAGCAGCTTTAATAACTAAATTTCGTGTTGACTAAGAGGGTTCAAAGTCTTTTTATTATTATCAACATAGAACAGTCTTTTATATATTCCGAGACAAATAGAACAGATTGTGTGTGCGCGTGTTTATTTATTTATTTGTTAATTATAAAATGGTTAATAAAGTCACGACATGAACATCATTTGGAATACATTTTACATGATTAAATATTCCATTAGTTTTCTGTCCAAGTTTAAAACAAACAGTTCAATTAATTAGATTATTTCTTTATATAATATGACTTTATAAATAGTATCTTTCATTACAAAGGCTATTTTGATTTTGTCATCATGTATTAAATTAGTTTACTATTTTTTTTTTTTTTTTTTTTTTTTTTTTACCTGTCACTGTTAAATTATAAACAGTAACAGCGGCATGACAGTTATAGTAATTATTTGTTTGGATTTCTTTTATGAATATAACAAAATAATATGGTATTAGTTAGCGTTCATCAAATGACACGATTAACTACATTAGATATCCTTTCAGACATTATTGGTTGGGTAAAGTTGATGAATTGAATTCTTTTTCTTTGAATGCATCTGACAATTGACATTTCTGTACTTTTTTTTTTAAAAAAAAAATAGTCTTATTTCTTTGTTTGGTCTATAAGCTTTTATCCACAAGTATTTCTAAATTGGAAAAGAAAAAGGTAGATTTACATTATATTGAAGAGAGTTGCACTTAATAATGAATTATCTACAAAGTGTTCGTGGCCTTTCGATAGATTTCTTATTTTATAATTTGCTTGGTTTCTTTTGTTATTCAGTAAGATGGATAGATTTTTTTGACAGATAAAAATATAATCTTATTTTATGTTGTGTTACATCTTCGTGTAGATATTTAACTTGGCGCTTTATTTTAATAAAGGAATTAGAGACGAATGTAAGGAAGAAAAGACAAGCTATTATTTATGAATATAACTAAATAAAGTATGACTTTAAATAGATCATTCAAGGCATCCACTTAGTGAAAATAATCTTGTTCGTATAAATGATGTTGTATTTTCAATTCATGGTTTTTTTATATCCTTGTTTATTTTATTACAAACATGCGTTTACAAAGTAGGTTAAATGTATATATTTATATTATATATAAAAAAATAGGTTTATTTGATATTGAAAGGGAATTGCTGCTATAAATAATAGAAAAGCGAAAATCAAAAAATATCTTCCTTTGCTGCATCCTTTGTGTGGTTAACTCTCATGGGCTCAGCTTTAGTTCTATCTACTATCCATTATGGTGGCGCTAATTGGCTTGATTTTATCTATTATCTAAGCTTTATTCAATTTATAGTTTGTTTTATCAAATATTTGCCTCAGGTAAATAATACATGTTCACTATTTTCCTTTTTTTTTTCTTAAACAAAAGATGATTATCTATAGGTTTGGTTAAATTATAAAAGAAAATCAACTCAAGGATGGAGTATTCAATATATTATTTGGGTAAATACACTTTTTTTTTCCTGGTATGTTGAAAGTCACATGATTTAAATGAACACTTTCAATTAGGATTTATCAGGAGGAATTTTGTCTATAATACAATTACTTTTGGATGCATATATCGAAGGAGATTGGTCTGGCATTCAAGGTGTAAGTTAATATATATATATATATATACACGTATAGTTTTAATTATTAAAATAATACATGTATCTATTTAGGATAATATTAAACTGTAAGTTAAATAAGTTAGATATAAAAAATAATAGTCTTCTTCTTACTTTAAACTACAATAGTGGACTTGGATTAATAGTAGTCGGTTATGATTCAATTTTCTTATTGCAACATTATGTTCTTTATTCTCATCATCGTCTCGTTTCTAAAAGTCAGGAACGAAGAAGATATGTAATAGAAGGACTGATATCTATTGAAGATGAAGGTGATTTGGATAGTGAAACATCCTCTATTTCAAACGGAAGATCTTTACAATACCCAAACGCGTGTTATGGATCTACTAATGTATAATAACACACATATATATGTATTTTAAAAAGAAGACGAGATAAAAGTAGAGCCTTATATGAACCGGGAATATTTTAAAAAGAAGATACTTGATTCATTGAATATATCTGTATTTATATTATTCTTTGATTACCTTCTCTCTATTACACTTAATAGTTGTGTATATGACTGTAGATGCACTTGATAATAATAAATAAAAAATGAGTCTATTGTTTAATAAGACATATATATGTTTATAGTATCTTGACTGTATATCAAAATATAAAATAAAAAGATACAGTATTGTATGTATACTTTTTAACTTATATAGTCAATACTTCATGAGCTGTCATTTTGTTTATATATCTGATAACACCACTTGTATATACATAAACATAAAGATCGTAATGTATAGATAACGAATTCATATCAACACACATTGTATAAACCACTGTAAAAAAAAAAGTGCTATTCTATCAGCTATTTCCTTCTTGATATATATATGCGTGTATATATATCAAATAATTTACATGATCTGCCTCCTTTACCATGTCGGCTCTTTTAATGATTATATTGAGATTAAATCTATATTTTAAAACATGGTTGATATATTTGGAAATTACACATAGATTTTATTTCAAATAGAATAGGCTTTAGTCATCTATTTGGTACTGCATACATACAGAGTCTATCATTCTTATTCTTTTTGTTTTTTTGTTTTCTTTAAAAATTGTTGTGGTTTACAGGTAATTTAACATGAAATAAAGTAAGGAAATAGAATAAAAGAGGCAGAGGAAGTACGTTGAAAGCTGTTAATAATATTTTATCTGAGATAAAGTCAAGTTATGAGTTATAAATATGAATTAATACAAAATGGGTAAATAATGTTTGGGTATTTATTTATTTCTTTTGTGAATAAGGATGATGAGTTAATAATAAGATAAAAAAAAAAAAGAACAAAATTACATTTTGATGATATAACCATTATACTATCAAGAATTATAATAAATAAATCCATGTCTTTTGCATATATTTATTTCTACAACTAATATATGCTCTTTGAGTGTGATCAATTATTATGCGTACTTGCATTATTCTTAGTTTATTCTCTCAGCAGGACTTACAAAGAACAGTAATAGAAGAGGGTATGCTTTTAAAGGTAGGACTTTATCAATTATTTTCTTGTACAAAGATGAATATACTTGATATGTATATAGACAGATTTATCATAGAAATGCACAATGTGTTTTTAGTACGACTATTTACCTCATTGAATTAAGTTAAAAATCTTATGATCCAGTCCCTACATTTATCTAAACACAAAAGAGAGATAAAAAAAAATAAGCTTAATAATGTTAAAAAGCACACATACACGCACGCAGAGAGAGAGAGAGAGAACATAGACAGTAACAGGTTTAGTTCGATCCTATAAATGAAACTACTTATTAGTCAATTAGAGTAAATTTAATTTTCTTTTTTCTTCTTTTATTTATTTCTGTATCATTAACAGTAAAAAAATAAAATACAAAACAATGATAAAGCTTTTATTCATTCTTTCTATGGTCTCATACGCTTTAGCTGGTCCATTAGCATATGGAATTTGACAAACTGGTTGTAATGCAGTTGCGGTTGCTTGCTACGCAGCTGCTGGTTCTACTTTTGGAACTGTCACTGGTGGTGCTGGTATTCCTGCAGCAATTGTTGCCTGTAACGCGGCATTAGGTGTATGCATGTGCCATTGTGTTGCTGCAGGTTTTTCTCCTACTCCTTAAATAAAAGCAATAATAACTAAAAATAATAAAATTATTATTTATTTATTTTTCTCTACATTGCAAACTTTGAAAGAGTTTTGTGGTTGTAGTAAGGATGTGTCTATTTCATCTATCTTGTCTCATCATCATTTATCCTAATCATACTAACGCCTATAATACGCAGTATCCCCTCCCACAGAACTACTACTAAACCCTTTAACCTACCCTAATATTTCAAACTTTTCTCTTAAACAACCTGTGAACCTGAGTTGTGCTTGAATACTATTCAGTGTTAAAGGTAAAATCGGATAAAGAGGATGAAAACAAAAAGATATCATCCTATTCTTTATCTATTTTCCTAGAGATCAACATAGAAGAAAAAAAAAAAAGGACTAGCCAATTATATTGACTCTTTTTTAAAATAAATAGTAACATTTACACAAAAAGTTGAATCCATATTTATAAAGCTTGTATTCATATACATTATACTCGATCTTCTGATTAATAGAGCAAGTACAAAGTAGAGTGTTTTTATTATTATTACATAATATTAGCCTCCATGAATACTCTTTTCATGTATTAGAAGCAAAGATATATAAAGTGTTATTCTATTCATCGTGTCTCTTCTTACTAGTATACAAATTGTAATTGTCAAGTATATTTATATATATATATGTATTTATATACATTTTTATTCCCTTCTTTACAATTGAATACATGGTTATATATATAAACCTCTTTTTTTTTATCTTCACCCCTTTATTATTATACAAATACAGACTACAATCGTTATTTGTTACGAGCATAATATTCATAAGCAAGAGAATGATATTCTGGTGGAAAAGGTGAAGGAATTTCAGATCGTCCTGGTCTAGAAATAGGAGATCTTAAAAAGACAGTTTGACACGTATTATAGTTGACTTCAAGATATTCAGGTACAAACAAAAAAGGCTGTGAAAATGGTTTAGGTGTAAAGTCTAATTCCTGTCCTTTTTCTCCTTTTAAAAATTGAATAGCATGTGGATCAACTGAGACGATATCACCATCTTTTAATTTATGTGAAGGATAAGGCAGCTTGATAAAAGAAAGGAATTGAATAATTTCTTTAGTACCATTCATAAAGTAGAGTCTTTTTGTATATGTATTCTTAATTCTTACCTTTTTACCATTCACCATCACTTTTCCGTGTACACATAATTGACGAGCAGCATAAATGGAAGGACAGAAATTAGATCGAAACACAACAAAATCTAATCTTCGTTCCAATTCAGCAAATGTCAAGACAGCTACAGATGGATGAACTTCTGTTGAAGAAGATTGAACAGTAGGTAACTTTGGATTAAAGAATTTATTTTTGAATTGTCGTTCTGTCACTTCATCACCGTGGTAAGCTCGAGTTTCTCTTTTTGAAATCCATTTCTGTTGAAATAATGTTTTATTATGAAAGTTGGAAACTTCTTTATGTGCAATATTATACAAGTTGTATTTATTCCAGGACATGCGTCCCAACTTTCTTGCCAAACTATAAATTGGCTTTCTCATCTTTTTCGTTCTTTCTTTATATAAATAAAGCAAGGGGAAATAAATGTGTGGAGGGGGGCTGTCCTTAGTTTTTTTTTTCTTTTTTTTTTAATTTTTAATTTCAGTTATCACTTACTGTATGTGTATCTGTATATTTTTTTTTTTTTTTTGGACATTATGCTACCGCCATTAATGAAATGATGCTTAACAAAAAATAAAATAAACCAGTCGATAAAACTAAGCATATTCCTTCTTATACATATGTATTGTAAAAAATAAAAATAAATTGTATCCTACTATATAAAGAATAGTGTTATATTGAATAGTCCATTAAAGTACATTTCATCAATATTATTGAAAAATATGTATTAAAAAAAAAGGTTTTATCTATAATTGTAAATATAAATCATCTTGTATTCGATTTGACAATGATGAGGAAAGAAAAATGATTACTTTTTTGAAAATACAAATGTTTATAATATGTGTATTTATTTATACTTAAAAAAAAAGCCCTGCCTTATTAATTTTTGTTGTTGTATTGACGTCCAGCATATTTCTTTTTTTTTTTTCTTTATATATAATTTTTTAATTGAAGAAATAGAATGCAGACTAATATATATGATGATGAACCACGTTCTATATTTGTAATTGGAAATCCTTTACGCTTTTTATCTCGTAAAGGAAGAAATATAGGTGTCTATTTATCAGGTGGTTTGGTAATTACATCGCCCTCTTTTTTTTTTTTTTTTTTTAACGATGGATACAAATAATAATAATAATCAACATTAATTTGTAATTTTGTTCATTAAGCTTGCTATTGGATGGTGGGCTTTTATAGATGCAGTCATCAATTCAACCAAATACAATGGAATGAGTCATATGGGATTTGAGGATTGGTTCTCGGGTATCCTGACGACTTTTGGTATGATTGTGTAAAGTACTGACTATATTACATAATCAATCTCCCACTAATTATAAAATATCTAGAATAAATTTAATAGATAAAAATCGATTACAGGATGATACAGTATCTTATGGGGATTTGAATTTAATTTGGAAAGCAAGATTATTCTTATTTCTTGGCTTTTCTTTAATTGCAGGAGGATTTGCAGGATCATGTGTAAGACAACAAAAAATGAGAGACAGACTTTGTATAAATCCTTCTTTTTTTTTGTAGTGTGTATTGATTATCAAGTATATAATTCAGTTGGAATCTGCACAACCTTATATTAACTATGGTATTGCAGGAGTCGTACAAAATAGTTTGATTATGTTAAGGTAATAGAATTAATTACACGTAGTAGAATTCTATATAACATTTATTTTAGTACATTTGTATTGTGGGTAGCTCAAAATACACAACAAGAATATGAATATGACTTGAGAATTTAACGATAATAATAAGAATAATAATAAAGTTTTTTTTTTTTTTTTTTTTTTTTTTTTTTTTTTTTTTTTTGTAATAATTTTCAATTGTTCCTAGTGTAACAATAGACATAAATTAAAATTTAAAGATAAACTCCCCCTTTTTTTTTCGCTCTCTCTACTCTCTACTCTATACATACATACATACATACATACATACATATAAATATATAAATACATATTTTTTTTTTTTTTTTTTTTAATCTTTATAAATCTTAATTTAAAAAAAATGACTGATCGACGAAGTGGGATGGTTCAGTCGTTTGGTTATCCACAAAACGGCTCCATTGTAAGTCGAGCAGTAGCAGCTGCAGCTGCAAACAATCATCATTCTAATCGTAATCGAGGAAGAGGTTCAAAAAGATATTCTGTTTCTGTATTTTATTCTATGGCTGCAGAACAAGATGTTGAAGTAGAAGACGAATTAGCAAAAGGTGATTAGATATACATATATATATATAACACATTCTAATGTTTTATTAATGACTCTTGTTATTAGCTCAAAAACGTTTACGTGAATTAAAAAATAAAATCTCTACACAATCTAAAAAAAATTTTATGCGTGAAAGAGACGTACGATTCTTGGATGCTAGAATTGGTTTATTGATTCAAAACAGAATGGCACTTGATGAGGTATAGAAATATATAACTAAAAGAACGAACGAAAAAAAAAAATAAAAATAAAAATAAAAATAAAAATAAAAAAATAAGGGGAACTTGAAAAGTTTATATTTTATATTATAATGATAGCAACACGAAGTAACTTCTCGTTTAGAAGATAATGAAGAAGAAGATGAAGATCATTATATTGACGATCGTCGTATACAACAATATGGAAATTTATTTTATCTTTTACAAAGTGAACCACGTCATATTGCAATTCTATGTCGTTTAGTAAACTTGGCAGAAATTGATACTTTATTACAAACAGTTATGTTTACACTTTACGGTAATCAATATGAAAGTAGAGAAGAACACTTGTTATTAACCATGTTCCAGGTACAAATATATAAAGAATTCATCCTCCCCTTTTTATATTTATATTTATATTTATATACTTATTTTTAGAATGTATTGGCTGCTCAGTTTGAAACAACTACTGAATTTGCTTCTCTTTTACGCGCAAATACACCTGTTTCACGTATGATGACAACTTATACTCGACGTGGACCTGGACAATCTTATCTTAAATCAGTTTTATCTGATAAAATTAATAATCTATTAGAACAGAAAGATTTAAATTTTCAAATTAATCCTCTTAAAGTGTATGAAGAATTAGTTCAAAAAATGGAACGAGAAGGTAGTTTACCTGACGGATTTCCTAGAAGTGTAACAGCTGAAATGGCAGCTGCTAATTCAACTGTTCAAACCATCATTCTTCCAAGGTTAAAATCCTTGATGGAAATTGCAAATTCTTTTTTATCAACTATTATAGATTCTTTAGATCAAGTCCCTTATGGAATTCGTTGGATTTGTAAACAAATTCGTTCTCTGACAAAGAGAAAATATCCTGATGCTACAGAGCATGCTATCTCTTCTCTCATCGGTGGTTTCTTTTTTTTACGTTTTGTTAATCCTGCTATCGTAACTCCACAAGCTTATATGCTAGTGGATCGTATTCCTGGTCCCAATTCACGAACTACATTAACACTGGTAATTCTCCTATTCACCCCCCGTAGGCCCTTTTTTTTCTTTTTAATATGATTTTTTTTTCTGATTGGATCTATTTTATTATTGAGTAGGTAGCAAAGATGCTTCAAAATTTAGCAAACAAGCCATCTTATGCAAAAGAGGCTTATATGATACCAACGAATCCATTTGTTGAACTAAATAAACATCGTACCATTCGATTCTTGAATGATCTCTGTGAAGTAGTCGACTTTTATGAACAACTAGAGATGGATCAATACATGGCGCTTAGTAAAAAGGATATCATGATCAATATAACACCTAATGAAATCTATAACACAATATCTTTATTACAACAACATATTCATGTGCTTGCACCAAAGGAGACGGATCATTTACGTGTCTTACTTTCTGAAGTCGGCTTAGTTCCTCCACAAGTATCAAGAAAAGAAAATAAAACCATTGAATTACCTTTGTTTAGTAGATGGGAAATGCCAATCCAAGGTAAAATTCTATTTTATATGAGTCAACAATATATATTAGAGCTTAATTTATCTATCTAGACTTAACAATGTCACTCATGTCAGAGAATAATATTACTCAAAATGATATTCTTTATATGGAAGCTAAATCGATTTTTGTACAAATCATTCGTTCTCTTCCTTTCCTTGCACGCCCCCCACTTCGATTACATCAAATAGCAGAAGCAGCAGGTACATCAAAGGATGCTCAATTGGTTCATAAGGGCATTAAAGTCAAGGAAATGCTTCGTGAGTTAGAAGAGGCCAATGTGATTGATCGTCGTGATAATCATCAATTTCTTGTTGAAGAAATCAATAATGAATTAGCTCATCTTGGCGATCTAAAAGTAAAAGTGATGGAAGAACTTGAATCACTTGAAAGTGTCTACAAGACTATTCTAGACCATAATAATTACCTCAAGAGTCAATTAGAGAGTTATAAAGCCTATTTACAAAACGTAAGGATGCAAAGTAGTAATAAAAAAAATAATTTAGTAGGCGTTGAAATCGTGATGGATCAAACAAAGAAACCATGTCAACATAGTCATCAACAAGGTCCATTCAAGTTTACTCATCAACAATTAGAAAGGGATGGTATTATTGCAGAAACAGAGGTGCCTGAAAATAGACGCCAGAATATCTTTTTGACCATCTCTTCACCTATACCAGGTACCTTTATTATTGGTCTTCATTATAAAGGTCGTGATAAACCAGTTTTAGAGATTGATTTAAAGTTGGACGATTTACTTGAAAAGGTAATACAAACTATATACACTTCATATAGCATACTCACATATTATATCAGCAACAAGATAATATTCAAATATTGGATCTTGAATATATTAAATTAAATGTACCCAAGACATTACAATTGATAACAAAGACTTTTATGACAAGAAATAGGTAAAGCATTGAAATCATTTAGCAGTGAATGAATCAAAATTAATCTAATTTCTTTAATTCTAGAACTGGCTTCTTTTCTTAAATACTAAATAATTATTTATTCTATATACATATATCAAAATATATATACAAATGTGTGTATGTTGTTTTTTTTATTTTTTTACACATAATATTTTATAATTACTTTTTAATTTACATTTATAAACACTATTTTCATAAATTATTCGCACAATCTCAGACCTTTATCCAATGGTGCCGCATTTCTAGAAATCTCCTCTTCTTGGTCTTTTTTTTTTTTTTTTTTTTTTTTTTTTTTTTTTTTTTTTTTTGAACCAGTCATAAGCAGTTCGACGGGGCAACACCAAGCTGTTTTTCTGCTTTTTCCCGCAGTAAGGACCAAAAAAAAAAAAAAAAAAAAAAAAATGGCCCTTAACATCGTCCCCATATTTTTTTTTTGTAGTAAGTGACTGGTTCAGCTGGTACTGAAGTAATTGGTCTTGGATGCTTTAGGGGTTGTCTCAGGCAGCTTGAAGTCCATATAATTGTCAAAGTTGACAGTGTCGACAAGAGGATAACCGTCATTGTCTACTTCCATTTCAACTGATTCATTGCCGTACCCATCTTCTTGATAAAATTCGAAAGTCTATCGTGCTATGTTGATTTTGCGAATCTGTGCGAATTTTATTTGGCAAATTGAGCAAGTTAATCTTCAAAAAATGAATGTGCAAACTGTGCAAAAAATAAAAAAAATAAAATAAAAAATGTATGCAAATTTTTCCTGAGATTGTGCGAATAATTTATGAAATTAATATACATATATGCATATATATATACATATACATGTATACACATGTATACACATGTAGAATATCCCTCTTATTATCTCACTTTCTTTTTTTTTTTTTTTTTTTTTTTTTTTTTTGGGCAGTACCTCGCTTATTCGCTTATTTATTTATTAATATAATTTATTACCAACCAGTCACATTTTTATGTCTATTTTCTAAAAACTTAAATAACGAGCCAGGCTCTTTCTTCCATTGATTATGCCAATGATAAGCAAAGGTCTGTAATAATCGATCTTGATTAAACTCTGCTTCAATAAAGGCATTTGGCATAGAGTTCTTGGGACTGCAGACCATTGAATCAGTAAAGCACCAAGGTAAAACGGACCATGGTCGAATACCATGATGTAATAAACGTCGATAAATTCTATAATACATGTATCCCCCCCAATCAATCGTATCAGGTCTAGGTAAAGGGCCCGAGGCTAACTCAGATAACATCTCACACAGGTAAGGGGATTGCTTGTGAAATCGCATAAAGGCGCCATTAAAGGGGAAGCCGTTCGGTAAGAAACAATCCCATTGAGATAACCATTCATGCTCCATCAGAGGTGCCATGTCTCGAATAAATAAGCTGTCCATATCAAACCACATGCCTCCATATCGATAAATAGCTAATAATCGAACAAGGTCTCCATCTAAATACCCACTGCTATCTTTAAAATCAAGATGTCCTGAACCCTCCATGGGGGACCCCTTGGCTAATTCATGAGGATCGTATATCTTTGTCACAAGTCGGTCACCCACATGGCTCTTGATCTCTTGAATAATAGGGGAGAGTGACAAATCTCCATTTGACCATAGATAAACTACCGTATTATTTGGGTTTTGTGTAGCGAAAAAGGATCTTAAAGTAGCAAGCTGCTTGGGCCCTACAGGCGATAAATCGGATCGCCAATAGGCATGATAAATAATTGTTTCATTCAAGGCCTTGGTAGGATCCGCCTTGATGGTAGCTGCAAAATCATAACAGTCATAATCTTCCATCAAACTTATGCCTGGGGCTACATCATACACATATTGTTGAATACCATTCAAATAAGGACTATCATCTGGTAAGCTATCAAAGCATCCAGCTAATGGTTCATAATAGGCATCATCAGCATGAGAAATCCAGTTACGTAAATAAACTCGAACATTAAGTTGTAATTGACAAATGGTAAAGAAGGAGATAACAATAGTGAGCACTATTAAAATGGTATATTTAATAACTGTAAAAGGTCTCCATCGTTTTGGTATAATAAATGTTGTTGAATTTGGTAATCTTGTATAAGTTGTCGTTTGATTCCTTTTAAATAAATTAGACAATAGACCCATAATAAGATGTAAAAGTAAAAGAAAGAAATAAAAGATTTCTTTAAACACCGTCTAATTGTAATACATATATAAAAAAGCGGGATACTAAAAAAAAAAAAAAAAGGTATCGATTTTTTTTTTTTTCTATCACTTTCTTTTAGATTTCAAATAAATAAATGCCATTTGGACAAGTAAATCGTTATATAAATATATAAATTTAATTTTTATTCATGAAAACCAAATAACTTACAAGTACAAAAGGTCATTGTAGGACCACCAGGTTCAGGCAAGACAACTTATTGTTGGGGCGCCTATCAATATCTAACAGCAATTGGAAGGTATAATTTTAAAATCTTGATCCTAATAACAATCTATCACTCATTTTTTTTTCTTTTAATTTGCACAGAAAAGTAGCGATTGTTAATTTAGATCCTGCTAATGAAAACATCCCTTATCCTTGTGCCATCAATATCTTTGACTTGATTACACTAGAAGATACGATGAACGAATTATCTTTAGGACCTAATGGTGGCATCATGTTTTGTATTGAATATCTTTTAAAGAATATGGATTGGTTAACAGACAAATTAAAGGAATTGGGCGATGATTATTACATATTGTTTGATTTCCCGGGACAAGTAGAGTTATTTACACATCATTCAGCTGTTAAAGATCTTTTACAGGCTCTTGAAAAAGCTGATTATCGATTGGTAGCTGTGAACATGGTTGATGCTCATTATTGTACAGATCCAGCAAAATACATTTCGGTATTGATTCTAGCACTGAAAATGATGATTCAGTTGGAATTACCTCATGTTAACGTCCTATCAAAAGTAGACTTGATCGAATCTTACGGTAAACTCAGATTCAATCTTCAGTATTATACAGATGTCATGGATCTTTCTTATTTACTAGAATCACTGAATGAAGATCCGTTTGGCTCAAAGTATAAAAAACTAAACGAGGCACTTTGTGAGTTGATTCAGGATTTTTCACTTGTTGGATTTTATACGTTATGCGTAGAAGATAAAGATTCTATGACAAAATTACAACAAGTGATAGACAAAGCAGGTGGTTTTATATTTGGTGGTTTAACTGAAGGAAATGAATCGATCATGTTGACAGCTATGAAAGCAGGATATCATGAAGATGTGAGTGATGTTCAAGAACGTTGGATGATTGAAGATGAATACAATGACTTGTAATATTTTTGTATATTTTTTTTTATATATATATGTAAATAAAAACAAGAGAGAGAAAGAGAAAGGAAGGTACTACGTTTATGATAAACTTAAATAGACTGAATCATTGAAAATATGATCATAAAACTTTGTTACAGAAAATCAGATATGCGCAGAATTGTATCTCTTTTCTTTCTTGAATAAAGAGAGTCTTGTGATATATAAATGGATGCTTCTTCTTTCATTAAGTCTCTAAGTTTAAGGACATTGTAAACGAGCTGATCTATAGAGGACAAGGATATTTAATCTACATTGAAATTTGTGATAAAACATGAATCAAGTTGATTGAATGATTATGGACAGTGCATAAATGAGACACTATTCTATTTATGTAGTTCATTATCATAATAAGCATCAGTATCCAAATATGAAATTTGTTACAAGAATAGTTTGAGTTTTCCTTCTTGTACGATATATCCTTTCTATGCCAAAGAATCAATTGAATAAGGGGCATAAACTTGGAATAGCCTGTGGGATCACTGTAGATATTTATTCCAATAAAAGTCATCTAGAAGTTTATATTCAATAATCAAGTTCCTTTATAGTTTGTGATCTTTACTCAAGAGAGAACTATCTTCAAAAAGTAAATAATGTAAACGACAGTACTAATTCAAGTACCATTAAATAATTGTAACCATGTTAAGGATTAATGCCATCATGCTGTCAAACGCATTTGGCTGAATTAAAGCATCTCTTTTATTGTTGCTATTCGTAGCAGTTACTCTTTCAAGTGTTCACTTCTTGAATAACATAAGATAGTCAAAAATGAATAATAACTCTTTATTTTTTTTTCGAGATAGTCAATATTTAATCTTTTCAGGGGTAGAAGGAATTTATGTGTATATCATTGTCTTTTCTTGTTAAGGTATATATCACTGATTATTAAGAATATTTCTTGAATTCCATCTAATACACAACTTATTTCCCGAGCAATGTTTAAACAGTCTTATATAAATTGTAAACTAAAGTGAAGTCTATCATTTGATGTTTGATATACAATATATCTGGATGTAGTATACATGAATGTTTATTTTATTTTTTTTTCTTTTCTCGCATTTGAAAATGATTCTAATATACATGTAGCTTCATTTATAGTAGTAGTAGTAGTAGTAGTAACACTTACCATTTGAGATACTGTCTTGGCAAATAATGTCCATTTTCTTATGACAGGTATAAAGGTTATTCTTTTCATGTTTACAGCAAAGCTAATTCACAAGAATTTTAACAATATATTCAATAAACCATCAAATGGGTCTTCTTCTTAGAGTGTTTGAGCATCATAATAAGAATTCAATTGGGAATTATGGCTGTTGTATTCAATTGCATAATTATTTATAGATATACATGACAATAATACTTTATATGACGACAAAACATTTAAATAAACCTTTTTGTTTCTACTTTATTCTTTTTTTTTTTCACCATCAAAATATACATTACTTTGACACTTTATAGTAAGCCTACTTGGCTATGCTTAAGTGCCATCGTATCAAGGCGAACCTTAGTGTAATCATAAGTGAAATGAGGACAACATAATACTTTATAGGATAATTTTTGAATATATCTTGGGAGGGATGAAGACAAACCAATTTCATGTTTGTATGGATAAAGTGTTCTAATACTTACACGAACATTATGAGTTAAATATATAGAGGAAGACGTTTCATAAACTATCATCAATCCAACAAACCAAAAGAAAAAATAGGAATACAGGACCTGAAAATTGACTTTATTGAACTCTATAAATCTATACATTTTTAACAGATTTAGATTACATAATACGCATATTATTGTGGATAATGCCTCAATTCACAAAACATTAAATGCCTTTAAAGCAATTTGTGGCCATAAACATATTATTTGTTTTCTTCATCAAATTCGTTCTCCATCCCCCCCTAAATGAAGAATACTGGGCGAAAAAAAAATCAAGTTATATTATTGATAGAGTTAAAGAAGCAGCCAAAACGATTATCATGACCAAAGTTTAATTCACATCAATATTTCCTAAAACATCACAACATGAAAAAAGACCATAAAGTTTTATATGGTAATATTTATTATAAAGTACTATTATTGAATTTTATTCATTGTGGGCTAATTTTTCTTTTTCTTTTGGTAATAGTCAAAGAAAGGCACTTGTTTCGGATAAGGGTAGCCTATATCTTCCTCTTTACCCATCAGAATTTAATCCCAATTGAGCTGCTTTAGCCTGTGATCAACAGTAGGATGAATAGAGAAAAAACTTATCAAAGGAGTAGGCTCCAACTATAAGAATCCTTGTAATAATGGCTACTTGAAGAACTTTTGTTATTCTGATCCAGAACTTCCAACCTATTTAAGCCTTTTTCTTTTTCCTTTTTTCGGTAGAAGATGGCACAATTATGCAGTAAAGGGGTTCAGAGACTATGCAGTAGTTCTTTGCATGCATGCAAATCTAATAACGATTACATTCTTGTAAAGATTCAATTTTATTTTCTTTTTTTTTTATTTTCTGTTTCATGCTTGTACAATTTATTATGATTTTTTTTGAAGATTAACGACAACATGCATCCATTCATGATGATAGGTAGCAAAATGAGTACTAATCCATCTATACACAAAGAAACCATTCATTCTAACTATTAACTTTTGAGAACATAGTGGGCAGTATCCATAAGTAAATTTGTTATTTGATGAATTTATAGTCATAAAATCATGAATCATTCTTGAAATAGCGTTATAGGATTGATAATAAGTTGCATTTACTTTGTTATTCGAAAACAAAAGAGAATTATGATTACATGATCTTCCTCCTCCACAAAACATATTAACAAAGAGAGAAATGAAGAAAATGAAAGAAGAAGAAGAAAAAGGCGGTGGGGGGGGGAGAGAGAGAGAAGATAGTCTTATTGTTGTTATTATCCTTTTTATATATTATCGTTGTACACTCGTATGAAGACTAAGTTGATAAACTTCCACAAATACACCCCCTGACCCTAGATGGCTACACATATAAGATCATCACCCTTTTCCTAAATAATACTACGGAATATACACTATAAACCCCATCACTTTTTCTTTCTTTTTAATATATCTCATTCTTTTTTTTGATTTGTATGCAATTATGCATAGTTTGATCTTACTATTAATATATAATCTTTTATGATTTATATTTTATATATAGACTATATATGATAAATATGAATCATAAAGTCTTTCTCTCTCTCTCTCTCTCTCTCTCCTATCTTTTCATGTAATAAAATGGTACTACTTGACAGTAAGATCATAGGGCTCAATGTAGTTATACAATGTGAAACAATTATCATGTAATAGTATAATGCTACAAAGGATAATGTATAACCAAACTTTTTTTTTTTTTTTTTTATACATATATCAAGTAATATGTACATACTTTCTATTTTTATCATGATATAATGTTATGCATACAATAGAATTACAAAATGAATTTTTTCACACTTTTATAAAAAAGAAAAAAAAATCGTGTACCTGAATTATATAATGCATTATGGCGTCATTTCTACGAAGCTATAATACTGTTAAACACAAAAATGCATGTCCATAGTTTAAATTAGGTCTTTATCATAGTATATACAACATATATTAATAATAATACAAAAGACGTTTTATGTGTATTTTACTGACAACAAAAAATAAAATAAAAATAAATATATCTGTTTTGTCATTCTTCTCCCTCCCCCTCCCAAACCCCATAAAAAAAGAGAAGAAGGGAGTTTTTTTTTTGGGGGAGAGAGAGAAGGATTAGGATGGCCTGTTACGTACCATTATAACCTATATTATACTTGATTTTATTACGTAATATTTTCTGAGTGAAAAAAAAAATAACAAGTAGTAAATGCAAATATATCCTTTTTATTACACATGCAATTATTTTATGCTTTAACGCTGCTTAATTGATCGAGGTATTCAGATTTAGTTGTAGTACACTTTAGAGGTTCTTTTGATTGTGTATATAATTTTTCACTCACTGCTTCAGCTTGAAGTGACTACATGAATATAAATAAATGAATTTAAATATACACAGATATTCTTAAAAAAAAGGGGAGGGAAAAATACTTACATTTTCATCGTAATATACAATTGGCTGCCATTCTTCCTCTTCTGCATTTCTTACAGCCATAGAATATAAATTCTTTCGAATACTGCCTTCACGTTCTGCATTTTTAACAGATACTTGGACAGTTTGTGCTGTACCCGTATCATTTTGTTTTCTTTCTTCTTGCTTCTCTACATCTTGAATACGTTTATTAGCTGCTTTCCATTTTTCATCAATCTTGTCAATATATTTAAAACCAGGTCTTAATTGTACAGTTGTATTAATAGGTGTAATATGAAGTTCCTCTATTAAAACAAAAGAAATTATTATTTTTATTATTTTATTTTCTTTGCTTTTAATAGTTGTCATCTTACCATCACGTATAATGCCAACAACATATTTGGTCTGACTAGGCACTTGAGTAGAAGTAAGTGTCATTCTATCCAGCAATTCTTCTTCTTTCTTTTTTGATTTATGTCCCATCATTTCTTCTTCATGTTCTTCCATGCGCCTATCATAGGCTGTCTTGATCGTCTTATCATTTAAACCCATTGCAAAATCTTCACCTCTTTCAGTACTATAGTTAGGGGATCTAGTGTCTAATGGTAAATCAAGCTCAACCATCTTTGCTTTTGGCTTTAATCGTGCTGCATTAGGTCCTGTTCTCGTTGTAAAAGGTGTGGATCGCATAGGATATTGGAATAAATACAAGTACTTTGAAAGCTCTGTTGTTAAATAAATAGGATATTCTGCTAAAATCTCATCTTCTTCTATATTTGTATTATTGGAATCAATATTCATGTGATTCTCCATCTCTGTCATTGCTATTAATGTTAAAAAAAATAAGAAAATTTTCAAAAAAAAAAAAAATGGAAATGAGATACGATTTTATTGGCTAATTAAGCCACAACATAATGTGTATGTGTCTATGTGTGCGTGTTTTTTTTTATTTTTCTACAAATTTGAAAATGGCTTAGAGAGATCATAAAGGTGAATATTGTGTGTGTGTGTTTTAGCATTAACTTTCATTCTTTATGATAAAATTGGTTTTTTTATGAATGATACGGTAGATGATATAAAGGTAATGTATATTCATAATTTAATAGAAGAATATTTTGTAGTAGTATCCGTCTTTGATAGGCAGAAATATTTGATGATAGACTGGAATAATATACATGAGTGAAAAAAAAAAAAAAAAAAAAAAGCCAAAAGCAAAGAGATAATTGTGCAGCAACTAACAAGTTAGGAAGATGGTTTGAATTAAACTCATTTTCAAGAAGAATGATGGATGCACTTATTTTGATAACTTCAGACGTGTACTGAAAATTCTTTATTTACTAAACAAATACCCCAAAGAAGTCTTTTTATTCTAACCTATTTTCTGAAGAACATTGTAATAAAATTTGATAATCATTGCCCATTTTATCCCAAAAAAAGAAAAACTTATACTGTATATAATGGATGGCTTGCCTTGTAACAATCTTATTTTGTATGCTTTTCAATGTCTTTCAATGTCCATAGAGATACGCCTGTTTGATTTGATTCATAGGGCTGAGCCATCGATCTCAAGAATTTTTTAGCAATAACAACTGACATATCTGTGGATAGATTTGTAGAGGCATCAGTTACATATTGGTTAATCCACTTTGGTAACTTGGCTCTTTTATCAGCCCTTGCAAATCTCTAAAAAATATATATATAAAAATGTATATGTATCGTGTCGTGTTAGTTTTTCTTTTCCTTCCTTGTTCTAAATAATTTTTATATAATTACCTTGTCGGCAAATACCATGAGTCCATAGTCTGTCTTACCTCGTAAAACTCTTCCTACACATTGAGCAGCATGTCGCATAGCATCAAATGTTAAAAAGTCATTTTCACGAATATGTAAATTATCACGTAAATATTCTAAACGCGCTTTTAGGATACGTGACTCTGTATATTGGTATGGTATACCAAACATAATTACTGCTCGACCATAATTATGATCAAAATCGATACCTTCTGATACTTTGCCTCTTGCTACAGATAACAAAATAGCACCTCGACCATTATCACATGCCCTTCGATAATTAGCTAATGCTAAACTTGTTTCCTTTGCATCTGGTGTTTCCACAAAAATCAATTTGTATTTCCAGGCTTCGTTTAGGATACCCATCTCATTCCACATAGATACAATGGATTCCATATATAAATAGCTAGGAAAGAAACAAACCATACCATCAGGTACAATTTTAGCCATTTCAACCATAATTTGACCAAAGTTACGCACAACAGCTGGATCATTTCGTACTTCAAATTTAGAACTGATTGCGACTTGATCTGAACCTCTAGTGATGATCATAGGTAAGAAGCAATTTCTTGATAATGTCATAGGGTAACTTTCTTGAACAACGGCTTGGAAGTTTAACATTTTAGGATACATGTCTAGAGGTGATAAAGTACCTGAAGTAATAACTACTGTACTAAATCGGTCAAATACGGGCTTTATAGCTATAGATGCATCAAGGCAACTAAAATAGGTTTATTAATTCATCTACACTAATTTTCTTCCTTTTTTTTTTTTTTTTTTTTTTTTTTTTTTTTTTTTTAGGAAAACGACTTACGTGAAATGAAGAATAGGGTTAGGAACAGTTGATGTCTCAGTCTCAAATGGTTCTAAAATAAGTAAAAAGCCTTTATCATAAGTTGAAGTTAAAGTTGCAAATGTTGCAACCTTTTGCAAACTACTAAAGTTTTCTAGATCTGTTAATTCTAATGTTCGTACTAAACTTGAAAGACGTTCTGCACAAAATCTCAATGGTTTTCTTTCAATGTAAGTTACGTCTTTTAAGTGTTGTAAAAATGAAGAAGGTGTCTCTGCAACAACATGCATAATTCGTAAACGAGTCTAAATAAAGAAATAGTTTGTCAATCTCATTCTACACTAGCTGGAGGGGGAGAACAAAAAATAGACACTTACCTTTAAATATTCAATAAATCTTCTTAAAAAGGCTACAAAATGTTCTGCACGTCGAATATTACCTGGTACAGCTTCCTTTAACATATCATCCGGCAAGATTGGATTAGCCATAAAAGTGTCTTCATCTCTTGCAGAACTCGCGTCACGTAATCCTTCTACTAATCTTGTGTATTCATTTTTTAATCTTTCTGCATCTGTTTGTTTTATCCTATAATATTTTATGATTAATATAAATAGACTAACTTAGTTGAAGTATAGTTTACTCTTCGATTTTTTCAGCTAATACGCCAATACTCCTTGCACTTGCGTCCAAGATAGGCTTAGTTAAATCAATACTAAGTGAATCAATACATACATTGTCAATATTATGTGCTTCATCAAATACTACAATGCAATCTCTTGATAATTCTCTCGATACAAGTTCTGCTACTTTAGGATCAAGCATATAATGATATGAGTAGATAACAACATTGGCAAAAGGAATCTATTGGTTTAATTTAAGTATATAAAAACAAAAATTTATGCAGTTTTTTTTTTTTAAAACTTTTACTTACTGCTCGTCGTACAAGATAATATGGACAATATTGCATCTTTTTGCCATATTCTTTAAGGTCTTCAAATGTATATATGCCATTTGGAATAGGATTGGGTGAATTTGCCGATTCTAATGTCTAATATATGTAACCTATGTAGCATATGTTATGTGGCATAATTAGAATAATTATATTACCTCATAAAAATTACATAATTCAACATGATGTTTATCAACGTCCATAGGATCATCTCCTTCTTCTTCCTTATTATCTTTTTGTCTTCCTGATTTTACGACACCAGCTTTAACTCGTACCCAACTCGCAGTTAAATTTCTACATTTAGAATCTACAGCTCGACCCTTTGTTTCTTTTGCTACTACTGGATTTAAACATAAATTTTTACGTGATGTTAATCCAATTCCTAAAAAATCTTCATCTAATCCATGTGAGCGTCGATAAGCCATTAAATTCTTTAATTCTGCAAGTGCTTTATCAATTTCTGGTACTGTACGTGAACAATAAATAAATTTTCTATGTTGTTCACGATATTGCTACGTATTATGTCAGTGACATTCTTAAAGTTATTCTTTTTTTTTTCTTCCTTTCTTTTAGTACAGTGTACTAACCATTTGGTATGCAATAATAAGTGATAGTAAAGAAATAGTTTTACCAGTACCAGAAGGCATCTCTAAAACACAATGACCCTAAAACACATATAAATATCGATTGTGAATAGATCAAAACTATGATGACTAATACCTGTGCATCAAGGGATTTCTTTAAATCGCACATGTATTGATATTGTTCAGGATATATTTTATCATAAGGGAAATGAACTACGAGGTCATCAATGTTGAAACTAAATTTACGATCAACATTAATATAAAAAAAAAAAAACTGTCAAAAAAGACTTTGCAAAATTTACATCATCACAAATGGAGTTATTCTTTTGCTGTATATATTAAAAAAAAAAAAAAAAAAAAAAAAAAAAGAAGAAAAAAAAAAGAAAATAAGTTGCTTTAATAAAAATAGATTATCACTGCTATACTTTAATGTATTAAAGTAGCTTTGTATAAGTAAAAGAGATAAATTTAAATATCATCGTCTATGTAATACCTTTGATATGTTTTTTGGAAGTAGTCACAATAACGACTTCAAAATAAAATAAAAAGTAAATACATTTGACATAATTCAACTTTTAGTAATTATAAACTTGGTTTGTTTGTTTTTTATCACACAAAGTATTATAAATCAATTTTTTTGTTTCCTCATGTAATACAGTATAGCAATATTTCTTTTTTCGCTTTTTTGACAGTATTTACCATCCCAATTTTAAATTGTTGCATTTCTTAATAATTGCGGAAATAAGATGGACAAATTGTACTTTATAAAATCTAGTTAACATTAATAATCATTAAATAAATGTAGACTACTTTTTTTTTAAGTTGATCTAATCACTAACAAAGCAAAATTTTTAAAATTAATGCATTTGCTTGATATTGAAGAAAGGATCACATTGAGGAGATTTGTATTATTCTTCTTTAATCGCGTTGATCCTTTTTTGCTATGTGACTTTGAGTTCAAATTTTTGAAACTTTTTTATTTTTATTAAAGCAAAAGACTCGCTTTTTCTTTCTTTTTTTTTTTTTTTTTTTTCAATTATATTTTTTATATTTATTTTTTTTAAAAAAAAGATAAAATAAACTAATGTCACAACCTCCACAACAACCATCAGGTGGTGTTCCTCGTCCACCATTTCCACCCCCAGCAGGTTTTCCACCGGCAGGCTTTCCACCACCTGGTGGTTTCCCTCCTCCTGGTGGTATACCTCCTCCTGGTGGTATGCCCCCTCCTGGTGGTTTACCTCATAATGGTCCTCCACCACCACAAGGTGCATTTCCACCAGCTTCTAATCCTCAACCCTTTATCCCTAATGTCACTCAAACTGTACCACCAGCTGGTATTGTCAATGGCGTTCCTCTTGCTAAACAACCTTTAAATACAGTACCTTGCCGAACAGTTTATGTTAGCAATCTTAATGAAAAAGTGAAATTAGAAGGTTTTTTTTTTTTTTTACCTCCTTTCTTTTTTTTAAAAAAAAAAGACTCATATTTTAAATTTTAGTTTTAAAAAACTCTTTACGTACATTATTTAAACAATTCGGTGAAGTATTAGATGTCGTGGCTCATAAAAATATTCGTATGCGTGGTCAAGCATTTGTTGCATTTCCTAGTGAAGAAAATGCAGAAAAAGCCATTAAAGAATTACAACATTTTATTTTGTATGATAAACCCATGGTACTTCAATTTGCACGTACTAAATCAGATGTACATGCTAAAAAAGATGGTGATTACGATTCTCATTACCAAAGACGAATGACTAAAAAACAAGAAATCTCTAAATTACCTCTTCCTGGATCACATAAACCTAGTTTCAAGGCTAATAGGCAACTAAACAAACGTAAATATGGGTTTTTTTTTATTTTTGTTGTTGTTGTATTCGTATGTATCATGCATTATAATAACACTATCTGTTTTTATTTATAGCTAGTGGATCTGCTCACTTTAATCCTACAGCTAATATTCCTGATGAATATTTACCCCCAAATAAGATTTTATTCTTACAAAACTTGCCCGAAACAATTACTCAAGAACAGCTTGTCGACCTCTTCCAGCGTTATCCTGGCTTTAGAGAAGTTCGTATGATTCCTACAAAGAAGACAATTGCCTTTGTTGAATATGATAATGAGCTTCAAGCTGTTGTTGCAAAGACGGAATTATCTCGACATTCTTTTGGTCCAGATCAAGAAATGAAGGTTACTTTCGCAAGAAAGTAAAATTCCAATATATAAAATATGTATATATGCATATATATATATGTATATATATGTATAATCTATACTGAACATTTGCACGGCGTTCTTTTTTATTGTTATTTTTTTTCGTGTATTTATAGAAAGAATCATATTAATAAATTGAGTGTAAATCAAGACATATGAATATATATCTTGTAATAAAATATACACGCACATGATATGTTTATTATAGAATCAATGAATGAAACATGTAAGATACTTTTTATCTCATTTTTTTTTATACCAATATGTATATGTATGTGATATTTTATTGTATAAAAAAAAAAAAAGAAAAAACAAAAAAAAAAGAAAAAAGAAAGAAAAAGAAAAAAAAAAAAGAAAAAAAAATACGCACTCTACTCATGTTAGCAATAATAATACTACTACTCTAAATTTTTATATCTACAAGTCCCATACAATTTCAGTTACATACATTGATACAGTCTGTTTGAATTCTCCTAGAGCATCTAAATCCTCTACATGAATTTTAAGTTGCCCTGGCATATTTTCTTTAGGATTAGGAATACCAACTTGAAGCGTTAATGTTCCTCCAGGTTCGACTATACCAGTGCCATCTTCATTTAGATTGGAAATCATGACGATTTCATGTGCAGGAAACTCGGCTGGGCCTTCTGTCGTTACTTTAAATCGAAGTGGAACTTTGGTGGCATAATTAATGATCGTTAAAGGTCGACTTTTAGGCATACAGGTAGAGTCCATTACCATTGAATAATCATGGTCACCATCTTGATAATACGTTACTAATTGGAAATCTAATCGATGTTCATCTAGAGCAAAAGTAGGTGTAGTATTGAATACACAACGAACTGGGATTGTCTCTCTTATTTGATTTCTCGACTCTTCTTCTTCAGTGGCACATGTTATAACCCACAGGTTGGCCATAATGATCCCTAGAGGATCTGTAAAGTCAAGTAGGTTACATGGTAAGCGTGAGGCCTCATTAGGTGTTGCTCTCACTCTGACCTCTATACTACCCTGAGGACCAATAGCAATATCACCTTTAAGAGGAGAGTTGGTATATCGTGATAGAACATCCAAGTTAACATACGGCACAAGTTCAGGTATAATATCCGCACCAATTTCAAATCGTAAATCTTCATCCGTTTTATTATGAATAATGAACCAATTATCACAGGGAGAGTTTTGTAAGGCAATAGGATGATACAAAGTGGGCAACACCAATTCTCCATTACTTGATAAACGGTCAAATCGTAGTTCAAATACAGTCATTAGGTATTTTAGGTGAAGATGCATTGTGTTTGCATTATTACGTAAATTATCGATACGGATGCTAAACTCATGAAGACCCGATGTCTGATCCGGCATTTCAGTAGGTATCAATAAACCTTCGATACGTTGAGTCTTGCGAGAAGGAATATAAAATCGCTTTTGTTTGACAGCAATACCATGTTTATCCAATGGTGTAAAATTAATAAATTTAGGTGCTTGAATGTGATAGGTTGCTGGCACATCTGCCAAGTTGCTGATTTGAAATTCAAAACGAGAAGGTTTATAGGATGTACTGTGCCCAATTTTACCAAGGTCAACACAATCAACAAGCAATTCTGTATGAGAAACACAAAATAAGGCTTCTAATTCAACAGCAAGTACTTCTAGATTTTGACGAGCATCATATATAACTAACATGCCCTTTAAAGAACCACTCTTGCCTTGGAGCGCAAGAGTTCTACCTTCTTCATCTAGTTTTTCGGCTGAAGGGCTATGGATTCGAATTCGAATACGTTGTCCAGGCTGTAACGAAATTTGACCACTGCGTTGTATAAATAATCCTTCTTTATGCTCCACACTTGCCGCCTTAATTTTATCTTCATCTACCACAAATCCAGCTGTAATATCAATATCGCTCATCACAACAAGCTGCATTGGCTGTCCAGATGTGTTGGCGACATCAAGTTCACGTACATAATGACGTATGGCATCCCTTTCAGGTAATTCCATCAATTGCAAAACTGTCTCTTCATCGTTGTCATGTTGAGAAACAGGGGATATATAGATACTTTCCCATTTAACCATTGGTAAAGGATCTGCTTCACGATGCTCTGTTTGGTCATGATAATGATTAGGAATGAAACTACGAAGAATTTCTTTAGAAGGTAAAGCCCATGCATCCAGTTTCTTACAATCAACAAAGAGTCGTACATCAATAATGAATACCTCTTGGCTATTCCTCTTATTAGTTACAATAAGTTTTTCATTCAAAAGACCATATCGATATGCTGTGATACGAAAAGTAATTTGTGTTAGCGAAGCTGAGACAGCACAAGCAGCTTCATCATATGAACTACGACGAGCAACAGAATTAGCATCATTATAACTGCCGCTGCTGCTACTATGTCTTCGTCCTTTATCGTTCTCGGCATTTAAATAATCCATATCAGTATCTCTTCGAAGTTTACCCCCACGCCAGCCATGCAGTGTACCTCCACGACGGTCAAGTTCGATATTAGCCGTAGCACATTCTACTTCATAATCTAAAGGTAATTCACCAGATTTATTTTTGATAATAAACGCACCATAGAATTCTTTCTGTAATTGATCCGTATAACCAAGGTTAATAAGACGAGTAGATACCTCAAGATGAGACTGGCCAATGATAGAGGTAAATTTAACTGTTTGAGAATGCATTAATAGCATTTCTTTATCCTGTGTTAAATCATCTTTATCATAGATTGAAAACTTAAGACCACCCACAAGTTCACGACATTCATCTCCAAAACTACCAAGGTAACCTGTAAGTAGATTAGGTTGAACAGCTACCCAAATAGTAGCTATTCCATTTCGTTTCAGTGGCATCATATCTACGAGACCTCGCTCACCGGTTTCATCCATAAAAACCAATACTTGATGAGATAAATTGCTTTGACAGGTAATAAAGATATCTTGACCAGATGTGTTCTCAACCAATAAAGGAGTAACTTGCGAATATTTACTTCCTGGATCAACGTATGAGAATCCTAAATCAAGGATACCATTTGCTTCGTCTGCTAAAGATGGGAAATTCAAATATGTGTTGCGATGAACTAGACATTGAATTGTATATGGCTGTACAGAATTGGTACGCTGATTGATAATTGAGAACATGAATTGTTGTTTACCCACTTGTGTAGGTTGAATACCAAATCGAATTTTCTTAGTCTCTCCAGGTAACAATTCCTTAGCCTCGCTATCAACATTAAAATCGAATACTGAAGGATTCTTTTCAGAGACCATATCAAAACTAATTGTTTGTTTGGATTCATTTGTCATTCTAACATAAAAGACAACCTTTTGGTTTAATTCTACACGGCCACCATCAAAGAAATCTTTTTCTAACTTAATCGCTTCTTCTTCAACTTCCTCCTCTTTAACTTCTTCTGTGGGGGAAGGAACAGAAGCAACAACTGTAGCAACATTAGCGCCCGTGATGGTAGAATTAATTAAAGTGTTGGTATTTGTAGTAAGCTTTGTATGAGGAGAAGCCATAGAAGTGCTAGAGGCAGCAGCATCTGCTCTAGTAGAAGCTGCACCAGTATTCTCTCCCTCATTTTCAATAGCTAAGGCATCAATATAAGCAGATTCATCTGTATAAACCTCAGCTGTGTAGATAATACTCTTGCAAACATCTGTATTTTTATATTCATGTACTAAAATACGACCTTTCACTGGAATAGGGCTAGATTGTGAGTTTTCATCAGTAATATCTTCAGTTTGAAAGGGTCTTAAAAGCGGTTTAAATATCACATTTACTGTCTTTGTAGCATGAGCATCCAAAGGGAAGACAACGCTTTCAGCTGTTTTTTTAAATACCACATTATTGACGGGAGCAACAAGTCCATTAGAAGCACTTGTACTCGAAGATGTAGGCTCTGTTGGTGTCGACCCTTTATCATTTTCAATAATAACATCTTCTTCTCCATTCTTGTCATAATCCAGATTTTTAAGTTTTGCAAGTTTGCGTAAATACTTTTTAACTTTATCAGGTTGTGCTTTACGTCGTGCAATCTTCAATTTCTGTTCAAGGTTTTCAATTTCCTCTTCTGCTTCCTTGGATAATGTATTTGTTTCGTCTTCTTTTACATCAAACTCAAATTCACCATAGTAACGGCCAAAGGAGACTTCATTAGGGTCTACACGGATTTCAAACATACGTGACTGCTTGTTGGTATTTGTCAAGACAATTGTCTCAACCTTTTGACAAGGCTGATCCAATAGACATCGTCCAAAGTACATTTCGAGTGACTTTATCAAGAACGTAGATGGTTTACGTACTTGTGCTTTCAAAAGTAGGACTTGATCATTAGTTCGATCACGAATGTTTTCAATAATCAGTTTTTCCATAAACGGGCCTGATAAAGTCGGTTCAAACACGAACTCAACTTCACGTTTACCGTAGGAACGAACGACACCATAACGACCCACATCTAAATCAATATCACCGGAGGCAATAGAGCCTGATTTATGAATAGCATATAATAATGGTGTTTCACTACGGTTATGTAAGACAATTGTTTTCGTATGTCGTTCATTACGCTCCACAAGGCCAAAATTAATGTTTTTTTGTCCGAGATCCATAACAGAACGTACGAGCTGCGATCGTAAAATAACTTCACGGACTGGAATTTCTGATTGACCTAAATCGAGTAGGCTCTCAAACTCGGTCTGCTCTATATCACGATCAAACTCTAATAGTTTTAAAAAGATACGAGCATCCTGTTTTTTAGGTGCAGACTGTATATGAGGCTTATTTGCACCAGAGGGAGTAATCACAACCACCACTTCTTCTTCGCCTTTAGGGTCAACATCAACAATAGATGTACGGACAAGAACACCTTTTTCTACAAGTCGGTCCAGTTCACGACGCCATGCTATTTGATACCGTACAAATTTTTCTTCTGCAGTTTGTTTTGGAAATAATGGTGGTGCAGCTTTAGAACCATGTTCAAGTACTGAGATCAAATCCTCAAAAGGTACGCGCGATTTTCCTGCAATATCTGACCAATCAAGATTTTTTCTTGATTTGTACCTTGCTGCTGTAATACCTAAGGATCTCTTGGCTTTTGCATTTCGAGTATCATAGTCATTTGTGGTATGATGGTTACCCAATCTATTTGGATCAACCCTTCTTTTTGAAAGAGATGAATTTGATGTTGCATTCGCCTTTGTCAAGGTTGAGGCATGACGATGATGTCTATGATTTGTTGCTACACTCTCTATATCCTTATTAGATATAACTGCATTAATACCATTATTAGACTATATAGGTTGTATTATTATATGATGTTAATTAATAAACAAGTTATAAAATAGCTTTATATCTTTCGTATTAGAACTTACTATATCAGTCTCATCCATGTTTTTATCCTTTTCTTCTGATATTAAACGTCCTTGATTCTTTTTAAGTGCTAAATAATTTTCAGAAGCCATTTGAACCATCTTTCTTCTATAATTTTTGAGTAAATTCAACGGCGGTGATGCTAAATCTAAATATGCTGTAGAAGAATGTGCTTGTTCTAACTTTAGTTGCTTCATTGAATTACGAAATCGTCTTACGACCATGAGTTCATTTTTGGCGTCAGTTGTTCGTCTTAGATTGGCTGCTTCCGATTCAGATAATGTTTTGGAGGACTCCATAGAGGGCTGTGTCTTTACAATACGACGATTACTAATAGACTCTAAAAGAAGATTAGATCGTCTTTTGGTGCTACTAGCTGTGAGAGATGTTGGTGTTGAAGGAGGTTTTATAGTGGGTATATCGGTAATAAGATCTCCTTTTTCAATAGAATCTGCACTAACTGTATTGTTTGTTGTGGAAGAAATAATGTTGTTAGTAGAAGAAGTTGAAGATATGGTTGCAACGGCTGCTGATATAGCTGATGATGCTACTTGGCTTGTCCCTATTGGAAGTATGGAAGTATGACTATTTTTATCTATTTTCTTTTTGCTTCTTGTATAAATTGCAATATCTTCTGGTAAAGAAGTCGTAATTTCTAATCGTAAAGGTTTATTCCTGATATTTTCTACCGTAAAAGTGCGAAGTGATGGTGAATTAAGAGCGATAGAACCAAAATCTAAGAAATTGGCACCTGTTGCAGTAAGAATACGATAAAAGAGAGAATGAAAAGTAACCCTGTTTTTGTCAATATTTGTACTATGTACTTCAATAATTTGATCATTATCTCTATTTAGAAAATTGACAAGCGTAATTTGTTTTCGGTAATCAGGATTAACTTTACGAGGATATAGATCTAATTTCAATTCCACGTAACTTCGTGGTTGGATTGTGATTTCACCGCGTAAGCAATTTAATACTTTTGAAGTGAATTGAAGTTCTACACGTGCCAAAATATCTGAACGATTAAAGATATTAATTGGTAAGGATTTAAGAGTGCCAACATCTGTGTCACCAAAATTAATAACTTTAGGAATTGCCTCTACAAATGAAGTACAAGTCCGTGCTCTACATTGAATCACTTTTTTTTCTTTTGGTTTTTCAGATCTGAAAGGTCCATATTCAAGAAGAATTCTAAAATTTCTACGAATTAATTGACCAGCATTGAAATCATTGATGGATACATCCTTTTGAGGTCGATAGGAAACTTGAATTACACGCTCTGTACCCGGTTTTAAAATAAAATCCTCGATACGAGTATAACTTTCGGTTGTATTAAGGGCAGTAGGAGCACCTACAGAAGACCCAACTGGATTATCAATTACTGAACTAGATTCTGTATAGACGCTTCCATCAACACTCATTAAATCTAATCCTGCCGTATTAGGATCATATCCTTCGAGTATTGTTGGATAGGATGAAAGTTGAAAACGAGAGCTATTTGGTGAATCTATCAAAGGTGAAAAGGGTCCATCTGTATGATCTGTTATACGGGTTGGAGTAGGCGAAGTTGATCTTGAGCTTAGTTCACTGTTTGGACCTGACATCTCACTTAGACCTGTATGAGTTGTGGGTGAATTAAAACCAGTTGTACGACCACCATTATGATTACTAATTTTACGTCTGGTTAAACTCATTTTAGACTCTGGACGCTCAGAAAATGTATCTGCTACGACTGTGGTATCTTGTTTGATATCAAAAATAACTTCAGCACCTTCAGGTAAAAATCGGATTTCAACAGGAGATTCGCTTACATTATTCAATACAATTTGTTGAACAGCCCATGTACCAGAAATACAATCACCAAAATCAACAACGTGGCCACTACTGACGATGAGTGTCTCCTTTCTTAGTACGGATCGAACATTAGCATGTATCTTGATTTGCAATACATTACGAGCATCATTTGCATTTTCAATCTGCAAATCATAATTAAACTCGCCTACTTCTTTAGGCATAAACAGCATTCTTATTTGTTTATTTGAATAACTTGAAATAGGATCCTCTTGGCTCAAGACTTTACCTGTCTCTGCATTTACAAACTGAATCCAATCTGATTTTGAAAGATCAATTGTGTTCATAAACCAATAAAGATCAATTTCAGATCTGTTCTGTATTGAAAAATCCTTGTAATAAATTTCACCGAGAACACAGTCGTCAAAATTAAGACCTGTTTCAGCAACCTCTGTCCAAAGTGCAGATTGACATACACTTGCTCTAAATTTTACAGAAACTTGATAATCTGCTAAACTGGAAGTAGATAATACATCCTTTGATGAGTTATTATCTTCTTGATTATTATTAGATGAATAATATCCAAAAAAGAATAAACTACCAGTGACATTGAACATGTCAAATGTTTCTGTATCTTCGACAACTGAAATATCAAAATCATCATTTCTGTTTTGGCGAGAATCATCATCAATACGAGGCCTCTCTGGTAAGAAAGCTAATATAAATGTGCGTGTTTGTCCAGGCTCCAAGTTTAACTGATCAATATGATTGATATAATTAAATAACTGGTTAAATGGGTATTCTTTAGCTTCACGAGACCAGCTCACAGTATTAGTTGTAACGATGCTTTGAAAACATGAATCAGGAAGATTAGTTATATTTTCATTTTCCAATTGAAAAGCAATCTGATTTCGTAAATTTGAGCGCATCTTTATAAGTATTGATTGGTCAGATAGGTTACGAATGCATAGTCTCCTTAAAGCATGAAGTCCATTGAAATAGACATTATCCAGAGTAATTCTGCCATGCAGTCCACATAATTCAAACATGGGTTTTATTGATGCTTCTGTTGTAACATCATTTTGTTGGGCAATATTCATAATAATGAAGTGAAAGAACTAACTTTAAAATAAAAATATATTAATAGTCTATTTAAGTAATAACATTTTATTTATTTTTATTTTATTTTTTTTTTACCTATATACAAGATATATTAAAGAAGAAAGGTTAGCTGCTTTATGTGTCTTCTTAGGAACTATTTACTCAACTAAAAAGAAATACGGAAAAAGAAAAAAAAAATGACAAGACATATCTCAGAATATTATACAACAGAAAAAAAAAACCTGTGTCACATGCACATTTACACAGTAACTTAGTTAATCGTTACAGCCAAGCATAAGAACAGATAAATAAGCCAAAAAAAAAAAAAACTCAAGTTTTTCAAGTATTATGCTTCTTTTTTTTTTCTCTTTAAATCTACAAACATTCTGTATGTAAATATAATGAGTAATATATAATGCATACAAAATATGTGATAAAAAAAAAGAAAAGAAAAAAGCTACTTCATGATGGTTCATTATATGTGCTTTATTCAATTTTTGTATTATTTATACAACAGAATTTGTGAAATGACTGCAACCATTATTGTACAGTCCTCTCTATCTGTACCTCCTAATTTATTAACTGCGGCTCTTCTAGTCTGCATGATGGCTTTACCATGATTGTCTAAGCCACTAACCATATATACATAAAAGTTACACATGATTTTACATGTTTCTGCTTGTTTTTTTGTATCCAGCAAAACAACAAATTTTTTTTTTATTATTATTATTATTCCTGTTGTATGCGCTTTGTGCCTTTTGCAACAATTATACATCGTTCTATAGCATTTAATTCAACAAAAAGATTCAACGTTAATAGAAAAAATCTTATTCCTCGTTTATTTCATAACATAATGTCTGCCGAAGCCAATGTTAAATCGAAACAACAACCTCCATGGATCGCACCTTCAACACCGTCGGTTCCTGTCTTAAAATTCCAAAACTCACTCACCAAAACTAAGGTACAATTGATACATTTATATAAGTTTTCTTCAACGTCTAACATTATATAGAATGAGTTTATTCCTAAAAAAGGTAAACAAGTTACTTGGTACAATTGTGGTCCTACTGTCTATGATGCTTCTCATATGGGCCATGCAAGGACATATTTGAGTATGGATATCATTCGTCGTGTACTTGAAGATTATTTCAAATATGAGGTTTTATTTGTTCAGAATATTACAGATATTGACGATAAAATCATTTTACGTGCACGTCAACAATATCTTTTCGAAAATTTAAGAAAGGATACCAATCAATTAGACGAACAGATGATTAAACAGACTGAGGAAGCTTGGTTGGAATATGCGAATGCTAAATTAAAAAAGTTGGATACTGAATTAATTACCTTGGCTACTTCTACTTGGCCTGAATTTGTAAAGAAAATGACACCTGAAGAAGTTGCTAAAGTACTTGTTTTGGATGAAAAGTTTAAAATGAATTTTACTGCATTGGTAAGAATTTTTACATACATACATACATACATATTAGAAAAATGAACAATGTTTAATTATTTATTGGTTTTATATAGAATACTTCTTATAATGCTATTCAAAATGCAAAGATTAGTTTAGAAAAAGGTAATAAATCAAAGGAGGCGGCAGAAGAACTTTTGAATTCCTCTCAAGATATTATAGCAGCTTGGTTAGATGCTAGAGTAAAGTATATATTAAATATTTTCTTTTTTTTTAAAAAAAAAATATATATATATATATACATATATAAAAGTATTGTATCTAATCTATTTTTTACGGGATGTAGAAAGGCCAAGAAGTGAATGATCCAAAGATTTTCCGTGATCTTCCTGCTTATTGGGAAAGTAAATATTTTGAAGATATGGAAGCTTTGAATGTTCGCGCTCCTGATGTTCAAACACGTGTAAGTGAATATATTCCTGAAATTGTCGATTACATTCAAAAAATTGTAGACAACGGTTATGGTTATGTTGCTGATGGATCTGTTTATTTTGATACATCTCGTTATGACGGACATAATGGTCATCATTATGCTAAACTTGAACCTTGGTCTAAAGGTGATACTGCTTTGATTGAGGATGGTGAAGGTTCTTTAGGTACCACTCTTAAAGGTAAAAAGAGCCCTAATGATTTTGCCTTGTGGAAGGCATCTAAGCCTGGAGAGCCTGTTTGGGATTCCCCTTGGTCTCAAGGTCGTCCTGGTTGGCATATTGAATGTTCTGTTATGGCAAGTGCTGTCCTTGGTGATAACATTGACATTCACTCAGGTGGTATTGACTTGGCTTTCCCTCATCATGATAACGAGTTAGCTCAAGCAGAAGCTTATTTTGACTGTAAGCAATGGATCAACTATTTCTTGCATGCTGGTCATCTTCATGTCGAAGGTCAAAAGATGAGTAAGAGTCTCAAGAATTTTATTACAATTAATGAAGCTCTTAAAACCTATTCTGCTCGTCAGCTTCGTATCTTCTTTTTATTACATCAATGGGATGCAAAGATGGATTTTAAGAAATCAAGTATGCAAGAAGCTATTCAGTTGGAACAGTTTTTGAAAAACTATTTTGATAATACAAAGGCACTTCTTTACAAGATTCAAAATGATGGTTCCCGTGGTGCTACTGAGCTAGCTGATGGAGCTATCACGCATCGTTTTAGAGAACCCGAAAAAGAAATGTTAGCCTTGTTACAAAAGAAGCAAGATGCAGTTCATGCTGCTCTTTGTGATTCTATTAATACACCTGTTGCAATGGACGAGATTATGGATTTAGTCAGTGCTACTAACAAATATATGAACACTGGTGGTGCCAAGGGTGTTAATACTCATTTATTAAGCAAAATTGCTAAATGGATTACATCCATGTTGAAGATATTCGGTGTTGCTGATAACGGTGCTGATATTGGTTTTGGTGCTGTTACTGGTCAAACAGCTGGAAATGTATGTCTTGATAATTATTATTTATTTCATAAAATCTCTAATTCTTTTTTTTTATTATTATTATACTTAGACTGAAGAAATATTGATGCCTTACTTGCGAGCTCTTTCTTCCTTTAGAGATCAAGTTCGACTTGGTGCTCGTAATAAGGTAGAGCATACACAATTCTTGAAAATGTGTGATGCCCTTCGTGATGATCAAATGGTTGAGTTAGGTGTTTCTTTAGATGATCAAGACGATGGTACTGCACTTGTAAAGCTCGTTCCTCGTGAGGAGCTTATCAAGGCACGTGAAAAAAAGCTAGCCATTGCTGCAGAAAAGGAGGCTAAAAAGGCTGCCGCTGCTGCAGAACGTGAACGTAAACGTCTTGAAAGACTTGAAAAGGGTAAAGTAGCTCCACAAGATATGTTTAAACAATCGGAAGAGTTCTCCAAGTTTGATGAAAATGGATTCCCTACTCATACTAAGGATGGTGAAGAAGTTACAAAGAGTAGAAAGAAGAAACTTCAAAAGGAATATGATATGCAAAAGAAGCTTCATGAAGAATATTTAAAAGAAATGAGTAAAAACGCTTAATAATGATGATGTACACTTTATATAAATATAAATACATATAAATATTTTTTTTGACTAAATGTTATGTGTTTGTTTGTTTTTTATTTTATTTTATTTTATTTTATTTTATTTTATTTTATTTTATTTTATTTTATTTTATTTTATTTTATTTTATTTTATTTTATTTTATTTTATTTTATTTTATTTTATTTTATTTTATTTTATTTTATTTTATTTTATTTTATTTTATTTTATTTTATTTTATTTTATTTTATTTTATTTTATTTTATTTTTTCATAAAAGAGAAGGGGTGAGTGGGGGGGGATAAATGCTTGTACGTTATGAAATGGATATATACAATTAAAAAGAATTACTTGAACAATATTCAAGAAAAAAAAATAGAATAGAATAGAATTTTAGAAATCAGCATCCAAAGTAAAAGTTTTTTCAACAGGAGTCTTATTCATAACACCAGCACGTTGATAATCGGAAACACGTTTTTCAAAGAAGTTGGTCTTTCCTTGAAGTGAAATCATATCCATAAAGTCAAATGGATTAGCTACATTGTAAAGTTTGTCAAAACCAAGAGCGACCAAGAGTCTATCAGCGACAAATTCAATGTATTGACACATGAGAGATGCATTCATACCTATCAAGTTGACAGGTAAAGCATCGGTTAAAAATTCTTTTTCAATGCTTACAGCTTCCGTAATGATGGCAGTAACACGAGTAGCAGTGGGAGTATTTTTGAGATGAGAGAATAAGAGACAAGCAAAGTCAGTGTGAAGACCCTCATCACGACTAATGAGTTCATTTGAAAAGGTCAAACCAGGCATTAAACCACGTTTCTTGAGCCAAAAGATAGAGGCAAATGAACCTGAAAAGAAGATACCCTCAACAGCAGCAAAGGCAACTAATCGTTCAGCAAATGAAGTATTCGATGAAATCCATGTGAAAGCCCAGTCCGCCTTTTTCTTAATACAAGGAATTGTCTCGATAGCATCAAAAAGCATCTCCTTCTCTTGTGAATCCTTAATATAAGTATCAATCAAAAGACTATATGTCTCAGCATGAATATTTTCAATAGCAATTTGAAACCCATAAAAGCATTTAGCTTCAGGAATTTTAACTTCATCACAAAAGTTTTGAACCAAGTTTTCATTTACAACACCATCTGCACTAGCAAAGAAGGCCAGGACACGGGAAATAAAAAATCTTTCGTTATCGTTCATCTTGATTTCCCAATCAACTTGGTCTTTAGATAAATCAATTTCTTCAGCAGTCCAAAAAGAGGCTTCTGCTTTCTTATAAAATTGCCAAATCTATTTATGTATGTATATTTTTTTAATTCTATATACAAATATTCATATTTTTATTTTATTTTTTTTATTATTTACCTCATGGTATTTAATTGGGAATAAACAAAAGCGTCTTGTATTTTCCTTGAGAATCTCCTCAACCTCTTCTTCTAAAGATTCATTTAATTTTTTGTTTACTTGGGTTTCATTTAAAGACAACTTGGATAATTCATTGGTAGGTTCAATAATAGGCGACATGTTGTGTTTGAATAAATATGAATATGTTTATATGTATATAAATATGTGTATATTAAATATGTGTATATTATATATATATATAAAAAAAAGGAAAGTTGAAAGATGGTTTGACCCCACTTTTTTTCTTTTATAGCCTTTTTTTTTGTTTTTGTTTTTTTTTTATGTGACTGGAATAATAATAAAAAAAGTGAAGTCGCGTTTTTTTATATTTGTAAGTATAAACATAAAAAAAAATTTTTTTACGCGTTTTTTTTTTCTTTTTTGGAATGTTTCCCTTTTCATGCTTGTACAACCTAACCATGATTTTGTTTACATGCTTCCAATATAATATTTAATTAAATATGAAAATGCTGTAGTAGTAGAAACAGCTGGTTTTGGATTTTAAATCATAATAAAAATGATCTGAAACAAGTACATAATAAGGGGTAGTAGCAAATTTTCTGTATTTAAATAATGTATTCATATTATTTCTATTATCATGTTTGAGGTTGCCATAGTAACGGTAGCTTTGTGTAATCTATCAGTTTTTTTTTTTTTTTTTTTTTTTTTTTTTACAACTCTTTAGCCGTTACTTTAATCTATGCACTAACGCATTATTAATATTATTACTATTCTTATGTAAGGGATTTAATTTAAGCAGGAGCAATAACAAATACATAAATTTTGCTCAATCGTGGATGAGCTAACTGTAGAATGTTCTATGGCTCCTATTATTATTACATAATAATAAATATTTTCGAGATACTTTCCATCTTAACTTCACAGAAGACAGTAAAAATACTTTCTTCAGAAGATTTAATTTTAGACTATTTAAAAGAGAATAGTAGTAAATGGCTTACTAATAATAAAATGAACAAATTATTTTTTTTTTTTTTTTTTCAATAGTAATATTTCAGATGAACCATCATATGAAAAAAAAAAGGAAAGAAAAAAGAAAAAAGAAAACCCAAAGCTTGGGTCAGCGCTAAACCAATCATTTGATTACATCATAAGCAGTCCAATGAAAGGTGTTTAAATTGAATGTCTACTAGCTGTGTTTTTTTTTTTTTTTCTATTATTACGGTAATAAAAACATCATGCTTTATTTATTTTTCTACTTTTTTTCAATATGATCAAGAATTCAGATAAAGCAATTAAAAAGACAACAAATAAAATTATAAATACAGCAGACGATTCAGGTACAAGGTCTTTGGATGGTCAACAAAATAATGATTTATATCAAGAATATGTCAATGAAACTCATGTAGCTGATTTTATCAAAGCGCTCAGTTATGATCCTATCCACGAATATATCTCAGCTTGGACGGATGCATTACCCGTCTCAAAAAGAACATCTAAACGTAAATTAAAGGAACAAGAAGCTGCAAAACCAAAAGGTATTTCTTATTTGTTTTTACGCTATCCATTCATTGTAAGTTTGATATATTGCATGCAAAACTTGTTGATTTGTAGCAGTATTAAAATGATTATTTTAAGTTTATTATTGGCTTGATTTTATTTTTTGAGCTGTTTGCTTATATTTTATTACGTCAAGTTGTTTGTATTTGGGAAAACTTATTCAGTTGGTAAAAATAATTTACATACACAATAAATAGACACAGAGTCTAAAATTATCATTCTCTCTATTTCTCTTAGGAGAGGTAAAAAACGAACCCTTCGCAATAAATTGCGCGCATCAAAGACATACAAAGAATGGTGTGAATCAGCAGATGCGTTAGATAAATATATGCATAAAGATGAATGGAAAAATACAATTCCTTACGCCTATTATGATTATCGTCTATTGCAAAAAGTAGTCAAGCATTTAAAGATGTATAGAAAGGGAGATACGCCAGAAGATGCTACCAAATTAATGGATGTATTATACGTTTGTTTGAAGCAAAATTTCGCTGGAATTGAAAACGTTCAATTATATAGTAATTCTTATTTGGGTACAAAATCTTTAATAGAAGAATACATTGAAGAAGGTAAAATGAACTTTTTATATCTGTGTATTACATATAACAGTATTAATCAACATATCATGTCACAGTCACACGTTCTATTGAATTTCTTCAAAATAATAAATATATTACAAATGAAGAAAAACGCCTTGCATTTAAATTGTATTCAAAGAATTATGGTCGTACTGCATTCTGTTTATCAGGTGGAGCAGGATTTGGTTACTATCATTTAGGAGTGATCCGAGCATTAGTAGATCGTGGCTTATTACCATCCATCATTACTGGAACTTCTGCAGGTTCCTTAATGGGAGCTATTGTCTGCACACGTACAGATGAAGAATTAAATTCGATTTTAACACCAGAGTTAGCAAATAGAATTCATATCTGTCATGAAAGTTGGAAAACTAAACTGACACGATTTGTAACTACAGGTGCTTTATTTGATTCTGCTCAGTGGTGTCGTGAAGCAATGTGGTTTTGTAAGGGTTCAGTTACATTTAAAGAAGCTTATGAAAAGACAGGTCGAATTTTTAATATTTCCGTTATTCCTTATGATCCTCATTCACCTCCCAAGCTATTGAATTATATAACTGCTCCTGATTGTGTCATTTGGAGTGCTATACTTGCTTCTTCTGCTATTCCTGGTGTAAGTGATATAGAATGAATGAATGAATGGATGTATGTATGTATGTGTTTATCTAATTGTACTATTATAATAGATCTTGAATCCAGTTGTTTTAATGCAAAAGAAGCAAGGATCTGACCATCTCGTGCCTTACAACTATGGACATAAATTTAAGGATGGAAGTTTATCCACTGATATCCCTACACACGCATTAAACACACAATTTAATGTCAATTATACTATCGTTAGTCAAGTCAATCCTCATGTACATTTATTTTTTTATGCTAATCAAGGTAGTCCTGGTAGACCTGTCACTCATCTTCAAGGTCATGGTTGGCGTGGAGGCTTCTTGGCTTCAACCATTGAGCAAACACTTAAATTAGATTTATCAAAATGGTTAAAGGTCCTTAAATCCCTTAAACTTTTACCAAAGGTACGTGATCAAGATTGGAGTTCCTTATGGTTGCAAAAGTTTGATGGTAATGTAACAATATTGGTAAGTATTCTATATCCCAAGTATTCTAGTTAACTTTCTTCCTCATTTTATACTACTCTCTTTATTATTTAGCCTAAATCGACTTTATCAGATTGGTTTTATATCATTGCAGATCCAAGTGAAGATAGACTTCGTAAATTAATGCAAATTGGGCAAATTCGTACTTGGCCAAAGATCTCGATCATTTCAAATAGACTGCGTATTGAATCTGCTATTGAAAAGGCACGGAAATCATTTAATAATAGTCGTAAATCAAAGAAAAGGTTATCGAAGGATAAATCTTCTATTTTTGATGGCAATAATAAGAATGACTATAGTAGTAGTGGTGATGAACTTTTGTTTATTTCACGTCGTAGAGTTAGTATACCAGATGATGGCTCATTGCATACCATGGAAGATAAAGACTATATCAAGGAACAAAATAGAAGACGTAAATTTATGGCTCAATTTGTTGATTCCAGTCATGACGAAACGAATGATAGCACACAGAACTCACTGATATTTGAGTCTTTTAATGGATCTCAATCAAATACACCATTAACGAGTTCACATGAAGATGATGATGATGATGATGATGATGAAATAATGTAAATAAACAACAAGTTAAAATGCAACATTATTTTTTTTTTTCTTTGTTTAATGTTTCTACTTGAGCTTATTTTAATCGATTGTTAATACAACATACATTGTATTCATGTTTGTTCAAGCTTACAAAATATTAACTTTGTAGTTAATTTCAAGTAGGAACGTCTTGATTAATATATTCAATCCTTCATATTTCTGAAAATGTAATTTATAAAACATGACATTAAAAAAGAAAAAGTGGGTACATTGTTTTTTTTTTTTCCTCCCTTCTACTACTCTCTATTGTGCATTTTTTCACAAATAATATCAAATTATAGTTTAAACGGCTGCTCTACCCCATAGTTCATCTTTTATTTCATTTACGAGCTTAAAAGAGTCAGGATGGAGTATTTTAGACTCTTTCATGAAATATACAAAATTCATCTCGAAAAGAAAGATGATCTCCAGTGGTAAATTGTTTGCTTTGACGCAAAGCGAAATATCCGGAATACGTCCATAGCTATTACCTCTTCTATAAGGGAAGTCGGATGAACTTCTATATTTATATAGAATATGTTATAATATAGACATGTATAAAAACGTTATTTATATTACCCTTTTAAAACGACATGACTTGAAGGATGATGAATCGTGGGTTCAACGATCATGTTACTAAGTAGAGATCCTTGTGATAGTTTAAGGTGTATTGGATAAAATGATAACATAAGAAGGATAAAAGAAGTGCTTTTTTGAGACTTGTTTATTAAACTCTTAAAGAAGAAGAAAAAAAGTGAACAGTTGTTGTAATTTTTTTTTTTCCCTAAAATATGTGGTAGCATCGGAAATTAGATTTATTAGAATAATATTTAAATTAGATGATGTGTTACCAGTAAAAACCTAAATTCTTCTTCCCAAAAGAGAAAGGAAACCGTGTTCGATACGGCGATTTATATAAGAAATGAAAATTACTTTTCTCAGCAGAAAACAAAAGGACGACTACAGCAATCTGATTCTTTCTGGGCGATATTGAAGATGCATTTATGTCTCTTTGCCATAATATTTCACCAATTTTGAGCAAGCTTGAATATTATGAAGTCCTATAAATGCATTTATAAAGGCCCATTAATGACATGAGCTATAGACTTCCTCAAAGAAAAAAAAAATAAAAATAAATAATCAATGCCATTTTTCTGCCGACATTTTAAAGTTCGTCATTAAGGGTTTGTTACTTCAGTTCAAAGTCCTTTAAAATGAATAGTATTTCTACCCTCTATACCTCTGTGCCGAAAGCAATAACGGATAGCTCGCTTCTATCAGACTCAAACTTTTTGGATTCCCAATATTGTTGTTTTTAATTTTTACAAGAACATTTATAATTAGAAATAAAATTTCAAATTTTGTATATTAAATAAAATGTATTTTTCGCTTTTTTCTTTCTTCTGGGCCCAGGAATTCTCTCTTTTCCCTTGCTTTTTTATTTCACACATCAAAGTCAAGATGAGTACAGTTGGAAATTATAGTATGGATTGTAACAGTTGACTAGAGGAATTCAAAAAATAAGTTTGTTCCAACTATAAGGCTTGGAAGGGAAAGTAAACAGCAAGTAAATATCTGGTTTCGAAGGATGATTATATATAAATGTATTCAATGCAGATCATCATTTATCGGTCTATCTTTTTTTTTTTTTTTTTTTTTTACATTTACACGTGTTTCAGGTAATTTAGTAGCTTACATTTGATAATAGCCTGCCGATCAGGGCCCAATAATTAATTTAAAAAAAAAATATGTATTGTTTATAGTTATTACTATCTGTATCAACTTGACTGCTATTGTTTACTTTTTTATTAGAAGCGCAACAGCAGATCAAAAGAAGAATACAATAATGATATTCCTATTTAAGCTATTGCTAGACTCTTTGAGATGTATTATGGATAAGCTTATCTGTTATCATTTAGCCTATTTTTTTCTATTCATATTTCAATGACAAAAATTCCTTTTTCAAAAAGAAAACAAAAGGAGAAAAAAATGTGTTTCTCTTTGAACTTTTTAAGCCTATAAATATACAAAATAGAGTTAAGGGTTCTCATTATTAAGCATTTAATATCATTGCTCTTTTCATTTCACTTGAGTGCTTATGTAGTAGTATCTGATCTATCAATCAACAACAATCTCCGCCTGTCGCCGCTGCAGTAATATATCAGAACGAGTATCATAAGAATGATCCCCGCTGATAATGAAGATTATTATTATTACTATTACTACTACTATTACTATATAAATATATTCTTTCTTTTTCTTCTTCTTCTTTTTTTTTTCTACCTTTTTTCATTTCCTTTTTGTGTGTTAGTATAGTATAATGGGAGATATTGCTGAACAAGTAAGGATTGAAAAACGTCGAGCCAGAAGACAACAAAAGATATTAGCTTCAGCTGAAAGTAGACTAAAGAAAATTACAAATAGTCAAGCAGGTGATTAATTCAACATGATGATGATGATGATGTTGTGTTGTAACGGAATAATAATTATAACTATTATAGCCATGAGAGGAGGAGAATCACCAATAACAAAAAACTCAATAGCTGAACATTATCCTTCAGCAATAGATCCTCGTCGTAGAAAATATGAAGAGAATCTACTAGTTGATCATCGTTTTCTAACACAAGAGCATGATGAAAATGGTAAAATACTTCAGTCTTCATCATAGTTGGCAGCAAAAAAAAATAAATATAATCTTAATAAAGCAGGATTAATTATGATGGAAGAGTCTGTAAAAGAAAGAGACATCATTCATAAACAACATGATGATGATAAATACTGGGATTTATTACATCTTGTCTCTATGGTCTGGTTAGGTATTATAGCAGTTTACCAAATTATCAATAAATATGATGGCGGATTAAAGCAATTATTTGTTCAAGAACAAGTCACTACTGCAGCTTATTATGTAAGTCCTGTCGTTTATCTAAATAACAACGAAATAGGAGAAGGACTAATTTATGGCTTGTTATAAATATGATGACAATAATAGCCTCTATTTTGGTATTTTATTATACTTGAAATAATCATGCATTCTGGTAGAATAGCTTCTGGGTATCCTATTGTGTCAAAATTAGTAAGTTATCCTACATGATAAGCCTTTTTTTTCTTTTCTTTTAGTAATATGAAGTATTCAAACTGTATACATATACATGTATAGGATGATG